>NC_135524.1:6972500-7285000 GCF_051989575.1 Stigmatopora nigra | reverse complement strand
ATTCAATTGGCTCGTAAAAACAGTTGCAAAACAAGCACAATTCTTGATGACATCATTAAATAGCTGTTGAGGGTGATTTTTATCATTTATTTTTTAGCTCAAATTTGATGAAAGCTGATCTTTAAAACCTTGAGTGTTAAAATATTGGGTACACTTGCATATTCATAGAGCATAACTTCATAAATGCAAGCTCTATGAAAATTTTATAATACATGAATGGGCCAAATTGACACTAAATGGCACAAATTGTTCAAAAGATACACTTGCAAATATCTTATTCTAAAAAAAATACATTATATTTGTTCATTTCTTCCTTTTTCTTTAGCCATAAAATTTTAGTGCACTTAAAAAAACTATAAAATATGTTCTAGATGAAAAATATATATGTACACTACCATATTGGATCCATAAATGTGATTAGTAATTTGGACAATCTTGAATTTTGTGCATGGGACACAACATTATTGTACACTTGCAAGACTGTAATGCATTGGGAGATGGTTGTAATACGTTGTATTATGGTCCTAAACATGAGAGCACTGGAATAGTAGAAAGGCATTAAAAAAATCCCAATTTACAATGAGTGTAGTAAATTAAAAAAAAAATAAACATGAAAGACAAGAAATGAGGCATGATTTATGCACGACAAGTTATGCAGCACTACGTAGGATATTGAATTACACTGAAGCAAGAAAAATAAACCCGTGCACGATGAATTTATGGGTGGAAATGTCATCTGGTGTTTCATTTATGATTTCTTGAAAAAAAAAACGAAGGGGCAAAAATAATTTGTGGCGAAACAACAACAATAAAGTATAACGACAGATATAACTACCACACAAAAAGGATAAAACAAAAATGAGAATTCCAAGCCCTAAAAAGTGACAAAACAGGGGGGATTTCTGTGTGAATTTTGACTAATCATTGCTCAAAAACGACTTTCAATTTGAAACCACGCAAATGATGATACGATTAAGCAGATGTTCACATTAGCCTCGGGGCAACTGTAATTATTAAATTGCGTCGCGGGATTCGGCCAAGTGTCAAATGATGTTTGTTTGTCCTATTTTCTGGGGGGGTTGCGCAGACTTTTGTGACAGCGACGAAGACAGCGACGATGAGAGCAAAGATGGCCACGTCAAAGACGGTCCGGACTCCAATAAAATCTCTACCACGACAGAGGATGGCAAAGACCACGACACCAGCCCAGCTAAGGGGCACTTGTCAGGAGGGGGCGTCGTCGGCGGTAGTGGTGGTGGAGAATCGACCGGCCGCATCCGAGACGGCAGCCCGACGACTGAGCGAAGCCGGGCGGACTCTCGACAGAGCCCGATCACCGTCATTTCTAGCACCACTCGCTCCGGGGAGGACGTCAAGAGCCCGAGTTTAGACACAGCCAAGGAGGAGGAGTGCCGGCCCCCGGGCAAGGACCCCTTCTCCCCTTTGACTGTGCAGACAGAAGGCGCACACATGGGCCATCACGGCCATATGGCTAACTTCGGATTTCCCAGCGGCCTGACGGGACAGCAGTTTTTCAACCACTTGGGAGGCGCGCACCCGTTCCTGCTACACCCGAGCCAGTTCAACATGGGCGGCGCTTTCTCGAACATGGCAGCGGGCATGGGCCCCCTGTTGGCTGCTGTTTCCACGGGCGGCGTGAGCACCATGGACACCAGCACTATGGCGTCCTCCCCACAAAGCTTGGCGGGGGCTCCGGGCCTGCCGTTCCATCTGCAGCAACACGTCTTGGCCTCACAGGTAAGAAAAAAAACAACTTCTTTGAGCTTTTTTTTCTGTTAAAACCTTTATTGGTTCCTCTCAAAAGCATGTGAGTACATGTTTTTATCTTGTGTTTTCATGTAAACACAATGTTCTGTACAGAGTGCAACAAGTACACTCGGGTCACTTCTGGATGCACCTGTGTGTGTCATTTTAATGACAAGGTGTAGCAATTGAATACAGGCAAAACATGACTCTCTTACGAGTCAAAAATGTGTATTCAAAATTACTTTAACTCAATGGGCTTGAAAGATTAGACAAATGTTGTAATTTAACACTCAACAGTAGCAACACTCTATACATTGGGGATGATGTTATATTGTTTTCGTTCAATTCAATTCAATGACTTGGTTGGTAATACTATCTAATGCTTCTTTATATATTTTCTCCATAGTGGTACTTTTTCTCACTTCACTTCTCACTTAATTTCCAAAGATGAGCTCAAATGAATACATTTTAATATCAAAAATATACTTTTTTGCATTTAAATCACACACTCTAGCTTGGTAAATAGTTATTATAATAGTAAAATGCAATTGATGAACACATAAATATATACCTTAATTAAAAAGGTGGGTTTGTATATATAAAAATATTGCGCTATAGTCTACACTGTGAGTTGTGAGGTTGTTGCAAATGAGTCTGGTTGTGGAGCAAAAAATCCCTTTTTCCGCTTCTGTGTGGCATGTCCTTTAGCCAAGTCATATATTATTTTTTGTGCTGTTGACAGCAAAGAGAAAAGATTCCTTCTGATTGCTAAAATTAAATAAACTTTACAATAATGAGAGCTTATTTCAGTTTAGAGGTGGCTACAGGTGTGTGGAAATATTCTGGTCACTTCTAAAATATGTCAAATAGCAATTTAACTTCATGGCTCTTACGTTTTAGCCCAAGATATTTTTTTCTACTTTCTAGTATTGATTTGGAATTAAATGCATTTTTCCAAAGCTAATAATATTCACACCTGAGTCATCTAACCACTGCAATACTTTGAAGTTAATAATAATAACCAGAATTGAATGTTACATGATTAAAATCTTAGTAATGATGGAAGAAAGTAAATAAAAGAAAAAGCCTGTAATTAATTAGACAGTGTGTGTGTGTGTGTGTGTGTGTGTGTGTGTATGTATGTGTGTGTGTGTGTGTGTGTAATGAAGTCTCATCCTTAAAACACACACACATAAATGACACTAACATTCAGTAATGTTGAATCCATCTAAGATTCAATTCCAATAAAATTCAACCTCTAAAGAACCAACATAATCCGACCACAGTCAACACTATGTTAAAATACTTGTTAATGGAGCAAAGTGCTTGTTAAAATCAACCAGCATTTTGTATGAGGTGCTCAAAATATACCAAACAGGTACACCTTGGCCGTATGTGCACGGCACATCGTCCAAGGCATCTCACTCGAGTACAGACGTGAGGAATTTTAATACGCATTAGAAATTCTTGAACTTAGACAAAGCTGTTTACACTGCTGCAGGCCACTCGCCGCGCTCGTGCTGACACTCGGTTACGGGACGAGGTTTTGCTATGCGGGTTAACCTCTGGGTGTGTTTATTAGCGCTGATAAATCTGCAACTCCGCAGAAGACGGTACATAACTTTCTTTTGATCTGCACAGGCCATGGCATTAGCTGCTAAGGCCCCCGGGCTCGAATCTGACTACATCCCCAATGGTCCTTAGACAGTTGGCACTCCCACAGTCCATTCCGCCAGTCTAATTTTTACCCGCTTATCCTCAAAGCGAAGTGTTTTTAATCCGCACATTCACTAAACATGATTGAGATTTACATGAAAGTCTCCGTCTTTTGACAATATTGCTTACAATTGTCCGCTGTAGAGCTCTTGATGTCGATTAAGAAACATTGGCAACTCTATAGTGACAATAGTAGAAGACTGTCATTGTGTAATTTGAGAATTAAGCTAGTTGGAAACAATGGAAATTGTAGAAACACAATTTGAGGATTATGAGAGTTGGATAATACATTTGCAAACAGTAATTTCCACGAATCGGTTGTTGAGTTAGAGAAAGCTGTTGAGTTTGAGAGATGGACAAAAAGTAGAAAGAGTGGAATTAGGAGAAGGCCAGGTTTAATATGGTGACCTGCTCCCTTCAACGTCAATTCACGGTTCATTAATCTTTTGCAATGAAAGTACATTATCATTATTATTGCTCAGAAGCAAGTTAGTAACTTCAAAGTTGGGGGGGTATAATTTGTCATTATGGCTTGACAGAAGTAGGCTACATCAATATGAGGTGAAATAAAATCAGCGGACACTGACGCCATCTTGTGTGGATCTAATTACACAATGAAGGAGCAAAAAAAAAAAAAAACAATCAGAGATCAGAGATAGAAGGGTTGACCTTTAACCCCTTTGACGCCCGGATTAAAAAAAACTTGAAGAAACTTTTACTTTTGTTCTTGCTTTCAAGTAGATTTTAAATCAAGTTAAATGCAGTATATAATGAAATTGAAAGCCAAATGAAATAGGAAAATACATAAAATTTTTGTATGCTGCACACTAGAGAAACAAAGACGAATCTTCACAAATTCTGTCAAATCAATTTAGATGCGGAAGGAGAGGCAAGGGAATTTGTCTTCTTTGCCAAGTTAACAGACTAAAATTGGGGGGTTGTTGGGTGGTTATTTTATTCTTTGACAGTAAAATCTTCCTTTAACAGCTTTAACTCACTTGTTGTCTTAACTTTAAACTTTCAAAGGAGTAGCATTTTTTTCATTGCGTAAAAAAAACTACCACTTTTTGAACAAAATAGCTGAACAACCTTTTTGGTGAGCAGGCATTAAATTAACCCTTTTTGAAGTGTCACTCTAGATATATGACTCTAGTTAACAGCATTTTGCTTAACAATGTTTGTTTTTCATTTTCTCTCTCTCTATCTCTCTGTCTTTTTTAAGTGGTGACTTATTTCGCCATAACATTTTTTAACCCCCCAAAAAAAAACTACTACACATTTATATATTGTTTTCATGTGAAGCATTTACTACAGACTTAATTTAACCAGGGTTTGGATGCCTATTGATGATGTTCACTGCCAGCCCTCCCAGATAAAATGAAGTGAGTAGCTATTGCAGTCAAAGGCACAAAAACGTATACATTCACTGCCGACCCTTCTAGTCCAAATGTCAATTCAGATGTCAATCACAATCGATGACAGCAAATATGATAATCATATAAATGGAAAACTTTCTTCACAACTATATGTGCCGCTCCCTGGACACAGTAGCACCATATAGCATTTGCTTAGATTTTTTTTGCTGTGATATGGTTAGGGTCCAGATCACTGCCAAGATCCCCTCCGACAAAACTACACAATGCGGCATTTGCTGTCAAAGGAAAGTGTGAAGATCATAAAGTTTGTCACGCACATATGACAGAATTGTTACTGCATAGGCAGGAAGGGAATGCATTGGAACAAAATGCCAAATGGTATTGACATATTGCATGCAAAGATGATTGACTCAAACTATGTCACCACAAGTGTCAGAAGGCGAGGTGTAGCATTTTTTCAGAACAACCATAAAAGGTGTCAGATGAGGATTTGTTTTGTCAGCTTTTATGAAAAGAAAAAATGTTTTTATTGGCATTAAATAAAAATGTCAAGGAGAAGAAATATGTAAATGAGCATCGTTAGGTTAGTGCTTGAATCTACATTTTGAATATTACGCTATAGGTGAGGAAAGGGGATTTATTTATTAGCAAAGTATTTATTTAGTTATGATTTAATACCCAGGATCATTATATATGGCAAAAAAATGATCAATATGGCATCTCAATTGAATTAAATTTCCATTCAACTTTATGTCATTAGGATAAAAACTCTTACTGTTGTATCTGATTTGCATCCTTTTTTTGATAAAACTAAATTCCGTTTTATTTCGGGGGAAAAAAGATGCATGTGATATCATATTATTATCCAACTTACAAAAAAATCTGTAGCATTGGTAACGTTGATTTGAAATCTGATTCTGAGTTATTTGCAGAAGCTGTTGAGTAAGGGTGGGGCATGGGGAACGTCTTTTAAATTTTTGTTCCTTGGGGAAGTTAGACATATACTTCAACACCAAAATAAGTATAAATAAGTGAGCCACACAGGATGTCAGTATGAGTAAAAGTGTATTATTTGGTGTTGAATTTTCTTCCAGTAGTGGTGACACTCTAGTGTAATTGTTGTATACACTACAATTTTTTTAAGAAAACAAGCAGTGCTTTTTTTCATTCAAATGATTCAAGAGGAGATTTACTGCTCATTGTTATCTGGAATGTGGATATTTTACACATATATATATATATACATATACACGTATCTATAATATATATAGTCTCCCAATTGAAAAAAAAAATTTTTTACTAGTTTTATGATTTTGGAGGAATGTTGGCCCAAAAGTGTAAAGCAAAATACACAGGTTTTACTCTGATTCCATTTAAAGAGTTCAAGATTAATGTTGAGAAAATAATTCTCCTTAAATGAAAATCATTCTGAATTGAAATTTAATTTGTAATGAGCTGGATTGAAAAATATTGTTTTGTATAGAAAGTGGAAAAATTGACATATATGTATGTTTTTAATTTTGTATTTTTTATACATTATATGTACTATATCTAATTATATGTATATAATTATATGTAAAGTTAAACACAGGTAATGGTACTACTTTGAATTCACACTAAAACTAAATTGAATTAAAAATATAATCTAACAAACTGCAAATTGCTTTTTATAATGTATATTAGTCAAAAGTTAACTAAAAAAATATTTGAAAACGGGGTTAAAGCCATTTTTTTTACTTCTATTTTGAAATTTAGGTGCCTTGAAATGTGACTGTGAATAGGTAGTCAAAGTAAGACTAAGGACTGACGATTCTTCATTTTTGTGTTACTCCTATAGGGTCTGGCCATGTCCCCCTTCGGAAGCCTGTTCCCCTACCCTTACACGTACATGGCAGCAGCCGCGGCAGCCTCCTCTGCCGCCGCTGCCTCCTCCTCCTCGGCATCCTCCGTGCACCGGCACCCTTTCCTGAACGCCGTGCGCCCTCGACTCAGGTACAACCCCTACTCGCTCCCCATGACGGTACCGGACAGCACGCTCCTCAGCACGGTAGCGGCTGCCGCTGCCTCGGCCATGGCGCCCCTGGGGGGTGACCTGAAAGGGGATGTGCTGGTCCCGGCTAGCCCCGTGTCGGCCCTCGACTCCACGTCGGAGGTGACGAGTCGCTCGGTGACGCCCAAATTGTGCGCTGAGAAGGACGGCGCTAATGAGCTCCAGAGCATCCAGCGCCTCGTCAGTGGGCTGGACTCGAACCAGGACAGGTCAAGAAGCGGATCGCCCTAAGACCTCGGCACACACACATACACACACACACACGCACACACACACACACACACACACACACATTCACACACACACAGATATTCACTGACACACACTTCTTTTTCTTTCTCATTTACACTTTTTCAGACGTCCAAATATCTTGAACGAAAACGGAGGACTTTGTTCAGCAGGTTTTGAAAGGAGAGAAAATTCAAGAAAAAAATAAAAGAAACAATGTTTTAGTTTCTGGAATGCACTTTGGTTTAATACTCATCTGATATGTATCGTTTTTTTTTCTTTTTAAATTAAAAAAAATAACACTTAACACGTCATTTTTGTTCATACCGTACAAGTATTGAAACTGAAAAGTGGTCATATGGGTGAGACTTAATCAATTGATGTTGCTGCTGTCTCCAAACGACGATTTTTTTTGTTATTATTAATGTTTTTGTTTTATTATTACTTCCCAATATGCACTCTGAATTTACACCTTTTGATTTCCACTACCAGTGAACATAACCTACCTGTAAGACTGCTGTATTTTCTTGTACAATTGCAATTTGAAAGCATTGGCCCCTAAAACGTTGCATGCCCCACTCTTCATCATCCTCCTCATCCTCCCCATCTGATCGTGAATGTTCTTTAAAAAACAGAAGAAAATAAGTTTTTCTTTTTTTGCTATAAAATGATCGCATCTTTTAAATGGAAATACATTTTTTTCCTATTCCAGAACAACTCTAAATAGAAAAAAAACAAGAAAAACAATAGGCCCAAGCGTAATGTTCAACAGGCAAAGGGAAGCAGAAAATCTAAAGTAGATATCACAAAAAAAATAAAAGTAAATGAAAGGTAGTATTGAGTCTACATGTGTACATATGAATATATAAAATATTTATGTATAATTATTTCATATTGTTGCGTGTAAATAAAAAAGTAGTTTGTCCTAGGATCTGTTGTTAATTTATTGTGGATATAACTGTGTAATGATAGTTTGTGGCTATTATCCTTTTGTTGCCATCTACATTTATTATCCCCTCTTGTCTAAATCTTCAACTATGGATTTATTCCTCCCTTAATATCCACTTAGTTACTCACACTCATGTGCCATTGTATTTTTCACTTGTTGTCCGTGCGTTTGAGCGTCTGCGTGGACACGCGTGCGTGCGCGTGCGTGTACGTGCGAGTGCGTGTGCGAATGTGTGTGCGCGTGCATGTGTGCGTGCGTGTTCCTCTTTTCAACGAATGAAAAAGGCGACTTTAGACACACCGCAAAAATGGCTTGAAAACACCTCCTTTTTTTAAAAAATATTAAAGGAAAAATCACTTTTTTTATTATTAGAAACGCAAAACAAATGTTAAAGTTTGACAAAAAAGTGGATTCTTTTTCTTTTATGGAAATGTGTAAACCTGGTCGTTTAAAGTGCCGTATAATCTAAAAAAATATGAAGGTTTCTTTCTCTCATTTTGTTTGTTTGTGTTTCTTAAATTGGATGATGTTGTAATCGGATATTTCGTCTCGTTTACAACATCTACATTGTGTTCTTGAAAGTTTCAATAAAACGTTGAAATGCTCGTTTGGGATTCATTCATTTTCCACTGTGTGTCACCTTTTGAATTAGGTTCACTGAATCAATTCGTTTACAAATCATTTTCAACTAAACCAGTGTAAACGCAACACTTGAACTGATCCATATTTTTTCAAATCAGGTAAAAAGTACATTGACATATATTCAAACGTCATGCCCCGTGTCATTTCAGCAAACAAACAAGTGGTGTGTGTGTGTTTAAAGGGTGCATAGGGGGGGGCTTCTCTTGTTGAATGTGGACTAGAGTGTGACATTGAAAAAGGAAAAGCTGTCCTCTCCGGTGTTTGGAATGGCTTGGGCTAAAAGTCAAGGGTTTATCAGGTTCCTATCTTTATGTGTATACCGTCTGGTTAATGTGCAGCGAGGCTGGCGCTAGGGGACGTCCGCAAAGACGACGCGCTCCGTCTGAACTGAGGCCCGCCCGTGCGAACTTATTGCTCACCTGGCGCCCCCCTTGTGCGCATATCTGCACTTTATTGCGTCTGTAGTAGACGGCACCCCTGGCTGATCTTATTCCTACAGTGACTAACCACATACAGACACATATAATAGGTACACTGTGATTGAAACGTATAGGAGTAGTGGTAATTCATTTCGGAACTATATTCTTACAATAAAATGAACATGAAAAGAGCGTGTGTTTTGCCTAGAGTTTTATTTTAGAATTTGATACGGGCGCCAGTCTCAAGTCGCCTGGGAACCGCAGTCACTGATTTCACAAGGACGTTTTTTTGCATTAACTTTGCAAATTTGAACGCACAAAACAATCGGGAAAGAAATATCACATTTATTTAATATTTGCATGCAATAAAGAATGTTTTGCTTTACTATTAAACTTACTTTGAGATTAAATTTGCACACACTGTGAAATATTACAACAGATGCATAAATGACATATGTATTCTAAACTATAGTTTATTTTGATCATATCAACCCTGTCTGGCGCCGCTAAAATATACATATGGTAAACAAAATATATCAAATTAAGTATTGCTATTGCAATCCCAATAGCCTTTTATTAAAGTCACCCACCATCAAAAACGCTCTTTGGCATCATGGAGTTCTTTATAGTGTGACAAAATACATTTTAAAAGCCCCAAACTTGTATGTTGGCTAATTTGAACATGAATGATTTCATTTCTAATAATCATAATAATAATCAGACATAGGCCCTGTCATCATTATCAACAACAAAAGCCTACTTTTCAACACATCTTCTGTATATTTCAAGTACAAATTCAGATTTTTATTCACCCAAACCCTTTGGGGAATTAAAATAGAATTTGACATTGCAATAAGATATTAACTCAAAGAAACAGCACTATGTACCTAAAAGTGTGGGATGCTCATTGTGTCTCAAAGTGGTGGTCCAGTTGGGCATCCTCCACAATGGGCCCTTCCTTACATTTATACAAATATGAATAAATTGTGGGTCATACTGCCTCATTATGGAAAGGTAAGAAAAATAGTGTTGCAATTTCCAATATGATATGTACGTGGTAGTCCAAACTTTGAATGAGAGTGTACCCACAGTGCTTTTGGGCATTGTGCAAAGCATAGTTCTGATTGCACCACTATATGTATATAAATCTTCTAATACAATAATGATTTTTCTAGTATGACCAATTAATGGGAACAAGTAAAAACCGCAGTAATCCTCCGTCATTTTGAGCCAATTGTGTCAGTTTGGTCCACACTTCATGTTTTGACTCGACCTAACCAGGCTAGTCCAACAGGTTGTTCCTGCTCGAGTTCATATAAATGACAGGTAGGTGGTGCCATCTACTGGATATTATAGCATTTCTTTAGAACATCTTTAGAGAGTTTGAAGCACTAGTAATGTTTAAGAGTTTTGTCATTTGGCTATTCATGCATTCATTTTATGGACCGATTATCTTCACAAGGGTCACGGAGGGTGCTGGATCTCAAATATATATAATGGTAAGCCAATCCCAGGAAACAAGGAGACAAACAACCATTCACACTCGGGTAAATTAGACTGTTCAACCAGCCGACTCTGAATGCCTTTTGGGATGTTGGAGGAAACCATATTACCCAGTGAAAACCCACATTAACCCAGGGAAAACATGCAAACTCCAAAAAGGAAGAACGGCCTGGGATTGAACCATGAACTACTCAGCTGTGAGTCAGATGCACTAACCACTGGTCCACCAGACTGCCTGAAACGTGCCAATTTAGTTTTAAGTCATATACAACCTCATCTCTATGAGTTTTGATTATTTACATCATTTTTAACCACTTGCAGTTGTTCTTAAAAGGGCACGTAAATTAGCTAAGTAGACTATACAATAGGGTGACCTTGTGCGAGAGTGGTTATGTGTCCGTCTCACAGTTATGAGACCGAGGGTTCAATCCCTGGTGGGCTCTGACCTTCCTCCAATGACCCTTATGAGGATAAGCGGCACAGATAATAAATGGAGTAAACAATAATATAGAGTAAAGACTGTAGACGTACCATATTGCAGAATACACACATTCATTCTTCTTCCATACTTGTGGGTGTTGTTGGAGCCTAACCCAGTTGACTTCAGGCTAAAGGCAGACTACACCCAAGGCTGATTGCCAATTACCTGTAGGGCACACAGACAGACAAATGACCATTTGCATTCACAATTATATTGCCACTAGTGAGAATTGAGTCCACGCCTGCCCACACCAAAGTCAAGCGAGTGAACCTCTATGCCACAAAGTGGCTTTTATTGCAGAATAGTCAGCAATAAAATGATTTTAAATTTTACGTAGCACTGTTTTGAATATAATACAGAAAAATACATTATACTTTCATATATAGGTGCTCTGGATATATTGCATATGCATGATTCAGGTGAAGCAGCAGGGTATAGTAGCACTAAACTTAAAGTACAGTATAGTATATGTATGTAATATTCAGTGACATAGAATTCTGTAGTACAGTATTGAAGTATTTATAGTATTGAACAGAATATTTGTAAATAGCACAGTAAGTGATTATTTCAGAGTAATGTAAAGTTTACTGTAGTAGTACAGTATAATGGTGAGTTTTAGTTATCATATTCAACATTTAAATACATTTTGTTGTTATATGTTAGATTTTAGTACAGTAAACATATTGACTTGATTTGGGTATCCGACACAGGGTATTATGGAAGAAAAATTAATCATTCAGTATAATATTGTATGCAACAATAGATACATGTTATTCCTTTTTTAAAATAACAATATATTTTGTTTTTTTTGTTTTTTACAGCTGGAGGAACTAATTCTTGCCGTTTGCATTCATTTCAAAGGGTTCTAAGTAACGAGCGTGAATTAAAATGTAGCTGACTTTACTGGTTTGGCCTTGGGCTCGTTCCTCATCCCATCCATGAATATTGCAGTACAGTAAATTATACAGGACGCCGCAATACACAGTACACTATGTAGTAGTAGTTACGCACTCGGTTGATGTGGATTAGCTCTCTGCCTTTTTAATGTGAATGTTAAAACCTGTGGTTGATGAACACCACACCACAGATCCCATTGCATGTACACATAAGTCAGATGTATTACTGCAGTTGTGTCTGATGGGAGCTTGCTGAGGAAAACTACTAGAAGCATTGGTGAAGGGTTCAGATGCACAGATGGCAAACACTGTTGTCCACAAAGGCAGATGGTAAAGAGTGGACTGAAGGTGCTCAATGTAAATTCTATGAGTGGTTGCAGTCTTTAATCTGCAGCCAGTAGAACACATACAGCTTACCGTCCCGGGACCTATGTAGTATTGTTAAATGACAGAGATTATTGTTATCATTATTATATACTACACGAGTGCAGTTCTGTCTGTATAATGTGACTGCTAGTCATTATGAAAGGAGTACAAGTGATAGCAGATTGTTGGAATAAGAGAAACAAAAAAAACCTTTTCATTACTTTAGCAGATGTTTTGAAAAGAAAACTTAAATCAGTGGCCATCCGATCGCAGGGCACAAGGAGACAGACAACCATTGCTGCTCATACTCACACTACGGGGCAAATTAGAGTCTTAAAACAGTCTACCACACATGTTTTAGGGACCACAGTACCCACAGCAATCACACGCAAGCCCAAGTAGAACATGCAAACTCAACACAGTAAGATCTGGTTCAGGGTGTCTCCCGCCTCTGGCCCGGAGACCGCTGGGATTGGCTCCAGCACCCTCCACGACCATAATGAGGATAAAACATTATGTATTGGTTAGCGAGTCTGTCTCACAGTTCTAAGATCAAGGGATCGATACAAGGTCATGATCTTGCTGCAGGGAGTTTGTATGTTCTCTCACAGGTTTGCGTGGGTTTTCTCCAGGTACTCTGGTTTCCTCCCACATTCCAAAAAGATGATGGTAGGCTGGTTGAACCCTCTAAATTTATATGGTTGTCTCTTTCAGTCCTCTGAATAGTTGGCAAACAATTCAGAGTATCCTATGCCTGGTACCAGTAGTTGGATGGGATAGGCTCCAGCACCACCCTTGAGAGGATTTACATTTACATTTTTGTGTTGTTTTTGTTGTGGTAAACTAGTAAAATACTGATTAGATATTTCAGCAGTCAAAAAAGAAAAAATGTTAGTGTCTATGTTATGCTTTAAAAGTGTCCTTACCCAAAACGTTTTTTTAACCCCAGAATTCTGCCATGATTATAATGTATACAAGAGTGGGAAATCGTATGTGTTTTTCATGGAGTGTCAGCGCTATCTAGTGTCCAGGAACTGCTACTATGGTAAAGAAAAATCTGCTACCTTACCTAGTACTGTTGTATGTACACTCACAACCCCCAACATCAAGATGTGCATGAAAAGTGCTGGTTTTGACAGAAAATGATGATACAGGCTGGTGCTTCACTACAAAATCATTATTTGTGGTAGATGACACTGAAACGAGAACAAGATATGGAATTTCACAACACTGTAAGTTAAGTAGAAAATTCATGTTATGATGACTAACATGTATTTTAGTCCATGTCCAAGCTAGTAAGTCAACGTATTCTTCCCATCTCATCTCATCTCATCTTATTATCTGAACCACTTTATCCTCATTAGGGTCACGGGGGGTCCTTAAGCCTATCCCAGCTGACTAAATTGGAGGCCAGCTGATCGCAGGACACAGTGAGACAGACAACAATAAACACTCACACCCATACATGGGGGAATTTTAGAGTGTGCAATCAGCCAATCATGCACGTTTTTGGAATGTGGGAGGAAACCGGAGTACCCGGAGGAAACCCACACAGGCCCGAGGAGAACATGCAAACTCCACACAGCTAGACTGAGCTGGATTTGAACCCAGGAACACAGAGCAATGAGGCCAATGTGCTAATCACTTACACTACCGGGCCACCAACAGTACTGATTTTAGATTATTATAATTATTTTATCATATTATTTGTTTTGTCTTCCAATTTTGTGGTTCAGGGTTTTGGGGATTTACATGGGTGTTAATATGTTGGCACATTTGTACTTCTCTATAGGGTCATTTTTTTTCTAAAATATTAGTAAATGAAAGAAGGCCTATGTTTTGTTGATAAGTATGTGATGCAAATAAATAACATTAAAAAGATAATATCTTTTTTGGATCGTAAATTGGGGATGGGGTGTGTGTGAGGTTTTGGGGGGTCAATAGGCCCATGGCACCAAATTAGACAGGATAAAAAAATGTTTTTAAAATGTATTCATTTCAATTTAAGTATTAATTCATCTAGCAATAGAAGTCAGACAATCATCGGCGATCATTTAAGCATACACATTGGATAGTATCAAGAGCTAAAGCAAAGCTCAGAATGTTGTACATGAGTGAGGTACTGCAACAACCAGTAGTAGTGGGTCTTTTGTTGGGTATTTTACCAGCTGTGGTATCATAAATGATGGTATTATCACGGGCATTTATTCAAGGCAGACGAAAGTAGGGCGAGATTTGGAATGCTTGGCTTGCCACTGCCTAAAACTAAGCTCCAGTAGTTGGTGTTCCCAAAGAGTAGAGAGAATAAACCTTTATCGCTTGAAACACATCATTTTTAATCTTTTATTTTATGTGTCAATTTTTACATTAAAGTTGAACTGGTAAAGAGATAAAAGCTTGAAGCGAGCACGCTAAGCCTCTTATTTGGGGAAGAGTGCTAAGCGCTAAGAAATACTTTAAAACATTGTTGCGTTTTCATTTATTGTGGGCGGATCTACAACATCAGCCAACGAGAAAAACAGGGTTTGACTTGTGTTTCCATAAAAACGGTTCTACTTGTTTATGTAGTAGAAGGAGATTTCCTTCAATGCAAGGCACAGAAACTCCCCATTTATAATTTCTCGATGTGACAAGAGTCGTAATTCATGCATTCGGACACATTGAGGGTTTGAGGTACTGTGACCCCACCGAGGTGAGACGTGACAGCCCCCAGACCCATGCCCGGGGAAGAACCCCCAGCACCACCCAGGTCTGTAGATGTTATAAGAGACCACACCATGCGCTTCTCATGATCATTAGCTTGGCCTTTTTTGGGGGGGTGGGGGGTCATGTGCGTCTTGACTACCAGACTTATAGACCCTTATAGAGTCAGTATAGGCCTTGTCTTGTTCAACAAATATTAGATGTGCTGTAGGAAATGATCAGAATTCAATGATTCCATTGCAGTGATAGGGAATGGTAGGGTGTGGTGTGATATGGGGCAGTGTGTTGCGGTGTGGTGCGTTGTAATACAATACGGTGCGGTATGGTATGGTGCGGTACAGCCCGGTACAGCACAGAACGGTACGGTGCTGTACGGTACAGGATGTCAAAGTATAGAATTGTGAAGGTCATCTGTTCTTCCACTAGATGGCAGGAGGTACCGATAACTTGTGACCTAATGCCAGTCATGCAGAATAATAGCTTTCGGCCATGCTTGACATTCAGCAGATACCTTTGATGGTGGGCACTGAGATTTTTCTTTCTGTAATCATGTGACGTGACTCACTAAAGGTTGGTAAACACTGTGCTATGTAATATTTGTCACACTGTAATATTAAAACATAAATGTAAAAACTTGGAAAATGAATAGCGGCTTACAGTATTAAATAACTAAATATAGACGTACATATACATATATTATACATATATACAATATGTCTAGCTTATTTGTTTCATTATGTTCCCAATTCCTTGTTTTCTGAGCTGATATAAAATTAGCTTTTTTTTTATAAATTGACAACAAATCAAACTGCCCAGAAATGTATTACTATACACAGCTAAAATTGCATAGCAATTACCCCAAATCAACAAAAGAGAGCAGCAGAGTACATGATTTGCCACTCCTAACATAAGTCATCAATTGCATGTGTTAAAATGACCTCAACTCTTAAAAAACAGAAATAATCAGTTTTGTGTGAGATAGTTGATCACCTCACAGGAAAAGTCATCAATTTTGCTTTTTCATTCATAACACCTGACTACTTCTTGTGCCTTGTGGAAGATGGCTACAGTCCTGGAGTGTGTGTATGTGTGTGTGTGTGTGTGTGTGTGTGTGTGTGTGTGTGTGTGGTGGAGGGGTTCCAGTGTGTTTGTGTGTGTGTGTGTGTATGCATGGTGGCTCGATCAGGAAGTTGGAATGTGGGTGCCCGTGTGATGTGATTGTTTGCAGGGACATGTCAGCCCCAGGCCGTACGCCTAAAGGCCCGCTCAGCCCGAGCGAGCCCCACGGCCGGAAAAGTAGACCTCTTGTACAGCTATATTGAAGAGTGCGGGTGGGGAGTCTTTGTCTGTGTGTGTGTGTGTTGCTATGGAGGCACAGATATCTTATCATGCTTGTCTCACTCCAGTAGAACAATGCTGAAGTCACTCAAGAGGTTACAGGTCTCGGGCCCATGCGAGCTGGATTGGAAAGGAAAAGATCTATCAGAAGCTTATTATTGGGGGACCTATTTTCTAAATTTGACGTTTTTCAATTCAGTTCAATAACACATGAGCGAGCTATAAATGACTATTTTGACAGAATTTTCTCAGGCTATCATACGCATCATGGAGTGAATTGGATTTGTTGAAATGTTAATTTACTTATAAGTAGAGATGTCCTAGATCTGTGATCGGTTTGGATCGGTCAAACTGGATGGGGCGTTTATTGTCGAACAATGGCAGTGAAAAATGATCATTGAATGACAGCCTTCACAATTGAAAATGGGTTTCTATCGTCTAGTCTAAAATGGTCAATGTCAGTAAAATAGTATAGGACTACAAACAACCAAATAATCTTGAGGTATATTGCACAAATTGCTCGATCAGTACTTCATATAATATTATTTACATCAGAAAAATGTCCAGCTACATTAAGGAAATAGACCATTAGACCTTAGTTTATCCAACTGGACTATTTTTCGTATCAGATTATTCATAAGAACCAAATATTCAAACACTCCTGCACAACTGATTTGCAAAAAGAAAATTCTTCTTGCTAATAACACTAATATGCTTTTGAACAGACTTGGGAGGTATTGGATTGGGACTCGATATCGGCCGATTCACAGAAGTAGGTGATTTGTACTTGAATAGCATTGCATCAAAGTACTATTATAAGCACCTTCACAAGATAAACTGCAATTTACCAGTATCATAATTATTTCTATTGAAAACAAAAGGCAGAACTCATGTTTGTCAGGCCAATAATTGAAGGCTATGAATTTTGATGCACTTCAGTGAAAGTTGGTTTGAAATGCATTGTTTTATAAATATTGGTTTTAAAGGATATTGCTCTATACAAAACAAAAACCACACATTTTCATCATTTTACCCCATTCTACACCATATGCTCAACATTATAAAAAATCAATACATTTACAGTCAATTAAGTAGTCAATATATTATGAAGTTTTACATTTAAAAAGTGTCGTTTGTTGCTGTTTTGAAACTGAATATAAGAAAAAAAGAGGGCAAAACAACAATTTTCTCATTTATGTCTAGAGTTGGCTTACTAAACAGTCTAAATAGATCTTTTTTCAACTAGGCATCACCACAAATGACTGCCAAAAAATCAAAGATGCTTAGCAGTTTAAGCATTTTTTCTTCTCTATACTTATAAACTGAACAATTGCATAAAAAGCAATTGCATATATGTTAATTGTTACCTTAGTTGTGCACCAGTAGTGATACATTTTAAGACTTTTTACCTTTAAGTTGAATGAGAAAGGGTTTCCAAACCTTAGACCTCACGTGAGTGTGTTTGGCCAAGCACGCTCATTAAAAAACGTGGAAAAGTTGGCAGTATCTGCTAAAAGAAAACGTATGTGTTTTATTTTCTATTTACTTTAGATCACATTTGCTTTACACTTTTACCTGCCAACTAAAACAGAGGATAACAGCACAAGAAGAAGAAAAAAGAGAAAATAACGTTTTTTTATGTCTTAAATGCAAATTCAGAAAAGTAACAAACATCAAGTAATTCACTTTTTACCTTGTGGGTATAATAATAAATAAATAGCTCATGTTTTGTTCTTGCAAAACAAGCAATAATACCTCATTTATATTTTTTTACCATCTTTATTCAGCAATGTGTGGTTTGTTTAAACTGATTTATTCTAACGTCATTTTTATACTGTGGTGTGAGGTTTTTCGCATCATGAGTTTTCAAATCATAAAAAAAAGAATTTGCTTGACCTCAACCAGTGCTTCTCTAAAAGCTGATGACAAAACCACTGCTCATTAATAGGAATTCCATCCACACGTGAGTGAACATCTACACTTTTTTCGTTGCATTGTGTCAGCTTTCATGTCACTTTGTTCATATTAATGTTTTGTTAACATTTGGTGCAAGCTGAATTGAGCAAAAAAAAGTCCCCCAATAGTGAAATAATGCCTGCACACACACACACATCAGGGCCTGAGATTTCATATTTATTCATAAGAAAGCTAAATCTATTTTGTTAGTGACCCTGCTATTCTGATTTAGATGAACAATATATTAAATATGATTGAGTGAACTTTTACTTGTTTGTTCTAAATATGTTTTGCACTGGAATGCATATGTACTATGTCATTATATATGTTATTCATTAATTTTATAGATGTTAATGCATCAAGTTCCAGCATGAAATTGGGACTTGAATGTCTATTATTTGCCTGCACTTTAATTATGAATAACAAGAAGAGTATTCATGCATTAAATTAAAAAATAATAATAAGATTTGTCTTTATAAATAGAAACGTATAACCCACGTCTTTCTGAATTCCACCACTAAATATGAATTTGTATCAAATGCATTTTGCATCAAATTAGTTGCATTTCACTCCAAAGAAAAGTTTGATTTGGGAAGATGCGTGTGTGCAGGCTGTTCGAGCGTGTCACGTGACCTCGATTTTCGCTGTTATTTTTAGCGCAAAGATGCTTTAAGTGGCGCATTCAGATTAATTTGTGGTCGCTTACAAGGATTTGTGCTTTTTTGTCTTTCATTTTTAAACCCTTTGTTCTCAGTGACATGCAATAATACAACATGTGGGATTCATTCTTTTCGAAAAGACCATTGTTATTTCTATTAGTGATTAGAAGACACCAGATTTCATTGAATTAATGTTAAATTTGCATTTGAAGGAGCTTAAATGTGAAGCTAAAAACAATATTTTATCATGGAGGCCTTAAAAATTGTATACTTTGATTTGAATTATGTTGACTTTTTGTGCAAAACTGGCAAAAGAACAACAATTTGAACTGTGCTAATTCCCTAAAGAGTTTAGAGTATGAAAAAATAATATCAATGTGGACAAATTATCCTAATTTACATGAAATCATTGTAGAATAAAGTCTGAGGTCTCATGACTCAAATTTGCCCAACCGCCACGTTCAAGTAAAAAACACAATTGGATTTTAATATAGATTAAATGATTTCAGATAAAATAACATGTTTTTTTCCTGTGCATTAAACCCAAAACTAATGACGTGTGGGGGAAAACCTTAGAATGCACTTTGAAATGACTTATTTTTTAAATAAATGGAATTAAACGCGAGACATTCTTTTTTTAGGAACAAGATGTTTTAAAAGAGGATTTCACCATGCATTTGCTCGCTGTGGAGGCAACACACACAGAACACACACACACACACTTGCACACATGCGTTTTTTTCACAGTTGAAGGCGACCATATTCTAAATTCAATACGAAATTAGGGTCATCTAATCACCTTAAATTGAAAATTTCAAAGGTAAGTAATCTATTAGTAAAACAAATATGTATACCCCCAATACAGCTAATATCCTCCAGTCATAGTAACATGTTAAAAATGAAAACATTTCATTAAGTCAACTCATCCAAACTGCATGTCGGTCTACCAAATAAAATCAATATGAATTTCTATGCACGTTCCTTTACTCCAAATGGAGGTCAATCAATCATTGATGTAAACCCGAGGTTGCGAACATGTAGCTCTAGAGCCGCATGCGGCTCCTGGCCCAAATGAATGCAACTTTTTGCTTCTTATCATATTATGTATATCTTGTGGCACTTTTCCTCCTACAGTTTAATTTTTGGCTATAATTGTGTCCAAGTCTTATGCCACCCCTGATATACATCTTTTGTATCTGCACTTATTAGGATCATTTGGACCATAAATAATTCCCACTTGCTTTATTTAATAATACTTGATTTCGGTATAGGGGTTCATCCAATGGATTATATAGGTTGCATGATTTGCATCGATTTCAGACAAAACACTACTTTTCTGTCTGTCCTCTTTGCACTAACCCACTCCATTGATGGATGCAACATCCGGTTCGCACGCTAGCTCATTGATGCTCATTGGACAGAAATGGAGAGAGCGTGACAGAGAGAGAAAGCCCGAGAGGTGCCTGGCAGGGAGGGAGGGAGGGAGGTGTAGTAGAAGTGGAGGACATAGCGAGAGAGAGGAGAAAAGAAGGAGGTGGTCGACCTGTTCCCCCGGGATCGCAGCTCACCGCAGCCAATGTTCGACGCGCGCAGCCGTCGCGGCTCACAGAGGGTCGCCAGCCCTAAAATGCATCACCCGCACTTTCCCCGCTCGCAGGCACCAGCGGACAGCTCCCTCTAGCCCACGCCGAGCCGTGAAGCCCTCTCGCCGTGCAGACACTCTGCGAGCGAGCATCCGCTGCCTATTCGGAGCTCCGTGATCACGTGTGAATAAAACAATACATGGAGATACCGAGCATCGATTGGATTATTTGAACACTTTTTTTTCACCGCCTTTTTGGGGGAGGAAGAAATGGCTACGATCTGAAGTGTCGTCGTGATTTTTAGGGGGGATTCTTTTCTTGTTGATTTGGGGTAAGATTAACTAAATCTGCATTTTAAAGCTCTATAAATAATCCTATACATGATCGGTTTGAATAACACTGTACTTTATATGATCTCTGATTATAAATGTGGAAAAAAATAGTTCTGTAGTGTCAAACTGGTTTTGTCACGTGTGGACCGTTACATTAACAACACGTGGTTTGACTTCAGTTGTGGTCTGAATTTAAATACTCCATATTTTTTTCTTTTTTTGTTATAGTAGTATTAGTATTGTGCCAAAAATGTGAATCTGACATGAGGTGGTGTTCGGGTGTGTGTTTTTTGGGGGGAATGTGGGGTCCACACAGCCCTGAGAAGCAGTTATGGCGGAAACCGAGGAGACTTTCGGCCTGCAAGCCTCTCCCGGTTCTGGTTCCGATTCGAGGGAGGTCGCGAGCGAAGCCAAAGCCGAGAAGCCCAACGGAACGTCCGGCAAGTCGCCATCCTCGCAAACCACGTACATCCAACAGGTTAGTAGTCTAGAAGTTTCTATAGTTGATTTAGTACAGTTAGGAATCACAGTGGTACATTGTTGGTCTAATTAATGAGATATATGCATTAAATTACAAAAAAAGTACACTTAGCAGTTAAACAAGAACCCCTAAAAAAGTATCTATTTGAATTTCCTTGCAAAGTTAATAATACTCAATCATGTACTCTAATAATTCATTATTCAAATCATTTTTAAATAACATTATTCGTCTAGAACTACACTAAATTGTTTCAACTATTTATTGATATTTCTCGCCAAGAAAGGAAATTAAGACAAGTTTTTGCATTTTTTTTCTCGTTCTATTTTTAGGGCATGGAGGGTATAAAAGTGTACCTCCACGAGAGGGAACTGTGGGTGAAATTCCACGAAGTGGGAACCGAGATGATCATCACCAAAGCGGGCAGGTCAGATGACGCCACTCGGCGAAAATACACGCACTTACGGGCCACTTAATTAGGTACACCTGGTCATTGATCCATTTGGTGCGTGACGCTATTTGTTCTGATTCTATATTTGCAGGACTGCCTCACAAAAGGCGCCCAATTAGTTATAAATGAGCAGGACACCTATTTTTAATCGATAGTGATGTGTAAAGGGTGCTATCATAAATCTATATTGGCATGATCTCTTAATTGCTAGCGAGTAATTATATATATATGGGTAATATGGTATACTTTTTTAAACGATATGGTATCAAATTGTGTTTTAAAATCTACAACACTGCTTAAAAGTTATTTTTACATTCAGTGGCAGTGTGAATATGTGTGTGTGTGTGTGTGTGTGTGTGTGTGTATTAATATTTGTCATGTGACCAGTTCACCTTATAATCTTCGTTTCACTTGATATTAACTGCGATCATCTTATAAGCAGTGTTGAAAATGATTAAATTCATATAATTTTGGCTCAAATATTTCAACAGACACATATTTTACAGTTAAATAAAAATATATTTCTAAGTGAACAAAGCTTTTTGAACTATACAATTAATATATTTCCACATAGAAATACACAATGAATTGTATGTGATGTTCAAAAGGCATACCTTTGGTGGTCATTCACTTTAAAACATATTTTACTCCAATATTTTGAAACATATATTAAAATGCTCCCTACCCCTTCTTTTTAAGGCGAATGTTTCCCAGCTTTAAAGTGAAAGTCACCGGCCTGAACCCCAAAACAAAATATATCCTCTTGATGGATGTCGTGCCCGCAGATGATCATCGATACAAGTTTGCTGATAATAAATGGTATGTGTATATTAGCAAAAAAATAATAATTATAACTCCACCAATATGCTTTGACAAACGCATTAGGAAATTTATTCCATTTTCCTTACCTGGACAAATATAGTTTTAAAGCAAAAGTTCATCTTTTTTCATGATAATCCAGTTACACTATAGTAATTTAAAATAGATGTATTAGTTTTTTATTATAGACATTAACCTTTTTTTCTGGTCGTCAGTGGACGTCCCAAGCAAAAAAAAAAGTGAGAGACAGAGACTTGTGTACCTTTGACATAACATAGTTGAAATAATATTGTCAATCGAGTCCAAAAGTGACAGTAATTGTTTTTTTTTAAAGTTTTTTTTATAGTTCGCTTAAATCACTTGCGTGTAATTTCGACAATAGAAAGACTTACACACCGCTGTTGTTTGTAAATGACTTGGGAATACGTACAACATCACTAAAGGCTTGCGTGCGCGACCCTCCAGGTCGGTGACTGGGAAGGCGGAGCCTGCCATGCCCGGGAGGCTCTACGTTCATCCGGACTCTCCGGCCACGGGAGCTCACTGGATGCGGCAGTTGGTTTCCTTCCAAAAACTCAAGCTGACCAACAACCACTTGGACCCGTTCGGACACGTAGGTGCCTAGGCTTGTCTCCTAAATCTTTCTCTTTTTTCTTTTTTTTTTTTAACTTAAAAAGCCTCAGACTTCGTTTTGTGCTAATACATGCAGTTTAAAGATAGAATTCATTGTTGAGCAATGGAATTGTTGAAAAGGTAATTTTTATATTGTGCGAAAATAAGAAGGCGTGCATACCAAATATACAAAAGTGCCATAATTGTAATATAATGCGATAGCTAGAGAAACTTAATGGATAAATACTAATATAATACTTCAATATTTTCTTTGAGTGTTAATTGTAAATTAGGCTATATAAATATTCAAATATATCAAGTAGGATTTCAAATATCAAAAAATGTAACTTATTTCAAGTGATTAGAAATATTTGCTACACTTAGATTTTTTTTAGAGCATGATCAAAATTATCTTTCGACTATCTTAAATTTCTCACTGAATAGGCTTGTGTTAATGATAATTTTAACAAAAAAAAGTACAATTTTGATTCTCATTCAAAGGTTCAGTCAAATTAATCAGCAATTAAACAAGCATTCAAATGCTGCAATAACTGAAGTTTATGTTCATTAGAGAGAGAGAGAGAGAGAAAAAACAGTTTTTTTTCTTTTGTGCTTTAAGCTAAAATTTCCTTTTATTAAGGATAATTAAAAGCCATGTTAAGGCCATGACCACAATTATTATATAAGAGTATACGCTGCAGAGCCTTTAGAATACTTGAAACTTTAGACGTGTCGGTCAAAATCTGGTTCCATTATTATTGACTTCATTATATTCAAGAGTTATATTGTACTTTCAGTTTTAAATTTTAATTAATACAGTAATACAGCATGGTTTATGTATATATTGGTAAATGTATACATACTTTCCCTTCCTGGTACTTTTGTGCAATAATCATGATAAATTATAGATGTTTGTCGTCTTGCATATGGATAATTAATCTAACTGAATATTGCTTATAATGTGTTACATTGTTACATTTTACTCACTGGCTGCCATTGACGTTGATAGACGTTCAATCCAATTTGACTGGGAAGGCTGACATTGATCATTTGATAATTGTGGTACAAATGTTTGCAGTGGTATATATAGATTAGCAGTCTATCTTGAAATTATTTTGAAGTTATATCGCTTATATTGAACTAACTGGCTGCTGTTGACGGCGATAAACGTCCAATCAAATTTGACCAGGAGTCAGACCCCCACTCAAAGTGTATTGGACGTGTATCGCCGTCAATGACAAGGAAACCTGATCAAAATCTTGACCAATTGAAGTGGATTTGACTTCAATAACTGTCTGAATTATTGAAAGAAGAATTTCTTAACCTGACCAGTACACATCTTTTCTTTGGAGGTGGTATACTCCCCCCCAAAAATTGAAAATTATAGCAAACATAAGTGCGTTGCCTGCCACACATCTACGTCGCACCTACTTATTGTTGCCCAGCTGGCCAAATGAAACCAGAGCTGGGATGGAATGTGAATGCTGTTGTAAATTTTCAATTGGGGTGCTGCACAAATCCCCCAATCCTGACCCCCTTTTTGATTGGTTGCCGTGCATAAATGCATGCTTTCTGGTTAGGTTTAGGGTTTTTTTTTATTCGTTGCCTCTGGGAATGATAAAGGCCAAGCTGTATGGTGGCAGGCCAGGGAAGAAAAAAAAAAACAGTCCACAGGTTGCGTGCATGGATGGCTGCGGCCGGATGGAATAAATTGTAATGTATATAGGAGATGCTCGGTAGCAATTAGGATAAGCCTGAGGCGGAATGTTAGGGTGCCTCACAACAGGCGCGCGACAGAGAGCTCCGGGGGATTATTTGGAACGCTGTAAGGAAAGAGCCAAGATTAAAGTCTTAATCCAATGAGTCGCAGAAGTGCTTAAGTGCAAAGTGGTTGTCTATACATGGACAAGAAAGGGTTTTGGAGAAGAGATTCTGTTTCTGTATGCAATTTAAAAAAATATATATATGCAGTGTATTGGCTTCAGCATCCCCCGCGACCGTAATGAGGATAAACATGTTCAGAAAATGAGGCGAGATGAGATACACTGCATTTAATCACAGTGGGGATTTGCCTTCATTTTTATTTAAAGACACAATTTGGATTTTATTTTGACTCTTTGGAATTTAGCTATAATGAGAGTTGATTTTTATGTAAATGTATTATTATTATTACATTTCATAATAGAATTGCAACTATTTTTAATGATTATTTTAAAAGGATTATTATTAGTAATGATTTTTTTAAAAAAATGAATTGGATATCGGTTTAGATTATATGTTTTCTTAAATTTGCCGGTTGAGTTCCTTTACTTTTCCGAACCTTTTAAGCCTCATCAATATTTTATTAGAAATAAAGTGATTTGGCTTCCACATTTAATAAGATTAAATTGTCAAACATGCATATCATTTTTTTATAATAAAAAATTCAATGCATTAGCAAGTCGAGACATATTTCCAAAAGTACACCAAATGTGACCTAAATATACTGAACTGTAGTAGGGAAATAAATTATATGCTCTAGTGCCATTTATAGTATGGTTTAATAAAGAAGCATTTATTCATACCAAACCTGAAAAAAAGTTATTGCTCACTCCAATCCTCGTGCAATAAAAAAATAATAAAATCACTAACCACTTGAAATAGATTCTCTTTATGGTCGTAGTAGCAGTTGGTTTAAATATTTTTTGACTATATATTTGTATTTGGATTGAAATACTTAAGCATAATTCACACACAAAGTAAAAACTAAATCTTCACATATACCTGCTCAAATATTTGTTTTTAAACCTTACACCGTATAGTGTTAAAAAGAAAAAGGGGAGAAAAAAACAGACTTGTTGTTGTAGAGGTTCACTTGCCTGACTCCGGTGCGGTGGAGGAATGACTGTGAGTGTGGATGGTTGTTTGTCTCTCTGGCTGACTGGTGACCAGTCTAAGATGTAGTCTGCCTTTCACCTGAAGTCAGCTGGGTTAAGCTCCAGCAACCCCTGCAACCCTTTCAAGGATGCGTGGCATGAAGGAAACCTTGTTATTTGTAAGTTGTAAAAGCTTATTGGAGATCAGATATGACTTCACCTAATATGGATGCGAAAAAGTGACCACACACAAACATTTATATTAAAAGCCATGTTAAATGGGAGTCAGGAAGAAATGTAATATTGTTCTTCTTGTATTATTTAAATAAAGACCAGTTCTTTGAAATGCTTAACAATCATATTATTTTGAAATGATTTATCTACTTTTCATTAGAAAAGAAACCTGCACAATACATCTATTTCATTAGAAAAGAAACCTGCACAATACATCTATTCCATGAAGCTAACCCTAAACATAACCCTTAACATAACCCTAAAGACAACCCTAAACATAATCCTAAACATAACCCTAAACATAACCATAAACCTAATCCTAAACATAACCCTAAATATAAATGTAAACCTAACCCTAAACACAATGCTAAATATGACACGAAAACTAAACATAACCCTAAATCTAGTGTAGGGTTAGGTTTAGGGTTTGGTTTAGGGTTGGGTTTAGGCTTTAGGGTTTAGTTTAGGGGTAGGGTTGGGTTTAGGCTTTAAAGTTTAGGGTCATTTTTGGGGTATGTTTAGGGTTGAATTTAGGGCTATGTTTAGGGTCATTTTTAGGGTTTGGTTTAGGGTTAGGGATGGGTTTAGGCCTATGTTTAGGGTCATTTTTAGGGTTATGTTGAGGGTTAGGTTTAGGGCTAAATTTAGAATTTAGAGTTAGGATTAGAGTTAGGGTTAGAGTTAGGATTAGAGTTGGGGTTAGAGTTAGGCACAGGGGTGCCCAAGTTCGGTCCCCGAGAGTATTTTTTCCATGTCTGCCTCCAACAACACACCTGAATCAATTAATTGGGATCGGTATGAAGCTTCCTGATAGCTTGCTGATGAGTTGATCATTTGATTCAGGTGTAGTACTAGAGATATCAAAAATAGACTGGATAGGGACTCTCATGTCCCGGACTTGGCCACCCCTTCTCTACAACCTCTGAGCTTTATTCAGTCCCTGAAGAAAGCCTTTTGGGGGCATGCCAAAGGTCAGCGTGGCAGTGAAAGGCAGGTACAAAAACAACCCTACAGATAAGAGATAACCCAGAATACCATAGATGGAGGCGGAGGGGGGGACTAGATAGGGGTGGGGCTTGTTTTTCAACCTTATCATTTGCCAATAGCATTAAAGAAAGTGCAAATTTCCCTAAGTGCTTTAGATTTAATGGGATGCAACTCAACTAATACAGCTACAAAAGAAAGTTCAAGTTCAAGATGATCAGACGCTTCGCAGGCAGGCATGTGCGTAGGCACGCATTGAGCAAGGCCGTTAGGCAGATCCTCTGGTTGTCGTCACTTCTCACGTTTGAGCAATTGAAAGAGGCGACATGCTTGTGGGACTCACTTTGCAGTTTCATAAGGAAAGTTTACGAGCAGGTTTGGTAAAAGGTAGACTCATCGCAAGGTTCAAATTAGTTCCAAAACATCTTCACCAATTCACTTTGTATTAGAACATAAAACTCGCAATATTAAGAGAATTATGTCTTACTTAATGTAATATTACGAGTGAAAATCCATATAGATTACAAGATTAAAGTCCTTCGCGACCGTTTTTTTTTTAATCCAAGGGTCACATGACAAAAATAACCCACTAAAATGTGTTGATCAACGACTTACTTAAAAAAAAAAAAAAAACTTAAGAAATACAACAGAGCTGCCAAATGTCGAAAAATCGTATTTCATAGTGTATAATGGGATTTTTCAGATTTGGTGACCCCTGTATAAAAATACATCTTAATACTCACCAAGAAATTAAAAAACACAAACACCAAATCAACTATTATTGAGTGGAGATAGTTAATATGAGAATTTTGACCATGTGTAAAATACAAAACCTATTTAGAACATGACATTGGTGTTTCCAAATTAATACTTTTACTTTTGTGGAGCTTTAATTTGTGCAATATACCAATTTCCTTGTTAGAAAAAAAGGAAACTGGCCGAGGTTTTCTGAAACATTCACCTGTGTTTGCGAAGTTCTCCTGTTTTCCGTGAGGGCTGCTGAAAGGCCAGCTCTGCCTATTTCAGATGTGCTCCTCCTCTGCTCTGACATGTTTCACACTGCTACCCTCCCCCATGCCGAAGGACCGCTACTTCAAACTGGTTTTGCATTTGAAACTATGAAAACAGTCATGCCTTCTTGTTAAATCCATCACCTGCAAACAAGCAAAACAATTGCAGTACTTCATTACTTAAACGTAGAATGAAAAAAGTCTGCTAAAAATTACATAATTTGATACAGTGTTCTCGTTACCTCTGCGTCCTGCGTCTGATACGCACAGCTTTTCTTCCAGACGCACAATTTCAAGTAATGTGCTTTTTTCGGACGCAAAGAAATTTTTATCAAAAAAAAAAACCAAAACACATATATCCGATAGCAAACCAATTTATTCCACATAATCTTTGCGAAATAATTCTCGCGAGACTAGCAGACACTAGCAGACGAAGGAGAGAAAGCGATAGCAAGAGTTTCGTAATAGTGTAAGAAAGATAAAAAATGTTTCAGAAAAAGCAAAACAGTCTGGATAGTTATTTCGCAGTTAAAAATACAAATAGTAAGAAAAGAACTGCAGAAGATTCGATCGATGATCATGAAGCAAAACGGGGGAAGCAAGGAAAAATACGCACATTTCAAAAGACTTTTGGCTGCAAAGAGAGGAGGATCTACGAGCTGAAAGACTAGTACAATGATAAATAAACCCTAACCCTAAACCATATAATAAATAAATTAAATCTGAATGTTTATATATCGTTGTTTATGTTTTATTTGCATCCGTAGTATGTTGGGACTCGTGACAAGTTTCCTGGGACGCACAGTTTTCAGACAAGCGAATCCCTGGGACTCGCAGTGTGCCAATTGTAAAATTATCACTGTTGATATATCAGTTTTCTTTTAAATGAGGCCCGCTTTTTGCATTGAAAAAATCTCAAGGAAAATTACTAGCTGAAAATCTTTAAATTTATAACTCTCTCACTTATTCTCATCAAGGTTTTATCAAGAGGAAACTAATAAACATCAAAATATGTTTTCAATGTCTAATTTTTCACACCGACCTTACGGTCCCTACAGACCCCGAAAAACGTATACTTAAAATTATTAATACAATGATTTTAATCCAGTAATTTCACAAAAGAAATTCTCCCAATATTACAACAATCTCAGTATTATGCAAATAGTACTTTTGTATTCACAAAGACTTTAAATTCCCAAAAGTTGAAGCCAAACCATTTCTAGTTCATGTAACATGAAAACAAGCAACAAAACCACTATAATCTCATAACTTGGAATTCATCTCTCGTAATATTACAACTTTAATTTTGTAATATTACAATATATACCTTAATTCTTGTCATATCACAGCTAGTATCATTATATTGCAATATATTCCGTGTTTTCTTTTTAATTCTGAGTGGGCAAAATGAACCATTTTGAAACCTAACTGGAGGTTAATGAATTGGGAATCTGATTGTTTCCATTTTCTTAACAACTCAAAACTGGCCTAATTACCATTTTAAATTGTACACTTCAGATTTAAATTAAAATATGTATTCAAATGAGATTGGTCAGCGTATTTTAAACACAGTTTTTTTTTTAAAAAAAGCACCACCACAACTGGTGTTGAGGAACCAAATGAAGTACTATAACTTCCTCATATGAGCTTTTCAACTACAGAAATTTGGCTTTTCATCCTGAAGCTAAATTTTAATCAGACATTTTTTAGAGGAAATTGAAAAATTATGATTATAACCTTTTGCTTGTGGCTTAACCGCAGAGAAATGAATTTATGACTCAACTCACAACTTGTGGGCCTGATCCACAATGTTGCTCAACTCAGTATGCACTCCTTAAAATACTCACTCATATTAACTGACATGTGATGTTATTATTTTTGTGCATTTCGTTTTTCTACTTGTTATGTAAATATTAGGTGTGATGAAAAAGAATATGTTAATCGCCCACCCCAAATGCAAATGTGAAAAGTTGCTTTTTTTAAAACACCTACGCCCATGTCTCTTTATCTACATATTTCTTTTCCTGTTTGTTTTTTCAAGATCATCTTGAACTCAATGCACAAGTACCAGCCCAGGATTCACATCGTCAAGGCAGATGAGAATAACGGTTTCGGCTCCAAGAACACGGCCTTCTGCACGCACGTCTTCCCTGAGACTGCCTTTATAGCCGTCACTTCCTACCAGAATCATAAGGTTAGCCTTTAACACCTTTTGATATTTGCTTTTTAAATTGACTTTGTGTTTAAGATAGATTAACATGTAAAGTGCAACACACAGGAAGATGAATAAGAAAACAAGTATTGCGAATAACAGTAACTAAAAATAAATAGAAATGAAAGAAAACAAAGTGTATAATAAAATAGGCTAATGTTTTTAAGTAAACATACTTTAAGAGGTAATTTAACATAAAGTGCAACAAGCAGGTAAATCCCAATTAAAATGGGATTGATGTAAATCAAGGTATTTAATATTCATTCAGTTTTTTTGGGGTTCTTTTTTGTTTAAAATGAAATATTTTTTTAAGCAATGGAGGGGAATTTCCATCTGAAAAATAAACACACTGATATTCAAAGTGCTTTACATTCCATTAAAATCTTTCATTTTCTTTAACCCTTATCCTCACAAGGATCACGGTCCATTAAAATCTTCCAGACACAAATACAAAAAAATGAGATCAGTAAATGAATACATAATATAAATAAATGGAAAATGTATATATTATGTATACATATACATATATATTAAAATACATACTAGTTGTCTGAATATGCAAAGTTTTTTACTAAGAATCTGGCATGGACTTAGTTTGCGTGCAGCAGAGCAACATGTGCATGTTTACCCTGTAGCTGAAATATGTGCACCAAAGACGAAAAAGACCAAATATGTGTAAACCCCGTCTGTTTAGGATCATTTAAACACGTGTGCGTCGATTTATTTAGTTTGGGAGGGAAGGATTGGACATGCAAGGGAAGGGAGAGGGGGGTGCAAGGCCGGGCGGAGCTCGTAATGCCACGGCGGCCAATCGGTTGCCTCCTTATTTTTGGGGACAGGAAGCTGTTTTCTTAGAAGTTATTCATTATTTTCCAACATGCGATTGGTGGGGGTTGTGCTTTAAAAAAAAAAAAAGTATTATTGGGGTACTCCAGACTCCTCAAAAAAGTGCAGGCCTCTGAGCACAACTGTCTAATCATCAAACAGGCCAACATCTGCCATAGCACTAATAGTAATAACACAGTTAATAATGTGCCACAAGCTGCCATGTGTTTGCTTCACCTGCTAATTAAAGTGCTCAAAGCCTCCCTTTCTATTTGCACATGTGATTTCAACTCAAGGTTGTTTTAAAGTGGAAAACTTATATTGTAAAGCTATAGTGTACATGTATTGATAAATATGATATTCTACACAATTCTAAAGTTTTGGACTTAAGCAGAATTTTATTTGCCACAAATATGACGTTAAATTCATCCAACATGGCGTCTTTTTTAGAGATCTTGCAGTTAAAACACAATGATTTGTAAGGGTCTTCAATAACTTTAAACATATTTTGTGTACTGCATTATAATTTAGGCCCGTGTATTTCCATATGCCTGTGTAGGTTTTTAAAAATTTACAAATGAAAAGAAAATCTCCATTAGATGTTTCCAAAAGATGTGTGATCTATTAAATCATGTAAAATAATGGAAAGTCTTTTAGGGGCATTAGATATTAATATTTTAGTGTGATCATGTAGGACACTGTATCCACTTTGTGAAAAATTTAGTGTGTAAGTATACATCAATAAATTCATTAGATTAAAAAAAATCTGATCAACATTGTCAAATAAGTGCAAAACGGTGAATAAAACAAAAGTTGTACCCTTGAACAACTTTAAATTAAGTACCCGTTGCTGTGATCTCATCAATAAAGTCAAAAGAGACTTTGTATTGGATACTTCTTGGGACTACTTTGAATACAATCTGTTGATATTTAAAGTTGCAAATTGTGTTCAAATAAAAGCTTTCAATTTTGTAAGACTTGATTGCAAAGTATTTTTTTTGTTTGCTTGTGAGCATAATCAGGTGTTGGCAAGACTGTAATCATATTTTATTAGAGCTTTTGATTTGGAGCTTTGAGTGAGTCTGTCAACAGCCATCTGCATACAAACTTTGTTTGGTCAGGAAAAGTGGAAAACTTCCAAAGAAGCCTGCCAGAAACAACCATGTCTGACTTTAAAAGTCCATTTATTTTCAGAAATAATTTCTGCCAATTTTATCTGCCGATGCAGCATGAACAAAGGGGGTAACTGTGCAACTTAAAAGTGGGAATGCCATTGTATTAATGGGGTGTTTCTTTGTTTTGTTCAGATAACGCAGCTTAAAATTGAGAACAACCCGTTTGCCAAAGGCTTTCGGGGAAGTGATGACATGGAACTGCATCGGATGTCCAGAATGCAAAGGTACATAAGGGTCAGAGACAGAAAACAAACATATATGTACTAGACTAGAGTATCAGTTGCAGACCCAGACAAACTATGAATGAAAGTTATAGCCAGGAAAATGCGGTAGCAGTTTTTGCAGATACGAGTGGTTGTTAACTAAGTATTGTTACTTTTTTTAGATTCAACTTCTGAGAATAAATCCAAGATAATAACGCCCTATAACAACCACAACAACATAAACAAGAAAAACAATAACACATTACGGTGGAAGCTTTTGATTGTTTGACCGCAGAGTATTAAACTCAGTTATGTTGGTATACATCTTTCATTACTTAATGTTTTCAAACTAAGGCAATTAAGACTTTAACATGACAGTCAATGACTGTCACTAATGGAAAGCGCCAATGGTTTTGCAGCTCTTAATTCAAGTGCCGCCGTAAGTGTCGTCAAGTTGAACTCTGACGACGTTAACCGTCCACATGCACACACACGACTATGCACTCACAAAGTCCAAATAATGTTCTTTTTTTTAGAACATCCTTCAATCTACACATACTGTACGTATTATTGGGCCCACATGAGGGATAGAGTGAGTGCAAAACACATTTTCAAAGGATAAAATCTGGTTTGTAACTTTACCCCACACACATAAAATCCCCTTATTGAACTAGCCATCCTTTCCATAAAATATTTTCAGAGCCATAAGAATAAATATTCTCAGTTGGAGTTAAAAGTCATGATCTGGAGAAAAAAATTGCTGTGACATCAGAGGATGGATTTCGGTTATACTGTGATTTACTGGTTAATTTATCTTGCATGCAATCTGAAATCCAAATCATATTTCCCCTTCAAAACGAATAGAATTGCTGATTGGTTCCCACAAAAATATCTTTAATACAATCAAATTTCAGATAAACTAGAATTGGTCTTGCCATTCATGTATATACTCCCAGACAAACCGTCTCGCCATTTAATATCAACTTTGTCTTGTGTATACATAGCACCAAGGAATACCCAGTGGTACCTCGCAGCACAGTACGCCAACGAGTGAGTTCCAGCCAGAGTCCCTTCAGCGGGGAAGTCCAAGGCCTGGCCACCCCGAGCACCCTGAGCTCGCAGTACCCCCAGTGTGAGAATGGGGTAACCAGTACTTCACAAGATTTGCTGCCCCAGTCAGGTTCCTATCCCCTCCCCCATGAGCATGGCCAGGACTACCACTGCATTAAGAGGAAAGGTAGGCCTCTACAACGTACATAGAGTGTATTTCCTTATCAGGGATTGTCACTCTAGCTCTCAAAATTGCTTCCTTTATTGTATAATACGTGATGTTACTATTTCTGCTTACTAAATAAAATAAAAAAACATGTGAAAATGAATTTAAATATATATTCAGTAATATTTATATTGGTTGCCAACAAATTGCAGGGGGCAAGGGGACAAACTACCAATCACACACTGATACTTATGGATAATCAAGCTTGTATATATGTTTTTGAGATGTAAGAGGAAACTGGAGCACCCAGAAAAAACACCACCCAAACATAGGAAGACCATGCAAACTTCACACAGGGAGGCCGTAACCCTGCAAGGGTTGTATGATTCTACCTTAAAGTTGTCTTCCTGTGATAACTATCAGAATAATATCCTAGTCGTGGCACTAACTTCCATTTTTTTTACAGTTCTGGTGCAGTGTAGGACATAAATTTAGTTTCTATTGCCAATATCCTTCCACCTATAGACTAAATAGGAAGCAAAGTATAAAAAAATATCTTTTGCACCCAATTTCAATCCAAAACCTGTAAAGGATTCCAGTTCGGAATGACAAGGATAATTCAGGATAGAAACCTCTGAATATCTTTTGATTCATTATTGCTTAAATGCCTCATTATTTAACTGCATTTCTTCCTTTTCTGCACTTCCAGCAGCAGCGGAGGATGACTGCCACTCAGGGGAACACAGCTACAAGAAAGCCTACTTGGAGAGCTCTTCCAGCGAAGACGATCATTACTATCGGCCAATGGGCTACGCGCAGAGTCTGGGCCTTGCCACCGGGCCCTACCGCGGCGACTCAGGCCAACGCCAGGCCTGTATGTACGCCGGTGCCTCGCACGGTGCCGAGCCGGTCCCCACCCTGGAGGACATCAGCTGCAACACGTGGGCCGGCATGTCACCTTACGGGGGCTGTTCAGTCGCCACCATGCAGCCTATGGAGCGACTGCCCTACCAGCACTTCTCTGCTCATTTCACATCCGGTTCTCTAGTCTCCAGACTCGGCGGGGTGGGACCCCACCCGGTGGGGACCCACCCCTCACCTCAGCTTGCCGAGAGTCACCACGCGGCTATGTACCAGAGCTCCGTAACACACCAGACTCTGGGTCGTCAATGTAGCCCTGGCGCTGGGATCCAGTCGCCGACTTCCAGCCTGCAGGGGAACGAGTACTTGTACACGCACGGTATACCGCGCACGCTATCGCCTCATCAGTACCATGCCGTTCACAGTGTTGGTATCATGCCCGAGTGGAACGACAACAGCTAGGGGAGTTTTAAGGATGTTTAGATATGTTACTATTTATATTTTCTTTGGATGTGTGTTCAGTGACACAAGGGGGATGTTAGTAAGCAGAAGGAGGTGTCTAGTCTTGTCCTCTGTGCCCATAGACGGCCATTAAATGATGATGAGATACGGCTTGAATGATGAAAAAGACTAAACACACTAAAAACGAGGAGAAAAAAGACTTGGAGGTGCATTGTCCAAATGGCTCTTTGGAGGAATGACCTTAGTTTTTTTCACAGGACTCGGTCTTCCTATGCTGTATAGGCCCTGGTTGAAAAGTTATTGTAGCCATCAACTAAGTTTCAAAAGCAGGATTTTGTTATGGCTTTAAAATGATTGGATTGGGTTTTTGACCTAAAATATATTTGTTTAGTATTGCTTATATCCACCTTTTCATTTTCAATTGTCCCAAGGTGTCTTTACTCCATCTGATATTGGACTAGGCTACAAGGAGGATAGTTAACTATACATCCAATAACATTTCGTATGTCGAGAAGCAACAATTTGAATGAATATTCAGTCTGAAATTAAACTAACAAACAAAAATACACGTTTTTGTTGCTTTAGGGAAAGTATGGAGACCCCCTAGGGAAGAAATTGTCAAAATATTCTCAAATACCAAAATGTATTTTTAAATATATCACTAAAATATAACCTATTTTTTTTGTTATCAAATCCTTAATCTGACCCACCCATACATTTCAATACAAATGTTGTGTTTTCCTGCCCACTAAACATGCAAGCAGCAAATTGTATAGAGGCACATTTTCAGAAAATAAGTCTTTTAAATTTGATACAGACGGAGAATAATGGTCAAGCCAATAGCTCTACTCTTTCACTGTGGGCATGCCCAATGTTTTAACAATGTGGACAACAATTGAACACTATCTTTAGAACTCAGGCCTTCCATAGTCTTTCTATATTTGTTTTCAAACTTACAATAGACACAAAGATCTCAATTCTATTTACAGTGTGTTGAAGAAATGAACATCCTCAGGTATACAGCATTTTTCTTAGATATACTTATATACTTACAGTATTCGGAGAGAGAAAAACGGCCAGCACATTTTCGGGCATGAATATGGTCACCCAAATTTCTGCAGATAGACAAATCAAAAGCCTTATTTAAGCATTTGAAAAAAATATCTTTTGTAACTAACTGCACAAAAAAAATACTGATATTCATTATTTGCAGGTGCCTTGTTTTTTTCCTATAATTCAGTTCCTATATTGAGGGAATTACTGATTTCATGTCAAAATTACATCCAAAAAAATGTTTTTTTTTTTAATGTTATATCAAGTAAAACATCTTACCATAAATTACAATTATCTTTCAATTGGGACTTCTACAACAATAGAATTATAAGTTTTTCCTAACGTGGAAGCAGGACATGACAGGGAAATGTGTTATGTGCCAGATGTTTTACCACACATCTTTACACGTGGACAAAATATCTTTTTAATACTTGTAGTTGATAGAATGGTATTTGTCAATAGTATTTATTGTTCAGCTATGTAAATCACCGTACCCATGCATGTAGTTAAAAATAGATGGTTAAAAAAATTTAATAGCCTCTTTTCTCAAATTGATTTTGTATAGCATTTTCTAATCATACTCTAATAGAAAACAGGGGAATTACTATACAGAGGTTTAGTATGTATCTAAGTTCACACTAGGATATCTTTGTAAATATACCTGTACATAAAAGAAAATTTGCAATAAATTTAAACGAAAAACATGTTTTTTCTGTTCCTTAAGGATCATTGCAGTCTTTTTTTATCGCATACAGTTTCAGTTGAAGAGCACATTTTTGTTTAAAATTGCTGATATTGTTGTATTTTGTGTGTCATGTTAAAAAAAATCACAAATGCCAAAAGGATGTTTCCCCTTTTCACTTTTTTTTGTTGAAACTTGTCTGTATTTGATGGGGCTCTCCTATTTTCTCACCCTCTACTAAGGGGTTTTAGTTCCTTTTCATTGGATGAGCATTTGTTTACCAGTGGTTCCCTTTGCATATTGCACACACTCAGAGTCAATGGTGGTCTGTATCGAGTTACAGCTAGAAAAGCTTGTGCAGCTTGTCCACAGTAACTCATTTCTTGATTTAAACTGAAATTTGACGCAAAAATTCACCATCCATCTCCCCTCCCCCATACCTCGACCCTTGCCGCGTCTCCGCCTTACTTCTATTTGTCTTCTGCTGTCTACGGCCGTTGCTCGGCCTCTCCATCTCTTTTACTCCTTATGATCCTGTTCTCGATCCCTCCGCGCACCCCTTCGCTCTCTCCCGCACCCCGCCGCTCAAACGTAGTGACCTAGACTCCCAGCCTCCCTTTGAAGTGAGCGATGTGACCCGGGTGCTCCATATGCCCCGACACCACTAGTCTTATCCTCTTCGAGAGCCGCCAGCTCAGCCCGTAGAGAGAGAGCTGGTCATTAACCCTGAACAACCTCCACCTCCCCTCCACTGCTTAAACACATGATGCATTACAACTCCAACCCCACCGCAATCCTCCCGACCCCACCCTGGATTCACCCAAACATGCATGTGTGGGCGAGAATGGGTGATGCAACAAGCTCTTTAAACATTTAAAGAACGGGTCAGCTTTTCAAAGGGAGGAGCTGGCACCTTTGGCCACGACTTCAGTTATCATGGTCAACGCTTGAAAGTCTGCTGATGTGTCAGAAGGAAACAAATGATTGTATAATGAATGAGAAGCCAAGAAGATGGATGCAAACTCTGGTCCAGGTATACTGCTAGTTTATTTGGATAACAAGTGTCTATCTTTACCTGCCGTCAAAGGGATAGATAGGACTGAGAAAATAAACCACACACGGACATGATGAAATGTACTTGGGGCTATTCAAAATATGTGGAAAATCTTAAGAGGCTACAAGAACGTCCTAATGACATTTTTTTTTGATAGACTAGAGACATTTGGAAGAAAAAATTTAATCATTTCAGAGAAATGATGAGTCATGGCCCAAGTAGGCCTCCAAAGAGAAAAACTACACAAATCAAAGAGTGTGTGCCCCCATATGACAAAGTAGAAGAGTGCAAGAACAAGAGCATTCCTCGGCCTAGAAAAACGAGGGAGGGGGATTACGTTATTAGGATATACTGAAACACGGATCACCGCAGATGGATGAGCTCCCGGCACAAAGAGCTTTTTTTCAAAGAATCGAATCCATCTCCTCCAAAACATCTGCTTCCATTGTTAAACTATTGCGTCTTTGCTTAGCTCATCACAAAGTATTTAAAAAGTCCATATTGGAGGCTTCTGATTCATCTAAAAAAGACTCTCTTTCATGATAAAATACAAAGACTTGTAATAAGGACCTTTTAAAAGTCAAAGCTCAATCAACAGAGTCTTTTGGCTGCATGGAAGAAGGCAAATACTAATATTGCTGTTGCTGGAAGCAAACACATTTCTGGGCTATTTCCAGGCCGCATTTGATTCCAGGGTTGTGGTCTACTGGCTAAAGGGGTCAGTCTGGAATGGAACCTTCATCAGATAACACTTTTTCTGGTTCGTGTAAAGACGTCTGCCATATTGCGCCTAAACAGCGAAAGCTGTTCTTTGCCTCACCAGCTGGAAGATGCGAGCTCCGAGGACGGGAGCGCTGAAATGGAGGCAAAGACCTTTATGTCTCCCACGTTCTGTCTTTCAGCACCACTCCTGGCTAGAATCCTGTGGGATTGGGGGTGTAAGGGAGGAGGAGGAGGAGGAGGAGAAGCAGAGAGCTGCCTCCGGAAGAATGAGAAAAGGACGATACATTGATGATAGGGTGGGAACCAAAATCCTACACAGAAATCATTTTTTTTTAAAAATCCAAACTGAAAAGTTAGCAAATATCTTACCCTTAATTTCATGTTAAGGTTCAAAGCATAAAAGTCATGACAATGTTGGAATAAATACAAAAAAAATACAACGCCACCCTGATCTCTGTAAGTCACTTTCACACACCTGCATGAGAACAATGACCTCCAATGTTGATGTACCATAAGAGCGTGTAAATATCAGAAACAGTAGACTATCTCAACAATCTCCACAATTTGGAGACACAAAGTCCGAGGAAAATCTTTGCATGCCAGTATACACAAAATCCAACTGATGCTGGAGTGTGAATTGAATGAATAATTTTATTTTAATACAGCATTAAATTGTCAAGCTTGGTGTCATTGGCGAACGATTGTAGCCCATGCCTCAGAGTAGTGTGAATGTCACCAAATATGTTGCCAATGCTCACGAGCTTCCTGCCCGACACATCTAATTCGCCAACAGCCAATCAGAGCAAAGAGAATACAAATTAGATGTAGTGCGCTGCATTAATGGGAAAACGCACATCTACAGAAGCGCTTCAAAAGGATGAACTACAGTAGCTTGAAAAATCACACTGTGCAAACATGGTGAAATGGTAAATAATTGTATAAAAATAAATAACATGAAACTGCAGTGCCACTTTAATCCCAGTTTAGTCTGAACTATAATTAGGTCTCCCACTGTTTTGAAAGATGTTTGGATGAATGGAAAATATATGTTACCATTGTAGCTTAACATTTCACACATGCTACAAACTTTATCAGAATTGGTGACAAGTAGGCATAGTTTTGTCTAAAGTGTCTACTGCAACGTTCTTTCAAAACTTTTTGTGGATTGATGACTGACTGAGATGGTCACTTCACGTGAGGTATAGAAAATCATCCCACCTTTAAAATATAAGAATAGCAAATGCTCGAAAACTACAGTGAAATCTGTTGGGAGCAATATCAACTCTTAGATAGTTGCGTTGATTTATATTGAAAAAAATATTGTTGTTTGTTCTAGAAACAGACCTTCATGACAGCCAAAGCCAGTTGCTTTAGGTGAAATATTGTTCAATAGCCATTCTATCCAATCTATGCAAAAATGTGAATTAATCAGTAGCACACTGACATTTGGTTGCTGTGAATCCGAGCACCCATTTATCAGGATTAGAATTTCCGGGGAAAAATGTTTCATTGCCATGACAGTCTCTTATTGAAGACTGAAGAGAAATAATTGTGTTGACTGCAGAAAAAAGGCCTTCATATCACATTTGATTAACGGTTATCACTTTCGGGGCAGTGTTAGTACACTGAAGCATTAATATTACAACATCTGAGTTGACATAAACCCATGAACTAAATCATTAGAGATGAAAAAAATGCCTTGATCAGGTTCTGTCCATTTCTGGCCAAGTCTTTGTGAATTACAGATACAAACAGTAGGCAATTTGCCAGGAGAAAACAAGTTTTCCTTCCAAACACCTGGGGTAGATCTTTGTTCCATATGGAAGAGATTTAGACAAAATGTCAGTCCTGCGAGATCTAATAGATGGGACTGGTTTCTCTCAGTTTAAACATCTCTACCTGCTTTGTCCATGGGAACATCTCGACAGTGCTTTGACATGCTCCAAGGATAAGCAGCACATTTTACGTACAGTAGGTGGACAACAACTATTGACAACTGAAAGATTCAAGGGAGAGACATCACGTCTTAAATTACCTGTGAAAGAGGGTTGTTCAAAGAGGCTAAGCATGCAGATCAAATGTTTGTTTGACAATTAAAATAATGTTTAAAAAGACCTAAATTACACCTATGTGGGAAAAGCAATTTGGGATACACATATTTGATTGATTTTGGCATTTATTTACGTTTTTCTCCACTATTGCATATAACAAAATTAAATGATGTGCTATTTCAATTTATTTAATAGGATTCTTTCCACTGGAATACACTTGACAAAGGTATTGTCTCTCCCTTTATAGCAGTGCTTCTTCAACAGAAAATAATTGAGAAGCACTACTTTATAATCAAGTCCAACCCTATAATGAGGATTTTCCAGTACAGTTTGAATAGCGCTCATGCCTTTGAAATTCAAATGTTTTGTTTGCACTGGATAGTTTTTGTCAATGGCGGTTTCCTAAAATACGAATCATGACACTAAACTACATACACACCAGCGTAATGTAATATGCAAATTCGACAGTACATTGATAAAGTAGCTAAATAACATAACATAACAATACTCATTCTTCTTACTACAACTGCAATATGAATTTCTTAAACTAATGTAGTGAGGACAATTTTTCAATACCAAACGCAACACTATCTCAAAATCTAAATTACCAAGGTTTATCAGATACTTCAAGTCGAAGTTCACCTCGACTGAACCTCTGTTGGTTAATCTACCGATGGGAAACGAAACATAAACCACCAGCATGGCCGCAGCTCACTGGGTGGTTCAACTCGACAGGGGTGCACTGTCACTGCTGCCCAATCAATAGTTTGCCTGCAGAGGAGTTGGGCCCCAGGGTAACAGTGCAACATGCCCAAGTCATCTCACTGTGCCTTTGGAGACAATTTACCAATGCAGCTCGTCAATATATCTAGAAGCAGCGGTAGGGGGCCATCATATTTGGAAACAACAACTTCTCTTTTCATGCGTGCTACTTACAATAGGGAAACATTTGAAAATCAGTTCAGACTGGGATTTCCTTGTTTTCCTAATAAGCCTATACATAGATATAGTGAAACTATGCTGATTGCCTCATGTTGTGTGATTGTAGCAGAAGCACAGGTACAAATACTTTTAATTTAACTCCTATTCTGAAATTACAGCATGAAAAGAAAAAGACAACAAACATCCACAGCTTCTTTGTTTTCAAATGTGCCTGTTTGACCATTTAACTACAACAATTCCAATATATAACACACCAAAATGCCATTTGAACTAGTTTTTAAAATACAAATTTTAAAACACCCACATTCCCAGTTATGTGTGCACAATTTATCTCAAATTTTCCAGTTTTATTTCCATCTAAATTATTTCTCTTTTTTTCAATTGGGAAGTAAAAGATATAATTCACATTTGTTTGATCCAATTTAACGAATGTATTTCTTTTTAATCTTTATTTATCTTTAATATCGAGTCACAACGATATTCGCTCACAGGACAAGGAAACAGAGGAATTCAATCAATACAAACGATTCTCAAGAGGCTCTCTGAGCTGTTTGTGGTCAGGTATCGATCTGCCTAAACGAGAGGTGTCTGCATGATGTTCTGATGGTCTGAATTCAACCCAGCGCAATCCCCACCCCCGTGCCCCACGCCCTCTCATCAGCACCACACCGCCTTTGCCCTTTGTGCAATGCCTCCACAGAGGTCCACGTGTGACTTGATGCCATCGATAAAAATAAAAACATCAGCAGAAATGGGCATGAGTTGAGAAGTGAAGATCCTTGGCTCTGCGAGAGACAAGCACTCAATAACTCACCGGTGTGTACTCGGATCTAGGGCCATTCATGTTTCTAAAGCAGCAGTGGACTAACTTTTGCATTATTTTAAACTTCAGATGTTAGATTCGGTTAAATAAAAATGAATTCAATCCTGCATGTGATGGAGTCTAATACTGTATTTTCTGGACTATAAGGCACACTTTTTTCAGTTTGCTAGGGGCCTGCGACTTATACTTGGCGTGACTAATATGCTATTTAATTTCTCTCTTACTACCGACATCCTTTTTTAGGCTTTAGCTATCTAAAAAACTGTTCTATCCCCATTAAATGAAATTTACTGGATATGTTTTGTAAAAAAAAGAAAAAATTAAAGCGGGATAAAAAAAAAAGTTAAGAGTTCAAAACTATAGATGGGAACTTTTCATGTGACAAGAATAAAACAAAATGTTGTGAAATGCTCCACTGTTTGTGTCTGTAAATCAGCTGTTCTATATCTTATCGCTGACAGGTTGTTTGGTTTTTGTAACGACTTTTTATCTAGTCCTGTGAAAAAGGTCACACTTTTATGTGTGTGTGTGTGTGCGTCTGTGTGTGCGTATGGCTGACTTTGTTAGGAAAGGTTGAAGTGATATAGTAATGTTGGTGGTCTTTGTCTCACCCTTGAAAGAGAAACTGGAAATCTTGGTCTCATTTTATAAGGTTGAAGTGCCAAAAATATGAATTTAGCCGCCACTGAAGCACCATCAGACCAAGGCTTCTTTACAAGTCGAGAACTTTTGTTTTGGTGAGTTAAGAATTTGTAGCCTGTTGATGATTAAAATTTTAAATCTAGTTTTCATGCATACATTCAGTATTCATTCATCTTCCATACGTCCATCCTCAAAAAGGTTACATTTTTCAGGAGTTGCTGGAGCCTAACCCAACTGCCTTCAGTCCAAAGGCAGACTACACACTAAACTGGTTGCCAGTTAGTCATAAGGCACACAGAAAGACAGACAACCACTGACACTTCCACCGAGTGGGAATCGAACCAAGACTGCCAGCACCAAAGCCAAGCGGACGAAGCATATATATGTCCTAGAAATTTGGCAAGTGGATATAAAACATTGAAATATGACAGATGACGGTAACAAAATGGAAGACACCCCATGGCTATGTATCTTAGCAGAGTAACCTATCAAGATGGATTGCTCTGAGAGGACACAGCCATGACTGAGCTGTCTGATAGTACAACAGACAGACACCAGCCTTGATAATCGGGTCTGGGGACACAAGATGGGACACTGACAATTCCTGGATGTTATGGGACATCTCGAACAGTGTAAGCACTGATAATTAAGTGACATTAAAGAATTTTCTGTTTTCTGTCACAAATCAGCAAAGTCCTGATTATCAGATGTATCAAAAGGATTATCTTGAGAGATCTTGATGAGTAGTTTAGGATAGAAAACGTTTTGACTCTTAAATAAAACTGTTGTATTTCATTGAAGGGGTGGGAAATTTGTTTTAATAAATTATTTGTAAAATTTCAATTATGTTATATATATATATATATATATGAAAAATTAAGTTTTTTCTCTTGATTAGCTCCTGTTACTGTAATTATACCAAATATTGCAAAGGACAGGAAGAAATATGCTTGGTTTGTAAACATGGTTAACAAAGCATTTGATCTATTGTCAACCTAATGTTGATATAAACATATTAGAAAATTTTAAAGTTAATATTTCAAGAATTTTGAAGTCGAAAAGCTAAAATGAAAGGTTAAAACGTTGTTTAGACATTCTTTTTTTTCTGGACTTCCAAACTAGACGGTAGGTAACCCACTTCTGCTGTGTTTAGGCTCTCACAGAGAGAACAACACATCCCAGCTTGGGTCCTGAATGCAGCCAAGATGGATGAGTGTGTGACAGGTCCCTTTACTGACTCAGTGTGAGGCTTACGTTGGGCCATGCATTCATTGGGTGTGCACGTGTATGTGTGTGCTCACTTACTGGCTGTATAAACTCACAGAGAGAGAGAGAGGGTCCTAAGCCTGAGGAAGATAAGACCTCTTGGAAAATGTAAACACTCTGAATTGGCGAGTCGGGCAGCTGCAGTTGCAACACACACACGTTTAGAGAAATGCAGTCCCAAGGTCAAGGTTAAGCACTGACGCTCTTTCAACTCTTTCACTCTCCCTCTTGACCTTTTCCATAGTTTTGGGGTACCCAAGCACGGCCAATAGAAACCACTCATACAGTATTTAACACCACGGTCACGTGATTTATATAAGAGCTGTTGTACTTTGATTATAGCTTTTGACTGCAATTGCCAGAGTGAGTGAATGCGGGAATTAATGTAAAATATAAAGGATTTTAAAGAAGCTGTAGAGGGAAGGTGGGTTGGGCAGTAGTTAATGCAGGACATAAAACTAGAGATGAACAGAGGTCAGCGCTGGGTGTGTGAAATTGTTTTATGAGAAGGCAATTTGTCATTTTGTTGCAGTTTAGGTTAGTTTTAGATTGTATGTATATTATTCTGTGTTATTAATGTATATACTTTGCGTGTAAATGCTCAAAGTATTTAAGCATGCAACGTATTTAAGTATGCAAACAGAGGTATGGCACTAGTATGGCACTGGTGTGGGATTGAACTGTGAGTTGTACACTAACCTTTTGCCCACCAATTTTGAAAACTCTGCAATGCCAGAGATTGCCACTGGAATCTGGCTTCAAAAGAGGCCTGCCTGGTGACGCCCTGAAAAGTAGAGAGCAATTTTTTTTACTGTCGATGTGGTAAACATCAGACTGCATTCACCACCAATCAAGGGACCTCCACTCCTTCTCTTCAAAGCTTTTAACCTTTGAAGCTCAACTTTAAATCCTAGAAATTACTATATTCCATCACATATTTCCAATAGGAATAAAAACACTGAACATTTTGCCACATTTTAAAAATCCAACAATACTTTGGTGTAATTTGTGTATTATCTAATTTTAATGCAACTTTTTAAATGTATAGAGCATTATATTGTCTTCCAGTTCCATTGTATTTAAATTAGTGTAGAACACAGTGTGGAATGAATATTTTAAAAAGTAAATATTTAAGTATTTAGTATTAAGTTTTAGGAACTACTGCAAGGTACATACAACTGTCACTAAGCTGACACCTTGGCATCTTATGCATGTGTGCCATTACCCGGGTGATGTTTGTGTACACATGGAAAACAACTTAACAAGTACTTAACAAAGTACCTATGGCTTAAGTAAGAGTGCGGTGAAAAATGAAGCAAGTTGGCAGCAGCGGGGGGGCTAATCTTTGCTGGAGTCCATCTTTATTATCTCGCTCAATTGACAGAAGTGGATCCCGAGGTAAAAATACCGCAGCCTGTTTCTCATCAAGGCAATGCTCTTATCTGACATTACAGATACATTTTAGAGCCGCGGGTGCATATAGAGTCGTAGCCGCCTAACCCTACACTGAGGAACAATTATCCTTCGATCGAAAAACAATTTAAAGAATACAAAGTAGGTCAGTACTGTTGTTTTTTTAAAGTGGAAACCTTGGGAGGTGCAATAGATGCTATAGGAACAAGAGGGAAATGTTTTCTGTCTTCAAGAACGACAAGGTGAGAAATTGCGGCTTACAGGCTGCAGAACTTCCACTCTAGTGAGCTATTGATTTCGTCCCCGTATTTCTTGATGTCGCAGACACTCTGCGGCCTTTGGTGGCGCTCTACTGCTCCCCTTTGGGGCGCCGCTTGAAAGGATGTAACCAAAATTTGCCATGGATCGTTGAGGGGTAAACACGTCCAGAGATGGCTGTTCGTGTTTTCTAACTGAGACAATGGTCCGAGGCCGCGTCCCTGGGCTGCTCCACATTACAAACACTGACTCCGAATCAGTCAAGTGCAAAGAGAAAGATACGGGAGCTGAAAGACCGTCAGGAAGACAATGAAAAGTATGCGAGTGCAGTACAAGTGCACATTACATCCACAAAGTCATTTAAGTGTGGTTAGAATACTCATTGATGATATAGAGAAGTAAATATTTAAAAAGGATGAAATGAATATCACTTGTGCACAGTTAGAAGAATGACTTGCCTGCAAAACTGGTACCTTAATATTTACAATTAATTTATTTCACCATGAATTAAAAGTATCTCAGAGCATTTTTGCCATTCATGTATATGTATGTATGTATGTATGTATATATATATATATATATATATATATATATATATATATATATATATATATATATATATATATATATATATATATATATATATATATATATATATATATATATATATATATATATATATATATATATATATATATATATATATATATATATATATATATATATATATATATATATATATATATATATATATATGTATATGTATATATATATATATATATATATATATATATATATATATATATATATATATATATATATATATATATATATATATATATATATATATATATATATATATATATATATATATATATATATATATATATATATATATATATATATATATATATATATATATATATATATATATATATATATATATATATGATGTATAAAATACTAAAGCAAAATATCAGTCAAGGTAGTCTATTTTTTAGCATTTTTTAACAAGAAACCTTAGGTATGCGTTCTCGTTAAAATCTATTTTTATTTCTATCGCTGAAATGCAATTCATTGTGTACATAATATTTGATGAAATCCATTGAAAGCTGTAGAAGTGAATCCTGGCATACTTTGCATACTTAGAAATATTGTATATTTGACAAAATAATCATCATTGTATAGTAGTGTCATGAAATTGATGATTTACAGTCCAGTAAGCACTACACCCATAAAAATAAGTATTTGATTAATGTAAATGAATGAGCATGTCCAAAGTAAATTACAAACTCCGAACATGCTCATGTTTCAGTTTTTCATGGCTGTGTGGATTCCAGAAGAAAAAAAAGAAGCTTCAACTCTCATTTTAATCCAACTGGCCAGCAGTTTGGCAGGCAGACGGGCGGGCGGCAGATAAAGAGGACTCTATTAGTCTCGCCTCATTGTGCCACTCTGATTTTGCCGTCCTAATTGGCTGGCTTCTGTAGGCTTGGCAGCCATATTTCAGTTTAAAGGTGAAGGAGCTGCGGGTCACGGGAATAAAGGGGGCCCATTTGACAGGTCAGCAGGCTGATGTCTACGCCATAATCTTGGGTCGGGGGTCAAACTAACATCAAGATAGACTGCGGCTGCGAGGCTCTGTCACTCTACCAGCGAAAGCGCGGTAAGTATGTCGGATAGACTGTTTGGAATGTTGCATTTGGCGGAGCAAATATTGCTGAAAATATGAGCAAGTAACTATCAATGTATTTCAGGAACAGAGTATTCATATAGAGTATGTACCCTGACCCTTATTAACCGTAACCCTGACACTGCAAGTTAAAACCAGAATGACCTAATGTCTTACCGCCTCAGAAATTGTTAAATAGCATCAAATTGTTTTCTGTTACTCACTGGTACTGATGGATGAATAAAGGTCAATTATTTGTAGTAAATACATTATTTTTGGCTAAGTAATTGACAGTAGTCCCATCTTTGCATCTTAAAATCATGCATAAATCCTGATTAGCTCAAAAACATGTATTATTAACATCATCTTAAATCCTATTTCCAATTGTTGTTTCTTGAAATTCTTTTATTTTCTTCTAAATTAGCAAGATGTCAACAACAATTTAAAATGTATTGCTGTTTCCTCATTATCCCATACATCAAGGAAGCAAAAACAGACAACTAACCAACATAATCCAATTAGGAGTAATACAAGAGGTCATTCAGAAGACTTAAGCAAAAGGACAACAGTCTATCCAGCTTGATTTGTTTCGAGCAGCTCATCGTATTGCTATCAGGACCCTCAGAGCTCCATAGACCAATGCCGATGAGAAAAGGATGAGTAGCCTGAAAACATCAAGTTTAGCGTGCACATTTGCACGCACGCATCCCCAAACACACACATGCGCATGCACAGGACAGTCTGCCTGGCACCAGACAGCAGTGCGCTGCCAAATGAGATGTGTGAGAGCCCCCTGCTGCCAAAAGGCGGACAGGAAGAAGAAACAAACCCTCTCTAATGGAGACATGACATGCTCGCTGGGGCGGAAACTCAAACAAACGATTAATGGGCCATGGAGACTTCAGTATAGCAGCAGCAGCAGCAAAATACCCAATGCGCCCCCACCCCTCTTTGTACTCCCTCGCACTCTGTGTGTGCCATGTTGGCTGAGAGGCTTTGACATTTCAAGACGCAGGCCTCTCTGCCTTAGGGCGGGTGTTCTTGACCACCCCCTTAGCCCAATTCTCCCTGAAACCAACAATGCTGGCCATGTGAACGGCCCAGAAAAGCCAGTGAGTGTGTTTTGCCCTTGAAAAGTTGTAATCGTGACAAAACAAGAGTCCTTTCATGTGATGGAACGTTTGTTTATGTCGAACAGACAGTGTATGACCTGCTAAAGATTGATTAAGGCTTGGAATATGTCTGTGGAAATAAGTAATTTTTTTTGTTTGATTAAAGCAGATAATGACAAAGTCAGTGAAGACCATCTGCCTGGGAATCAGAACATATCAAAGTTGATGGATGAAATCACTATTAAGAAAATCCTGGTTCATAAATATTATTTCATAAACTGATATCAATTGGCATCAAAACAATGTCATGCAATTGAGGTCGAACCCATTTTAATTGGGATTGTTCACTACCTATCTAACCTCTTCTGCTTCTAATGGAATAGATGGCTATTTTCCTTAATGCCACAATATTATTAAAGTGGAGTCACGACTTTGATTCAAATTTAACTTATTTGTCTCCTTATCGCAAATATTTTGTCCTTAAAATTTGATGTAAATATCATTAAACCATTCGAGCCACTGAAACCAACACTTTGTAATCTGTTTGAATAAACAACAAACACATTATATTTAAAGTTGACACTATTATTTTAAACAATCATTAATATCAAATTATCTAACTGTAATATGTTTCAAAAAAGACTGAGAAGTTGATGAAGGTGACATTATCAAAGGATCTTCCCTGTATGCAATCATTTCCAAGCTAAGATGGGACAAAGTTCACATTTTTCTGAGGAAGTGCATGAGTTTATTTACAACAGCAATGATCCATAGCTAGTCCTGGATGACTTGTGGCTGGAGCGTGCGCATGGCTCATTTGCTGTCACGGTTTTGTGCTTAAAAGTCAAATGCCAACTTGAATTAGTACTCTAGCAAGCTGCTACTATTCTTACTCCAAGGTGTCACTGCAATGGATGACGTCTCCAGATTTGTTAAAAAAAACTAAAGGCGTATTCATACCAGGAAAGTCCATAGTTGGCTTTGTTTGGTCCAGTGAGTACGGCCTAAGGTTATTAGTACAGTTGGATAATGACAGGTTTCCTCTACACGGGAGGGAATGCTGCAGCTTGTGAAAAAGATTTTTTTTAGAAGTGCTTTTCTTCACACACAATGATGGTGGGCCGTATATAAAAACTACTTGGAAATACTGCTTTGACACTCTGCGTGGAAATAATCCTGCTTGAGAATGAGTACAATTTTGTAGTGATATAACAGTGCAATTGAGGACTAATTTTGAAGATTTGGAACTTGGACAAATTATTGTATATTGGAACAATAATTTCATTTCAGAGTGTTTTGTAAACTGAAAAATTTGTAAATTGAATCTTTTGTAAGTAGAGGTTCCACTGTATTTAGTAAAAAAATACTTTGTACTTATTTGGGTCTTTCATATAAGGTGTCACTTATTATAAGTCCTTTAAAATAATATTTTTTTCCTTGTAGATGGCTCTGAGAAGAATGTTTTATGGGGCCGTAGTGAGAAGACTGGTCATGGGAAACGACAATGACCCGCAGATGCGAAAGATCGAAGGATCCTGTGTGAAATAAACATTGGGCTAAAGTGTTGATGTCAACGTGAAGTTAGTCTGAGTCTTGATTTCATACATCTGGGACCTCAGTAAGCTCGCATGCGTACAAAGGGGATGTCCGTTCCAGTAGCCGGTGCCGTCTTCTCCTTTGTTTCAGCCCAAACCAGTGAGTCAAGAAAAGGGAAGTCCCTAACGCTCATGTGTTTTGATTAGCAGGTAATGATCTTTGATCTAATTTGCTGACTGGGAAAGTGCGGCTCCCATTGAAATCCGGTGGATGCTTGGCCGACCTGGAGCCAGTGTCACTTCTCGTTAGGGCCTGGGGCTCCGTGACCCCCGCGCTGCCAGTACAGGCCCCCGCCTCTCAGCATGTGTACACCGCGTAATGATATCAATAGCAGCAGGGGTGCAATGAATACAAATCCGCGTACAGAATGTTTGGACAAGAATTCGCTGGCGGCCCCCCAACCCCCACCTGCCTTCCCTCCTTAACCTCCATGCCGGAAAACAAAGGGCATCGATCTGGATGCTTGATTTCACATGAAATGGTTGACTGCATGAAATAAATGCCCTCTGGTGGTTGGCTATGTATCGCTTACATTACCTTTTAGATTTTTGTTATATCTCCATCTTTTGTTCTTCAGGTATCGTTAAGTCAAACCCGCCTTGTGGTGTGATATGGGGGTGTTTTGGGAGGGATGGGTTGGGGTTTTATTAAAAATTGAAGGCTACTGCAGCGTCTTTTGACAGGAAAACTTCAAGGGAGGATTTACAACAAAAACAAAGATGCTAAAAAGGTGAAACTGATGTCAAGAAGTAATATTTCTAATGCAAATTTCAATTTTAAAGGGTCATAAACCTATTCCATGAATATAATTGACTGTATATCATGAAAATAGAGAGCCTTAGTATGTTCCTAGTCACACAATAATCTCCTATTGAAGCGAGCAGCCACCTGATTTCCGTCTCTGGTATTGACACAGCCGCCAAGAGGCGGCCTGGCCGACGGTGCCCATTAACAAGCATACGTTCATGGGAGCTGCCCAAGTAAGCCCCACTTAAATCAGGAAGGAAATAACCAATGCATTTGGTTTCAGAATTAACAAGACTGGAAAAGCAATAAAAAATCCCCCTGCCATGAGACCTGTTTACTATCAATTACGGTGCTTACAATACAACCAAACTGTGAACGCAGGCGTGCTGCATGCCGTGCACACACACCCGAAACACACTGGGTCCACTCTTACTCGCTCGTCTGGTCGTTATGGACAGCTGAATTCACCACTGTTGCTTTCTATGCAGTTTCTGTTTCCATAGTACAATAATATATGCATCTGGAATATGACATACTGTTGTGTGCGCGGTTCCAATTATCCATAAATTCTAAATATCACTTTGTTTGAATAATGGATCTTTTGCCAAAGACTATAGAAAGGTAGGTAGTAAATCATTTATTTGTTTGTTTAAATATATATATATATATATATATATATATATATATATATATATATATATATATATATATATATATATATATATATATATATATATATATATATATATATATATATATATATATATATATATATATATATATATATATATATATATATATATATATATATATATATATATATATATATTCTCATTATGATATCAAAGTTTTTTGTGTTAGTGTAATGAATTGTATCACTCTTCAATATAAATGCCCCAGATTGTGTGAATCTTAAACTTTTCTCCTGCAAATATTAGTCATTTTTCAACACTGCACAAACATGTATTGAACATCATCATCAATATTAAAAACTTACATTCCAGAATAACTGAATATTGATGAAGTTGGCACTCAAAAGTTACATTTGAGATGTACAGTAGAAAAGGGGCATTTATTCTCTATGTGTGTAAAAAAAAAAGGGCAACGTTCCATTGTGTTTCTTATTGCAAGTGTGACGGTGATAATAGACTCGGATCATCAACATTGTTTTCTGGAATGATCTATCCCACAGATGGTTAACGGGTTGGGACATCCCGTCTCTGGTTGAAAATCGAATGGATAGATGATGATGAATCGCTACATCTGGAGCCCGCTGGAACGCTCCAGGAAGTCCAGATAAGCGAGGAGACTCTGGTTATTCATTAGCTTCTAGACACGTGCCCGTGCACCACTGTGAGGAAAACAGACGCTGGCCGGAAATGTATACGAGTTGAGCACCTGATTGGTAAATACAAAAAAGCGCTTTTTTGACTATCCTGCACCCAAAACCACCCAAATTCCTCGATGCAAATTAACAAGGCAAACAAAGGCAAAGACTACTCTAGTGTGCAATTTCTGCACATTTGAAGCAACCAAATAATTGTATCGTATCACACCAAAAGTCCAGAACTGCCATTTTAACATAATGAGCAGCCTATGGATTTACCCTTGTTAATGAATTCCTTTAAATAATGACTCAATTTGCTAGTAATTGCTTAGGATAATCCTCGTTAGACTCTTAAATGATCGGGTGTAATTAAACCCTATAAGCCTTACGAGACATGATTAGCAGAACTTTACTGCTGAAATTTGGCCCAATTGTCGGTCTGAGTTTATCCCTTATGGTACCTGGTTCCCATCACCCATTAAGGAACTCCATGATGCCCCATGTATCCCCTTGCATCCCACTCTACGTATAACAATTCCATTTTTTTTGTCAGGGAACAATTTCTCCAGATTGCGACTCAACAAGAGCCTCAAAATCGCAAAAAGAAAGTGATGCAGACCCCAGGCTTCTACATCATCTATCTCCCTCTCCCACTCTTTCCATCCTCTTAACCATCACCCCCTCTTTTCAAAAGCCTCCCCCCTCTTTGTTCTCGAGCTGGATCGATGCGCCATAACTCAGCCGGCCTCTCCTGTTTGATGTCTGTGCTCTGGATATCATTTCAAGCAGCGCGACCACAGCGATACTACCCTCTCGCACGCAGGACGCATTCATTTCTCACACTTAAAAACAATAAACATGAAAAACATGTTTAAAAAGAGATTTTTTTTAAAAGCCTTTGCCAGAAGCCAAATATGTAAAACACATAAATAAATAAAACAACGCGCTTGAGTTCTAGGCTGCTGTCAAATATTTTGTTGGTATGAATGTATACGTTTGCAGAACCCGATTAGCATTTTTATTCATTTGAATGGAGAAAAATGATTTGAGTTTTGAGTTATAAGCATTGGAACTATACTTGTTAAGGGATAGCAATGGAATGTCTAAAAATGGAGATAGAATATGTGATCTTGATAATTGTGCCTGATATTTTTTTCGAATCATTACGTTAATATTCAGTGTCAATCTCTTCTCTTTTAGGGGAACAAGGTCCAGATGGCTCAAGGGTAGGGTGGTGTTAGGGGGTGTTCCTGTCGGGTTTCCTTCAACCAGCCACTCAGCTTATCGGCAAGTTCACTTCACTTCAAGGAACCACTGACAGCTCTGTTAATTAGCACCTTTAGCCCCTTTTTCAAACATCAAGACGTTCGTATATCTATTATCATGGGAGGCTCTTCTCATTGGAAAAGAGATTTTTTTTTGGTTTAACAGTAAAAAAAAAATAATAATAATAAAATACACTTACTTTTGATATGGCTGTAATAATACTTTGCAAATGTTCTATTTCTACCCCAAAATTTGAATCTCCCAATACAATTTATTTCATAATATGGCAAAAAAAGGTGTTTTATTGAGAATGGCTGATAGCTTTAACATGACAGACAGAGTTACTATATTATAACTGATTGGGTAGTAATGTGTTTAAAAGAAAAATAGGCATAATTTTTGTCTAGTTTGAAAAAGCTTAATTTTTCTAAAGAAATCCATTTAAATAAAATATAAAGCTACCCCTATGACGAATTTCATATTTTGGAAAAATATATGAGGAGTGTAATTAGCAGAAAATGTTTCATTAGCAATATGTGTGTGCGATATTATGTGTATCATGCAAGTAAATCAAAAAGATATGAAAAAGTAGATATTTTCCTCTTAATTCTTAAACAAAAATATTTGAAGGAAAAACGGTCATAAAATTCAGATAAATTAATGTATGTTAAACTATAAAAGCAGAAGTTGAGTAATTTTTACAGGTATAAATGTACACACACACATATACTATGTATGTATACATATTAACATCATGAATAATTTGATAATCTGCATAACAGAAATTGCTAGAGTTTAAAAGTCATTGAATTTATGCAAAACTTTTGATCAAAAATATAAAAACTCTAACTGATTTCCTAAGTTTGATATAGCCGTTATTTTGGTAAAAGGCATGAAATCAGCAATTTTATCCAAACTATTGTATGACAGCAATGAAACAAAAAAATGACATTTAAATTTCCTATTAACTGTATTATTTGAGAATCAATTCAGTCAATGCCAGGTGAAATGATGAAAATTGCATATTGGGGGGGTCCTATACACTTATTTGGAATTAAGCATTCTTTTTTAGTTTGGTCTTATTTACTCAGCTGCCTTTTTAGTATGATGTATGCAGATTCTTTTTAATCTAAAGTGTGGAATGTAAATCATTTTTAAAAATAAGTTTGCAAATATTAACTAAAAGCAAATTTTCACAAAATGTTTATGAGCGTTACTTTGTTAATAATTGAGGTAGAAAATCAATTATTAATATTTTCAACAAGAGTACAAGAGCATTAGTGATTCACAGTACATGCTTTTTGTGGATTTTTTGTATTTACTCCCCATCCTTTTCGAACCCGTATTTAACGTACCTGTCAGTGAGCAGAAAATAAATGTACGACGCTAACGCAGTGGTATCAGTTGAGGGGGTCACTCACTGACTAGTGGTCTCCACCCTTAGCGGAACTGGACTGCTGACCTCACAGGTCATTTGTCCGAGGGTGCGGGTTTGCTAGTGGACAAACTGCAGGGGAGTGACTTTGATCTGGCCTTACACTGAACTGGGAGTCATGGAAGTGTCCCTGCTAGATGACACTGGGGGTCACAGTAGGCACGCCTTACAGGTGACTGGAACCACATCTGGCTCGAATTTTGGGATAAAATAGGATGGTCGTTAATATCTACACTACCTTTGGTGGTCGTTGATAGACATTTCACCTAAATTATGAGGTGGGGTCATCTTTAAAGTGCATATGTATAATAAAAGAAACATACTAAACCAATTTATTTCATCACAGTTAATTCTAGGGTTTGGTAAAATCGCAATGAATCATAAAGATTTTACATTGTAATGTAAAATTAATACATAATTGTTGTTCATATGTTAGTTATTATTTGTATTAAAAAAAATCTTCCATTCTTGCACTAAAATTATAACCCTTCAGTGTACATAAAAGTCTCAAAATTTGAATCAAGATCTATCACAAATTTGATTATTTTTTAAAATTTTGTGTGTGTATTATGAGCCAAAATCTGAACATTTTATGATATTTCATTGTCCCCTGTCAAATAAATTAAACATCAGTCTTAACTCATAAAGGATTAAACACATGAAATTTAAACACGGGGAAACAACATGGCCAAGACACAGAACACACAAAGTATGTTAAACCAAATTGCATTTTTAGGATGCCTACAACAGACTAATAGCCGTGTTCATGTAAATAATAGAACTCAATTTATCGAGTTATTATTTTAGGTTTCTCACATTCTCAACCGAAACCGAACTACCATCCGTGCAGCTCGTTCTACAAAACAATTAAGCGTGTTTGAAGTGGTCATTTTTAGGGGGTGGGACAAAAGGTCTTGACTGATTGCCACCCGTCCAATAGAGCGGCGTGGGCATCCTCCAGAAGGTCACGTCCTGTCTGGCCCCTATCCACTACACACTTCTACAACATATCCGGGGTCTCAGCCCTTCGACACGCTTACACGTGTGCAAACACGAGACTCCAATACCCCATTGGCGCCACGCCATGGTGATGGTCAAGCCCTTGCGTGCCATCTGAGATTTGGGGGAAGAAGTAAGTGATGGGAAAATATTATTCATCCAATCACAGCCCCCCTTCAGTGACCTCTTATGGAACATGTTATGCCCCCAACTCTCTTCGCTGTAACTGTAGTCCATTCTGTCTCCCATTAGTCAACACTGCGGGACAAACAGAAGTGGTCTCAGCTTGACCCCCTCATGATTGTAATGGCCACCATGCTCTGGTTTGGATGATAAATGATCACTCAAATTATTTTGCCTATGTTTGCTCATCATACACAGATGTCCGATTAGTATGTCAAAGTTGTCCTGAACTCATTTAGTGACATTGGCGAGGATATACGGCCAATTCATATTGACTGGGAGAGTTGACAGTAAAGGCTATTTACTGTCAGCTCTCCCATTCGATACCGATTTGACGCGTAACACCGTCAGAGACACTTCAACATGATCAGGCCGAACATTTCAAATTCATTGGAATCATTGAAACTCAATACGACGCAGCAAATTACTCAAGCAATGGATACAGCTCCACCTTTTGGCTATTTGGCTAAACACAGCAGATAATGAACCCCTCAAGTTAATATTATATAATTCTCGCATCATTAAGTATATTCTCAAACTATGACAAATCATTCCAAATTTTAAATACATTTGATAAAATCATTCACTCATTTTGATGCCATACATCCTCATAGGGAATGTGAGGGTTGCTGGTCACTAGTCAGCCTAAGGGCACACAGATAGACAGACATACAACCATCCACACAGAATCATACTGCCACCAGAGGGAATTGAACCCACGCCTGGCCACAGTAAAGTCAGGTGAGTGAACCTCTCTACATCACAACCCTAATTGGGCAACATATTACACAAAAAGTTGGCTGAAAATGTTAAAAAAGGAGAGTAAGAGTAAGTATCCAGTGTAATGTTTTTCTTATCATGAATTAAGAAAGATAGAGGCACCTTCGTCCGGATGCCTTTGTAATAAACTTTGTCATCTTGTTATCCAGACGTCGTTTCTAAGACATCTACTGCATGAAGGGGTGATTATTTTGATTTTTCGCTGCTTCTCTGATCCTAGCAAAGACAAATGAAGTGCCTAGCCACTGAGAAAGACAAAGTGTTCATGGAGGGCTAAAAGAGAGTCTGGGGAAACATTCCTCCGAGTAGGAAAGTGAAGAAAGTAAGAAAAATGTACACCGGCAGACCTTTTGTGAATGTTCCCAACATCAAGTGCAAATCAGAAAAGATGCCATGATGATTTGATTCTCAAAATTTCAATATTCACTCTGAGTGAATGAAAAGTGGACTTTTACCTGGAAAGCTACACTCCATAAAAGTAAAAAGCATTGTTAGATGTTGCCTGCATGCAAACGAGTGGACTCCATCAACTATCAGCAGAGCTGATAAGCCACTTTCCACCTGCCTCAGAGAGGGTCTCTTTATAAGGTCTTCTGATGGGGGGCCTGAAACTCCAGAACATCCCCAAAAATAACTCTGCGGAATCTTCTCCGGACTGTGACTCTGAACTGCCACAGGTCACGGCCTAATTGCTAATTAAGTGATATGTTTGTAAGAAAACTAGATAGCCAATCCACATTCTACAGACATTGGTCACACTTCAAAATATGGACAAAACAATTGGCTACAACACCAAAGATCAGTGTTGAATCATTTGCTACTGATGGCAAGAAACATCCAAACTGTTTTAACTGGGAAGGCTGGAAATGAATGAGGTATATTTAGTGCCATTGACAGGAATGGATGTCGAATTCATTTTCTGTCATTGAATTCTGTGGGGTTTCTGAGACGTTTGCTCGTAGTTCATTTTGAACTTGTTATATTACTTGCATGGCAGGACAGGGTTGAAATGTTGAAATGTTTTTTTTTTTTTTTTAAATCCTGTCTTGTTAATAGTTATATTACCACAACGATTTGATCAAACAATGTATCATTGTATCATGTTATTATTTTCATTTATGCTGGAAAATGGATCCTCAATGTTAATAGATTATAGATGGTCTTGTGGCAAAGATGCTTACGGTACAAAAACAAAGATGTCCAAAATAAGGCTTTGCACAAGAATGGGGAAGATTGTATTTCACTTTCCGAAAACATTGGCTCAGATTTAAGTTTCCACGTAACTGCCATTGACGCTTGAAAACCAGATTGACGGATCACAGTGGAAACGCAGCTGCAGGGGTATGGAAAAGAATCTTTATATTCAAGTTGGCAGGTGTGTTTTTCACTTTCAGGCCAGAGACCGCATTGGAGCCCTGAATTATGAAAGGAAAATAAAACAAGGCCAATATTGAACATTTGTCAGATTCTATTTATGACAGATATGCTTTCTTCTCTTAAAAGAATCAAAGGTAGTCAAAATGACCAACTTGGCACGATACAATTGACTTTAAGTTATCTCCATTAGCAATCTTTTCTCCTGCTCCAAACAATATAAGGATTTGCCATTAGGAATAATGAACTGGTTCAACATCGAATATTGTCAGCATAGGAAAAAAAAAAGTATATTATAATCTTTTTCAACAATTGGGTTGTTGCTATGTTATCATGAAGATATAATATCGGTACAATTAAAATATAGGGGGGTGCCTCTGTGGGGGAATAATTTATTTGACTTTTTTTATGTTGCGTGTGAAATACCCTTTTAAAACTACTAAAAGTGAGTAAAATTCCTTTAAAATGAAGCATTTTCCACCTAATAACAACCAATGAACCCAGTCTAAAAACTAACCAATTGAATCTGAAAAACTGAAGTCAAAGCAAATAATATTTCGCCCTACTGTGTCTTTGTCCTGTGCTTTTATTCCCTACCATTGACAGCAATGGATGTCTATTGCTTTTAAACTGTCACAACTGACAAAAATCTGTCAATACAAATATTGCATGTTTACTTCCCTCTACGATTAACACTTGCTTGCTGATCGAATTGAGTTGTTCGCAGCACCTAGTCAGTCTTCCCTTGCAAACCAGCTAATTTAAGGTTCTTAGACATCTGCCACATTCCAAACATCTTCATGAGCTGTCTGTTTTCAAAACAAAGCCGCAGCAACAAAACCAAGCAAGCCAGCCCGTTACCGCATAGCCTTTCATTGCTTTTCTAGAAATGACTGGCTGGAAATTGGTAGAGGTCAGTCATGTCGAGCTGCTGTCATTCTTTAAGTGGACGAAAGCCTCGCGAGCGATAGCCTGTAAAAGGCCTGCCAATCTTATCCGACAAAGACAGACAGACAAGCATGGATGCACTCGATAGGCCATGACCTATGCCTATGTTGTGACACGGGTAAAAAAAAAAAAAAACGTAAATAAATATACATCTATATAAGCTGTCAATTACATCCCAGCCAATCACATTAAGGAGAGCGCATTGAGAAAACTACGAATCCCTCGCCGAATCGGATTTGTGTACAGTAAACCAGAATATTAAATGTATGTTTCAGTGACATAATAAAAAGCTCGATAAACAACCCGTTTGTTTGCAGGGTGAATGATAACTGCCTACTCTCCCAGTCAAAATGGATTGGACGTCAATTAGCTCCAGTGAAAAATGAGTTGATACCTATTGTTAAAAGCCATTTTGACTACAACAGTAGTTTAACCTGAGGAACACTTTTCAGATGTATTTGCAATAGATAAAAATTGATATAGTTAGACTGTACATTTAAAAAAAAAACATTTTTTTATGACAGTTTGCTGGCTAACAATAGAAACTGAAAGACAATGAGCTAAAATATGCTTTAAATACAAAATTATATCAAGTGTGCAGCCTACCTTATTTTGATTTTCCACCTACTGAAGAGCAAGCGACAGGTTCTTGTCTATATCTTGAGTGGAATTTGTGTCCATCCTGGGAACTCAAAGTGAAGATAAGGCCAGTAAAATCTGGATAGCTGCACCATGTCCTGCAATAGATCATCATTATGATTTAAAAAATACAATAAAATTGTGAAAAATTAAAACTATTGGATAAAGAAAACTAGAATACTATAAATACTCCTTAGTAGTATAAGATAATGAGTCTAAGTAAAAATTAAAAATAAAAGTCATATCATGAATAAAGGAAATCATAGTTAATACTCAAATTACAATTACTGCAATTACAATTAGTACAATTCCAATTAGGTTTTGCCATGTGTGCTTGGTAGTTGGTGTCTTTTTTTTTAATACATATCACTTGTGTGCTCCCTCTTCAACTGGGAGTCAAACCACTGGGAGTCCAGTGACAATCGCCGTGGTTACGCAGCTGTGTTTGGACCCAACAAATAGCTACATAACCCACCTCTGCTCATTTCTCCTTCAACTTTAGGAGCATGCACATATGAGACATAAAATGTTCACATGCGAAGAGCCTCTTGACTGCAGGCACAGTTTGACTTCTTCAAAAAAAGATAAAGATAAGATGGGACTAACCATGTCCAGATGAAGTGACGGCCTGTTCTGCTTCACTTTGATTGGCATGGTGCTGATATTTCCTCTGCATGTGCTCATGTTTTGCACCTTCCCAGCATTTGGTGGGACGACATGGCTTCTCTTAAAGTGGGTGATGGATTTCTGCAGGTGATAAATCACGTTAGAATTTGACATCTGAGAAGCAGAACGAGTGTGGGATAACTTGGCCAGAAATAATGGTTAAGAATAACTCAAGATTTAAAAAAGATGATCAATTTTACTGTTATAAATGTCAATCAAAACCTCATTATAGTATCAGTATAAAAATGTAATGCAACTGGTGGCATAATACATTTTAAGGATTTCAAATAAACAACTACAAAATTGATCATAAAATACTAATGACAAACAAGTATTTTTCCATTCAATGGCATAATCCATGATATCTTATATCTACATGTAATTATTCAGAGCATTTCACTATATTATGTTTTTAGCATTCACATTCAACGGTTTTAAATCAATCCCAACAGACAAAAGCGCCATCTGGTGGCATCAATGGTTAATAAAGAGATGCCTTATAGGTGCTATGGAAAAAGTACTGCAGAAAGTGACTTCAAAATGATAGCAAACCATATTTTGCACACAAATTCCAACCCATCCAAAAAAATGGATAAAGAAGCCTTAATAATGAAAGTAGATTCTAATTACCCTTCTTTTCTCAGCTGCCTTGCCTTCGTAACACACCCAGAATGAGCTCCCATCTCCAAGTTTCGGATTTTCTTTATTTATCATTTATGCATCATCTTTTTATAACTGCTTTTGTTCCTGATATTCATTTATTGTCTTCAATTTTTAGCAATTTTATGAAGGAAAATTATTATAAAATAAAACTTAACCCTAATACAAGTATTCTACTAAAAGCCTAATCAAGAAATGCTGTCATACACTCTCTCCCTTATTTAAACATATTTGATAATGAAATAAGGTAATTGATTTTGAATCATAATGTAAATGTAGACGAACAGCTATTACCTAATATCGGTGCATTATTTTTTAGTGGTCCCGATGCCAGTGCCTGCATTTTAGTGCCAAAAATAATGATTGGGCTAGAAGGAAAATGAGTGTAAAACCTGTTATAAACACTCATGTAAATTTTTAAATAAAGACGAAAAATAAAAGTAGCCTTATACTGTTTTATTTTGACAGAAGAATTGTATTAAATACAATACAAAGAACTCAAAAGCTCACCTAAAACAACTCACCTGCAAACATTCCAAATTGGAGAGTTCACATAGTGATGCTGGGAAATCAAAATGAGCATCTGAAACTTAAAATATTTGAATATGTTTAGTCATTGTTCATTCTTACAGTCTTTTCTTCATTTTGCCCTTCTTTTGACTGCCTCGACCAAAGCCAGACTTTTTCACCTCTCCCAGCCATTTTTTGTTTTTGGCGCGCAGGTTTTTAAGGCCACCGCCTTGCAGGAAGCGCTGCTTTTGCTGTTGCTTGCGGGTTTTCAGGATCTGTTGATTGGTCTTGAGCTCAGAGGACACCCTCTTTCCGTTTGGCAAGAACTTAGGACCCCGTGTACCCTGGCCTGGACGAGGGCCATGGCCTGGAATACGCGGACAAAATGGGATTTGATAGTCAAGTATTTGGAATATTCACATTATGTTTTTGGCCAAACTACAATATACACTCTACCTTTTCCTGGCTTCTTCCCTCTTCCGATACCTCCTTCTCCATCTGAGCCAGGTCCAACATCATCAATTTTGTACTTCTTCTTCCATTCCTCATAGCTAAGAGCTTGTTAAGTACCACATCAACATTTTGGCATTTCATCAAATTCAGATTATCAACTCTTGCATGTTAAAGTCAATGATAACTAGAAGAAACATTAAATGTAGGTCCCTAGGATACAAATTCTTCTTGTTTTTCTTCCTCTGAATGGTTTGACCACTATCAAGTTTAATTTTCCTCTTTTGGTCCTCTTTGCCCGTGTCTACTACGAAGCGCTTTCTCTTTCGGTCCCTAAAATATGAATTTGAAAATTGATTTGAGTATGGAAAATGACACCACAGAAGAAGTAACCATTTTTCATCACCATTTCATTGTTCTCTTGTGCTGGTTGAGACTTCCCCCTTCGTCTCCCATGAGGTCAAGGACGGCGGCGGATGCCTGTGTTTCAAAGCCATTGCCCTCTCCACTCACGCTTAGCCTAAAAGTGACAACAAAATTGTGTGCAACTCTCCTCTTAAATATCATCCATGTGACACTTAAATAGGCCATTACCCTCTTTCTGAGTTGAAGTCTTTAGGTCTGTATGGGATGTAGAACTCCTCATCTTTGGCCGCTGTGCGTTTGCCTCGCTTATTCTTTCGATTCTCTTCTGCTCCATCCTGATGATACTTCCTCTTTCCACCAACCACTTCAGAGAAGACTTCCTAAAAAAGGAAGTAAATAGACCTTAAATGCAAACTGTAAAAGAAAGGCAATAACGAGGGGAAAATGCAAAAACTTTGCCAGATGCCAACATCATTTAGATGAAGACAGTGGCATTTTGGGGTGCTGAGAATGCTACAATTTGAATAACTACTTCCATAAAGGTAATATATTGACAACGCTTAACCTTAAGAAATACTTTGATGCTGTTACCTGCAGCGTGTCATCCTCGTCTACATTGTCCATTTCATCCCTGGTTGGGTTGCTGACGGGCTTACGGAGGCGGTTCTCAGCAGCTAGACTTGCTCTGGCTTTGCTGAATTTATCCACCAGGCACGAGTCTTTGGACCGCTTGGTCCGCATTACCTCGAACGCAGTTGACTTGGTACTGGAGTTGATTTCAAAGATGGTCTGAAAGGGGGAACGTAGATGTTATAGTCGAGGTTCTCTTTGTAAAGGAGACTACTGAATGTCCCAGAGTTGCAAAATAAAGGTCAGCAAAATAATGTGCAATGAATTGTGTTTACTTTTTTTTTTTAAAGAGCGAATGGGAACCGGTTCCCAAATAAAGAGCTAATAGAAGCAAATTACTCCTCTCTATTTAAGTCTTAAGACCAATTAACTCACCCACTTAAAAGATTAACACTTACTGTCAGGCCTCACAGTTGGAATTAATTGGATGTCAATAGTTGTAAGTGGCAGAACAATGAGATAAAAGCTCTCATATGAATCGGGTATTTGTTTAATTGGAAGTAATATTAGTGAAAGTCCTGAAAAATGCTGTCATAAATTGACCAAAAACCATAAAATATGCACTCACTGCTTTGGATTTGTAGCCCTTGATGGAATCAACTATCTGAAGGCGTTCCAGTTCAGTCTTTTCCAATCCAGACCCTTAAATTAAAAAATATATATATTAACAAAAAAGAGTTTTCCCTTATGTCTGGCAAGGAATGTTGTTGTGGACTTGCTCAGTAAAAACTCACCAAGTAAAGGATGGACGGCCATGTAGGAAATGTCCAAGTTCTTGACTCGTCTAATGGACTCCGGCGAGGGGTTCGGCCGAGACTTGAGGTACTGCTTGTACGCATTCTCGGAGATGCGTTGCAGGTTCTGCAGGTCGAGCGAATTGTCGTGCGCCGGGATGAGTGTGGCGGCTTCGTCGTCCAGGATGGTCTGAGGCACGCGACCAAATATTCCTTCGGAATCTGCGGGAAGGAAAATTTGCAATTTATGGAAATCCATATTAGGATTCAACCTTGGACAAGCGTCTGGTCCTACCTGGGCTGTCCTCTGGTGTGGCCAGCTGCAAGGGTCTTCCAAGGAAGAGGTGAAGGTCATAGACAAAAGGCATTTCGTCTGAACAGACCATGCTATATGCCGTGCCGCTGCGCCCCGCTCGGCCCACACGACCTGACAGATGAATTAAATTTCTGTTAGTATGCATATTCACCACATAAAAAAAAAAATGATTCAAACATATAATTGCCAGGAATTATCCTGATGTTTAAACTGCTAAACCCACAGAATATATTGCAATGAAACACCACATCATGGACATACAAACAGTCGCAGCAAAAACTATTTTAACATACAAATTGATATATATATGTATATTTTTTTATATATAAAATATAGGAATTTTAAAACAGTGAAATTGACCATCCTAGTATTGATAACTATTGCATTTAAGAGATAATAGGAAGATGAACAGTTTAATACTACTATTTATTTAATTATTTGAAATAATATTGATACATTTAATCTCATTTTAATCCAAATTGGCATTACTTGCAATTTAAAATGGGAATTTCAATATAACAGCTTCAGTCTCAGTATAAAAATAATAAAATAGCAAAATGTTTTGCTACTAAAACTGTAACCTTTCACACATATTTTTACACCTCCACTCACCAACTCTATGCAAGAAGAGTTTTGACTTGGAGGGAAAGTTGTAGTTGATAACGTTGTCCAGCAACGGAATGTCAATTCCGCGAGCAGCGACGTCCGTCACAATGAGCACCATGGCTTTGCGGTGTACAAACTTCCCAATGTTGATCTTCCTAGCCGTCTGATCCAGGGCGCTATAGATGTAAGCGCACTCCATCCCTTCTGAGCACAACAGCTACATAATGCCGACTGACATTAGAATCTTGCTCAAAACAGCGAGACTTTTCCGAGAGCTTCTGCGGTATTACTGACCTCTCTGATGTACTCTACATGATGTTTGGTGGCAGCAAAGACCACCGTCTGCTCCTGAGGCTTGGCCACATTCCTCAGGAGGTGAAGCAGCAGCGCTGGCTTGTCGTCCATTCGTAGGTGAAAGAATGACAACTGAGGGGTGGAAGGAAGACAAGGCGATTACAATACACAGGCATAACTGGCACACTGAAAGAATCACTTTTTTTTTTACCTTAATCTGGTCACTGAGTTTCGAGTCCACATCTAAACGAATCAGCACTGGTTCCGTTAGCCCTGGGAACAAAATTCATTTTCAGATAATTGCCATCAACAGTTCCAATACATTTGAAATGAGCTGTTTTTTTCTGATGACTACGTTCAACATTCATCAAAAATTAAAGTCCCCACCCTGTGTTAAGCATAAAATAGGAAAAAAACATTACAGGGGCTGTTGAGGAGGCAAGTGTATGTTAAATACAACACTGTTGAGAACCTACCCTCAGCAAAATCTAGAGGCCCCTGGACTTGGGTTTGGGCGCAGCTCTAAATTAGGTCCCATGAACATGATCTCACCTGCTTGTGCAAACTCTACCAGCAGTTTGGGCAACGTAGCAGAGAAGAGCAAAGTCTGTCTGGTGTCAGGAAGCCTCCTGATAATTTCTTGGAGCTGCTCAGCAAAGCCCATCTCAAACAGCCTGAACAGGTGAGAAATATAGGCACATATATGAAACTCTGGGAATTAGATAACTGTAACTTTACGTAAAGATAGGTGGAAGATTTAAATCTTACCTGTCGGCTTCGTCAAAAACCACGTATTCCACATTTTTCAACTTCAAGTTCATCTCTTGAATGACGTGCATGAGACGACCAGGAGTACCGATGATTCTGGAAGACAGATTTTGATCATTAAGGGGAAATTTTGCACAACACCAAAAGCTTGAATTTTTGTTTGTACTCACATGTCAGGGTTTTCATGAAGTGCAGCAAACTGCTCCTCTAAACTATAGGACAAAAACAATTCAATTTAAGGAGGAAAACTACAACCATTTAAAACCAACAGGGAACTGGGAGTAAGTATTACATACCTGTCTCCACCGAGGATCAAAGTTGTTTTCAGTTTTGTGAATTTTCCCAACTACATTGATCAAATTGAGAGAAAATGTAATACCAGGTCTGATTGCTTTGACTTTGACCTCCTCGTTTTACCTCTTTTGTGAACTTCATAGTCTGCAGGGCCAGCTCTCTGGTGGGAGTCAGGATGAGGGCTCTTGCTCCGGTCCGGGCTTGTGGCGCCTTAAGCTTCTCGAACATGGGGATCAGAAATGCCGCTGTCTTACCGCTGCCTGTCCGAGCCATGGCCACCACATCTTTCCCATCCAGAATGACCGGGATGGTCTGAAATGTGAAGTATGATAGACCATATTGGGTCAACAAATGTCATGAGGATTCTAGGATATAGTGGAATGTCAGTTTCACCTTTCTTTGGATTGGAGTGGGGACCTTGTAGCCTTTCTTCATGACGCCCTTGAAGACTGGGTAGCAAAGTCCTAATCGTATACAAGACATACAAATGTCATTATGGTGGAGTTGAGTCATTGAGTGATGCATATATATAGTATAATACAGGGGCACTCACACTTTTTTGCTCCAAGATCTACTTTTCAATGAGCCAAGCTTAAGTTTGTTGTAGTGCAATCTACCAATAGTTCCTTGGCAATCTACCGGTGAATCACTATCTATGTAATGGGGGGCCCATTATATAAATTGCAATCTATGGGTAGATTGCCTGGCCTTATACATCTGAACTGAAACTTTTTAGATTTGTTCTGATGGCTCTCACCCATGGACTGAAATCCTCCAGATTTTTTCTTCTTTTTGTTCTGGGCTCGGACCATTTCTTGGGTGTCTGGCTCCACATCTGACAGGCAATCTGAAGTAGGGAGAAAGGGCAATAGCTTCCCTCTGGGCTGTTGGGAAAAATAATATTCATGTATTTGATTTCATAATGATGTATCTTATCATACAATAATAAGAATCAGTAGAGTAGGATTGAGAATTCTGACTTTTATTTTAGTTAATTTTATGTTCCAAGATATTTTTTTTAATTGAAAACACGGATGGAAAAACAAGGGGGCATCCGGATTTGAACCGGAGACCTCTTGATCTGCAGTCAAATGCTCTACCACTGAGCTATACCCCCTAACCTACGATCGACATGGTAATATGTATGCTCAAACGATTCTCAAGACAGATCCGCCAAAGTGAAACATGCTCTAAATAAAGGTAGCATCGAAAACACATTTAAGACTTACGGAAACATCATCTTTCATTTGGACATCTAGCTCAAAGTCTCCGCCGTCAGAATCCACGTCTGGTTCTTTACCAGCCGTGTTTTTCCTTTTCCTGATCGGCTTCTTCTTCTTTTGCGCCATTTTCCGTGTTTGAAAAATAACCTTTCGCAAGTTTAGTGTTTTAGGAATAAGATCTGGTTTTACGATTTCATTTTATGTAGAAAGAGGGAGCGAATAGTCAGATCGACATGAAGTAAACACGTGTGGGCTTCTTCTTCGTCTTCTTTTTCCTTTAGCTTTTTCTACTGTCAGTGTTTTTAAAGCCATCTATTGGCCATAACTGGAAGTACAGCTTTTCCCCTTTCACAACATCTCTTGCAAGTTAGAGCGCAAAGCAGGGTAAATCAACTTTATTTACTATTTTTCAACAGGATTTTTAAAGTGTCGTACACTAAGAAGATGAAATTAAGAAGTAAAAAACAGAATCAATCAATCAAGTCTTTTTTTATTCATGTCTGATTCATTTTCTCCCACTAGCAATATAAAAACACGCAGAAATCCTGCAAAAATGTCATTTTTCTATGAATAGTAAATGGGATTACACTTGTACAGTGCCTTTCAACCTTCAAATTTGATCACGGGCAAATGAAACGAATACTTCATAATAAAATGTGGACAACTGCCCCATGTATATCAGTGCAGTGTCAATTTTATATTTTGCAACCTAAACTACAAGTAGTTTCCTCAACAACAATGAAAAATCACAACGTCAATAGTTTGTGCATGTTTACCTGGAAAAATGTCAGGTGAGTTTCTATTGCTTTGCTGCAAGCTCACCAAGTAGGAGCATTTCTATATGTTGCATCACGTTACCATGAGAAAACCTAAGAGGACATGTGGGTGAGCCAAAGCCATGCCGCCTGTGCAACCGCTGTCACATTTATGTGGCCAGATTGCTAAAATGTGCCACAACATTTCACACATGTACAAGCCTGAAAGTACAAGCTCCACTCTCCAGCATTGAATTTTCTATGTGTATTAGGGATAAAAGGTAAATTCTGACTAGATTATCAGCACAATATTTTTAGGAGGCACCGAGTAGATATGGGCTTTTGATTATTTAGGTGGCAGTTAAATATGAGTTGCTGCCCATTAAAGCCATCATTTGACAAAGTGCCTTTTATGGGTAGAAGCCCACATTTAAAAACACAAATTTAAATGTCTTTAGTTGTTTATTGACTATTTAAGGAACCTCTACTGTGGTAACCGAGATATTCATCCCTATATATCATTTTTGGGTAATTTATCAACACATTAGTAGCTATATATGTAAAGGATTAAAGTAAAAAAAAATAATTTGACTAAAACTGTTTTAAAATTATTATAACTGATATTGTCCAAGGTGGTATTTGAGGTTCTTAATACAATTAAGGTAACTCCACATTTTTTCATTAATATGACATGTTAAAATGAAGTTTTAATTGTAAATGTATTGAAATAACAGTACGTAAAATTCAATTCAATACTTTATGCAGTAATAAACAAATGCGGGTGCAAACCAATAGAGCTGTATTTTTTAAGTAGGATATACACTGTACAAAAATATAAATTTGTATCTGCCAAGGTCTTTTAGCACACAACTTTGTTGTTTACTAGCAACCAGAGTGATTTTTATTTTAATCACCTAGTGGAAATGTGTCCTTTGGATGATAACGCTGACACTAATATGGCAGCCAAAACATACTATTTGAAGTCAGTGGGCTGATGTACAGTAAATAAGTCAACACCATGGCAACAGCCTGCTACTAATGCCATTCATATTCCCCCTGCAGAGCTTGGCTGCAGTGGCCTGGAGCCAAATCCGTCTCTGGGGCTGACAGGGATCCAAGCCTATGCGCTCACAAAAAAAACCCCACAAAATGCAGACAAAAACCCCCCAAAAAATACAAAGAAACACCGGTCGCTCTGCATCTATTTCAAAAGTTGCTGTATAATTCAAGGCATGTAAAAGGTGATCAGACTATTTCTGTTTCCGAATCACTTCCACATGGTGTGACTCTGGCATTTAATGACATGATTCTGCTCATGAGTCACCAGCCGGGCTGAGCTGGGCTTCGTGTGGCTACAAAAAAAAGGAAATCCAAAATGTAGTATTTGTTCCTTTTTTTGTCTCTTCTCTTTTAAATCCCCTTATGGGAACCTTCACCTTCATCCCGACACCTACGAATAACAAATTGATTCATAGCGAGGCAATGTAGGCCGTGCTAAGCTGAATTCTGAGCTGCGCTTGAAAGTGTGTTTAACCTTTAAAAAAATGGCGTAAGTTGTGTCAGCAAAGGACATGTTAATGCGCAAATACTCAATGGTGGATGAGTGTATAAATGCGAGTCATTAGAGGAACAGATGTCAGAGCACGTCTCAGGTTAAATTTGACTTTAGGATGTTACCATGCAGTGTGTGTGTGTGAGAGTGTGTGTGTTAAGCAGATGCTGTTGCCTCTAAGCCGTCGAGATTGAGAGGGGACTTTTTAAATTAAGAGATTTGTGGAGTTGATTTGTATGGGCGAACCTTTCAATAATAATGGTTTCAGTTCTCTTACAACTTATCGATTTATTTTTATTGTTGTCTTCGGTGGCTTTGTTGAAAGGGGTCACATTTTATTATGCTGTATTGTCATGGTAATCTGTTTCAATATCCAATTAGGGAGTAATCAGCTTGTTTTAATTTGTTCCTTATATACACCATGTACATATACACCCATCAAAAGAGCCACATATGGCTCCCGAGCCATAGGTTCCCTATCCCTGCTATAGAAGCAAGTTCAAAATGAACTACAACCACTGGCTAATTGGTAACCCACAAGCAACAATGAGCCTGCAATTGATGAATGTAATTAATCAGTCCTAAAGCAGAAAAACATTGAAATAACAATCCAAAGATGAATGCCGATACATGCTAGAATATCCTTACCAAATTGCATTCGGATTTGTCCAGGAATAACAGAAGTCTAGCATTTCCAGTTAGTGTCCTTCCCAAGAAGAACAACATGAAAAATTAAGTAAGCATGCACTTGCAACCTCCCTCCCAGGTGGTCTAACAGCCTTTCACAGACACACTGAAATGTTGAAGTGTCTAATCAACATGTTTTTTTTTCCAGGATGTGGAGAGAAACCAGAATATCAGAAAAAAATCCACACAGGCACAGAGAGAACTTGCAAACTCCACAAAGGAAGAGCAAAGCCCTTGATCTCAGAAGTACGAGGCGGGGGGAATAAGGCTGAACAGAGCAAAAAAAAATTATGCCCTTCTAAGAAGAGGGCAAGATTGTCTTCTTAGCTCAGTGTGCATTACTTTCAAGCATTTTCCCCAACTTATTCCACAAGCTGATTCCTAGTTTTTTGCCTGCTGATTTTGTACCTCTGCTTATTTTGTGTATGTGTGTTTTTTTTGTTTAAATCTCTTTGGTAATGATTTAGTTTTGTGGTGAAATTGACCAATTTGAACGTCAAATACAGAACATTTAAACATTTACAATATTTGCTTTGATGAAAGAATTCATTACTTCATTTTAACTAAACTAAAAATTCAAATGATACACCTTGAGAGAGAGAGAGAGAGCACAAACTATTTGGAGCGATTTCCATATTTTACATCAATATTTAATCTTCTCAATGAATATCTCCAAAGGACCTAATTTAAAAGCAGCTTCATCGTTCCCAAAGCGAAAGGACAAATATTCCAATCTCCATGACAGACGGTACATTGTCCCAGGGGGCATATCAAACGCAGACTGATACGACTGTTCATACCAATTTCTATGGTTTGGAAAGAGGAGATATCCACTTTTGGAACTGCAAATCTCATTAAGCCACTCTGACCTTTTGCAAATATGTGAGAGGAGCCTCGAATGAGCAGCCATTGCTGCAAAATACAATTCATTTTCTCAGTCCTTAATAATTCTGCTTAAATACATTAGTTCCACTTTTTAAAAATCATTTAAGCAAATCTTTACTCAGCAGAGAAATAGCAAACTCATAGATATCAGTGGGATGTCCAAGCAGCAGTAAAAAAAACACTATAAACATGTTTAAAGGTTTTTGTAAAGCATGTCCTAAAGTTTTTACACACATTAAATGATAAAATCTTGCCAAAGAGGACTCAAAAAATACATTATCAAGACACACCAATCCATAACTATTGAAAATGCTCAATTCACTTATGTATCAGTTTGCCTCTGCATAGTTGAAACTAAAGATGTAATGTATCGATTCCCGTTGAAGGCATAATACTCAGTGGAAAACATTAGTCGAGACTTGTTTTTAAATTGAAGGTGGGTCAGAGTATGAAATAAGTATAATGTCCATTAAAATTTTAGCATATAAATTCAGAATCACCATAAGTTGGCGCAGGTGAGGGAGAGAGCGCCGGACATTGAAGCATCTTCAGCTCCATTAACATCCAATCATGGGGCCTATCAATTGAGAATGATGGGCGCCTATCAATTGGGGAATATCTTATACATCTGTACTTCTCGACTCTACAAGCAAACAACCTAATAACTTTTATGATATACTTTTATAACACCGGGATTTTTTATTGGTGCACTTTTGCCAACACTGGCAGAGGAAAAGAACACCAGTGAAAACTTTTTTGTTTCAGTTCCCGCATCTTTATTAATTACTTTTTATTGGTAACACGTCATTTGTTACTCAGTCAAAACAGGCTTCAGCCAAATGTTTTGATCAAAACAACAGCCAGACTGATTGGTTGGACAACAAAAAAATCAAGGCTCATAATATTAGTTTTGGAGCAATTTCCTACACAACACATATTAACCAAATTTCCAATAAAGCGATTGAATTTCTTTGAAACCAAATAAACAAAACAACTAACATGCCAACTAGCAAAGCAATGAAAATAACTGGATGACATCATATTCACATCCTGTAAGTGACTGGCTTTCTGGCCGACAGCAAAATGGGATTAAAAAATGGTGTTTTGGATTGTAGCTTTAATAGAGTTCCATCTTTTGAATTCAATGGTGATAGTGGGACTTTAAAGGAAATCCAATTATACCGTGAAAATGTGTACGCACCACGTTGTGGTCTGTAACCTGCTACATTGGGTTCATGGAACTATGTCAATGTGATGTCGCCACCCCTAGTGACAGCAGCAGATGTTGACGGAACCCCTGAGACCCCGGGCAAAAAGAGAAAGCAGCCATGCACAAAATATGTGGCCACTGATTGCATCTTCAGATGCCATATGCAAAAACATAAGACATTAGGGGAGTAGCTCTTATATATGTTAAATTTTCTTTATTTCTAATGATTCATTTTGTCATTTTCAGCACTGGTCAGGACATAGATTTGCACTTGTCCACCTAAAAATTACAGTATTTGAAAATATGAGGTTAAAAATGCAACCACCTCACAGCATACTGTATATTGAATTTGTTTTATAGTAAAGCCATCTGTGATTTCAGATTACCGTACTTTCCGCACTATAAAGCATATCGATATAAAAGCCGCATCTTCAAATAAGGGCTTCTTTTAAAATTGGTTTCATAAATAAGGTGCAATGCCACATTATGCACAGCAGTAGTAGTAGTGTTAGTAGTTGTAGTAGTATTAGTAGTAGTGGTAGTAGTTGTAGTAGTATTAGCAGTAGTGGTAGTAGTTGTAGTAGTATTAGTAGTAGTGGTAGTAGTTGTAGTAGTATTAGTAGTAGTGGTAGTAGTTGTAGTAGTATTAGCAGTAGTGGTAGTAGTTGTAGTTGTATTAGCAGTAGTGGATGGAGCTGTGCAAAAGGGAATTTATGTAATAATAATGCTTATCCAATATTGATCCACAATGAAGGCGCACCGGATTATAAAACGCACTGCCAGCTTTTGAGTAAATTGCAAGCTTTTAGTTGCGTTTTATAGTGCAGTTAAATAAGGTAATCCAATGCTAAAAATGTTATGGGGAAAATAGAGGTTAAACCAACTTGACCATTGACAATGGCTGCAACCCAAAGTCTATGAAAATCTCTAATTAGAACAAAAACGTTTCTTGATGTGTTCTTCATCATTTAAAAAAAATAATAACAATGTGCCAGGTTAGAAAAATAAACAAGTAATTCTCAGAAACAAAAGGCAATTAAATGAATGGCTCAATATCTGCAAAACATATCTGGAAGATCGGGTGGAAGTGAAAAAATAAGCATCTGGACCTCCCTTGTTAAAATAAGATGTTGTTTTCTCTTTTCTAATAAAGCCGAAATGGCTTATTACCATATTAGTCCCATTATAGCTCAGACCTGTGTGCTGTGTAAGGTAAAAAAAAATGCAAAGGGAGGTACAAATTCATAATGACTTAATAACATTGCTGCTTTTTGCCATCAGTCATGCAGCCTGTGGCAGTTTTAAGGATATAATCATGGAAAACTCAACACAAAATACACCATAGGGTTTTTCCAATAACATAGTTTGTCACCTGATTTTGAGTATCAGCTAAAGCCAAGTACTAGCCCAATATGTTGGCAATTTATTAACCACATTGTATTTAAAAAGAATTACTAGAAGACTGTTAATTATGTCTTCCAGGCGGCAATACACTTGTTTTTAATCTCGTGTCCTCTACAATCGAAGTGGAAGGTTATGCGTGATGACGAAGAAGGAGGCCTGAAGAACAAAATTAACTTTTCATGCATTTCCTCCACAGTGCGTTGTTACTCTCTTGTAAAGCTGCCAGCTTGCTTCTTTTTTTTTTCGTCTTTGCTGTCTTAATTGCAATTCCATCAAGAATTTAAAACCCCACTTTCTTCCTACTTGTCAGTCTCGGAATGTGCACTCGCCGCACAGAAGAGGAGAGAAATTTAGAGTGGCTATTGTGTGTCAGAATAAGCCGCCGGCTTCTCGGGGAAGACTCACTTTCATCACCGGAGCACCACCGGACCCTCCTACTTTTCCTCACCACCTCCAAATCTCCATCCTTCCTCTCACTTTCTGAGCTCCTTCACCGGCTTCATCACTCAAAGGCTCGATGGATGGAACGGCTCTGCGCTTTATAAATATATAATATCGTATAAAACAGCACCGCAACACCATGGGAGAATGAAGTAAGAGGGGAAAAAACATAGTTGAGACTCAAATTGCATAAAGAAGCAGCTTTGGGATTGAGATTGTTTTTGTTTCTGGGTGAGTATTGTGCTAAGCAGAATGTTTTTGTCCTAATTATCGTTGGCATCGGATATGAAACTCTGAGTGTGGCCACACCCGGGCCCTGGCCTCTAGGGGGGCCACTATAAGATGTTCTTTAGAGCAATAATTGTGTTTCAGTGTCAAAAAATCTCAGTCAACACCCACCATTAAGTGGGTTTCGATAGGGGCCCACACATTAGAAAAGGGGGCCTATAAGTGAAAGCTCATAAGCATCCCTCACCCCACTATGACTTAAACCAGACATGGGCAAACTTTTAACTTTACTTTGTACTTTTTACTTTAATGATGAGTGATGAGTATATTAATACTTTAGTCCTTTTTTTCTGTTTATGTTTCATATGTACTGTTAACGGATGTACTTTTTTATATGTATCGTATCTTGTGCTGACCCGGCCCTTCTGTCAAATTTTTAAAGTCAATGTGGCCCCTGGGATGAAAAGTTTGCCCACCCCTGACTTAAACCCTGACATTGATCCTTGTTTTGCGTCAATCAGTACAATCTGTTTTATTAGTTAACATATTGTCAAATCTAGCAATATTTCATTAAATGAGGGATACACAAATGCGGAATGCCACAATAGACTGCCCCCTATACAGTATGCTTTAATGTCAACTAAAATGGACATAGCCCATTCAAGTACTGAGCGTTGTATGCCATCTGATAGCAGTTGTTCTTATGGTGCCACCTTGAATCAATGGGACCTAACCGCCATATGCTTCCCACTGCTGGCATATCTCACCGCGTTCCCCGCGTTCACACAAAAATGTGACTCACCAATAAAGCGCACACAGGCGACAAACAACAAGTCAGCTGCGAGCGAGAAAAACGAGAGTGAAGCTCCAGAGCACAGACCTCTGATTGGCCGCCATTGTCCATAATAAGGAACATCAACATGCAAACATATGGAGGTCAAACTAATGCGGGCGAGGTCTGCGGACGGGCCGTTTTTGCTTGTGGAGGGAGCTTAGTGCAAAGCCCTGCCTTATCTGCCGGCATTACAGTCTCTTAGAAAGGATTTACTTTTTAATTCTTGATTAGATGGAATTCTCTCCACAGTGTTCAAGCATTTCGATAGGCAAGATAATAGTAGCGTGTTTATTTGAAAGTCACACACACACACACATACACACACCGAAACGTGTGAGGCAACCCATTTAAAGGCGAAGCTTTTAACACATTGTCCGATAGGGGCTATTGTTAGACGCAATAGATTATCAATCAGGAATTAATCCTGATGGACGTGTGCTTGCCCCATACTTTTCATCTTCTTAATGAGAGGATTTATTTCTTGTTGTTCTATTGCAGTACAGGGATCAAACCGCACTTTTTAAGCTATTTACTTCACTCACATTCTCTACTGCCTATCATCATTTCCTTTGCTAAGGGGGGTTGCTGAGAGTTGACCAGTTTATTCCTGCAAATTAATCTCACAAAACAGCATCATTGTTCTGTATCAGATACGTGACCTACTGGAAATAAATGAATCATGTTGACCCATTTTTTTTAAATCTACGAATAGTAAAAAAAGATAATCAGTCAAGACTGGCTGGTCTGCGGTTAGGGATACGTCAGCTAACATGAGTTAGAGTTTAATGTGGAGTAATTGGTTGACAGAATGTCTACTGTCTATTTGAGGCAGGCGCCAACATAAAACCTAAATACACAAAATACACAAAAGAATTACGATGTGTTAAATATGATATTGAATTGAATTGGTATTCAATTGAAGGCTTTTCTTGTCATCATGCCAGTATAATTAGATTAAAGCTTGCCATAAAGTGCAAAAATAACCACAACAAACATACAACAATATTTCCACATCTGCACTTTTAATGTCAATTAAACCCATGCAAAAATTGCAATGTGAAAAGGAACCCACAAAAAAAGTCCAACGCAAAAAATAAAGACTTTACTGCCTAAGACTACATTCACACTGATTTCTTTTACAGTATAAACAGTCCATTTCCAATGTTTACATATCCGACTTGTCCATAAATCCGAAATACATAACCTACCTCTCATATGAATGCAACCCATTTATAATCAACAAGTGACAGACATGCAAGAACAGTGCTGTGATTTATAGCACTCAAAACACACTTCTCTCCTTCATTCACATCTTCCTCATCAATTATTTTCTCATTGAAAATGCAGTCTGATTTTTTATAGAACACATTTTCCCACCTATAAATGTATTTATGTTATGTTGCAAAGAGAGTAAGACTCTCACTCTTTCTTCTGTTCTCTCAGATATAGCATTTCCCTCCTCCTTTTCTTTCTCCTCCTCCTTCTCCTCATCATCTCTTTTGCCTGAGTGGCTGCTGAGCTGACTGACTGCCCGCATGGCTGCCTCCCTCCCTCGTCAGACTGGCTGGCCGACAGTTGGTGCACGCGCCGTGAACGAGACATCGGGGCTGCTTCCCTCCCCGCCCGTAAGGTGGCACCGCTGCCAGAATTTCCCCCAGCACCAGAAGTGGCAGTACTGGGACCCCGCTCCCAAATCTATCCATCCTGTGCCGCATCCATGACTTTACACGCCTGGTTGGTGTACAGGCTTGGATTTATTTTGGCGCTCTGCTTAACACAAGGTTAGTTTCACCTATATTTTCTTACTGTATTACCAGGCTTTGTTGGTGGAGAAAGTGCCATCCTTTGAACTTGAAACAATCCGAGCCAGTTAAACAGGCAATGTACTAGAAATGGTATGTTTTGAACCTTTTTAATTCAATTCAGAGGAAATATTGAAACTACAACAGGGGGATACAAAGACATGTTTCCAATAAGTACGTCTGAGCTATTCATGTAATTGTTTCCAATCAATGCCAAATATCCATAGTGGCAAACATAAATTTCCCAACAGAGTTGTAACAATTGACCGTAACAAGGTTTTTTCCTTTAACGTGGGAGGGGTAAACTACAAGCAAATTAAGGGGTTAAGATGACTGCACGATTTACTGTCTCCACAGCATGGGGTCACCTCTGATCTCAGAGGACTTAATGAGGCCCACAAAAGCCATATTTATCAATAAAGAAAGTCCATTAAGGTCATTGATGACAATAATGATCATGAGGCAACGAAATGAAGCATACAATGACTGAAAAGCAACCCCCACCTGGGGAATCATTGGCAAAGGATTTGGATGCATAAACGAAATTATATTTACCCAGCAGAATTTAATCCACAATAATAACTTGACTTTTTTTTGAAAGAGTGATACAGGATTATTTTTTGCTGTCGTTATTGTGACCGCAACTGTGCAAAAAAACATCACCGATGGAGCTTAAAAACACGAAAGGACATTTTAGAATGTATTCGAAGAGTCTATTATGCGTTGGTGATTTTTTATGTCATAAATATTAAAATGTATTCAATTGTATCAGGTATTTTTGTAACACAGATATTATGTTACAGTAAGATTTCAAAAATCCACTAGATAGAGCTTTACGAGTAGTAGTAGTGGGTTGTACTTCTATGGAACCTTTAACATGGAGCTGTAGTAGTAGTAGTTCTAGTATTAGTACTGTATTGTAGTATTAGTAGTAGTAGGGTGTTATCTATCAGCGAGTAATTGAACTCTTTTTGAAATCTTTTTTAGAATTAAATACTCTAAAACACAGGTTTTTATGGCCATCTATAAACTGTTTTCAGGCCTGTTAGTTTTTTTTCCCTAAAATTCAGTAATTTAACACTAAAACATAGTCAGTCTAATGTTTTCAACTTATATCTCTGAACATATTTAACGTACTTAGAAATAAGGACTGTACATGAGTTCTATCTTTGTAGGAATTCATACATAATCATTAGTAACTCAGGGTTGCCATGTAAATCTTTTTATCCCAATTAGCATTTGTAATAGCATAATAATTGGCGTGTAAAAATAAGTAGCTGAGCGTAAATCTAGCTTTATTAACAATGAAATGTGGTGTCTTTATAATTAATCCATGTTATTTACAGGAGAACCTGGTGTGCAGTTATAATAAATTGGATAGTACCAAGGGAGGGGGCATGAACGTCTCTCTACTAAGTCCTCATTATGTTGACAAATGCTCATAAGCGGGCATCTCCTCAATTTTTCATGAGTGCAGCCAGCGTGCAGCATTGCATGCTAACAAATAGTCGAATCAACTTGTTTTGCCGGATGTAAATTACTGCCATTTACATCCGGCGTAATTTTTTTTTAAAAAAAACGTGGCACTTTCCGCCACTCTAATGGAATATTTAAAACGCCCCTGAGGTGGAAGCAAAACCTACGAAGCCTTTCTAAAATTGCTCAAAAAGTCTATTCTGAGCATTTATATTATCTTGCATGCTATCCAAGAATAAATTTGCAACAGGTGTGAATGCAATTATAATGAACCTGATCATGGGTATCAGAACTTTCATGTTCATTTCTTCATCTCATCTCATTTTCTGAACCGCTTCATCCTCATCAGGGTTGAAGGGGGTGCTGGAGTCTATCCCAGCTGACTCGGGGCTATAGGCTGGGGACACCCTGAATTGGTGGCAGGCTGAGGGCACAAGGCTTCGGGGTCCTGAGTTCAAATCCAGGTCTTTTCCATCTGTGTGGAATTTTCATGTTCTCCCTGGGCCTGCGTAGGTTTCCTCTGGGTACTCCGTTTTCCTCCCACATTCCAAAAAGCACGATAGACTGATTGGACACTCTAAATTGCCCCTAGATAGTGAATGTGCATGGTTGTCCATCTCCTTGTTCCCTGCAATCGTCTGGCCACCGATTCAATTACCCCAATTAAAAGTAATTTTCATTTGACATTTACAAATGGTGATTCCTATCCCTAATATGTGCCAATGCCCCATCTGTGATGAGCTTTTTATAGCTACTAATGTGAAATCTTAGGAATCTCAGTCTACTGTATCACCAACATGGAGGGAAATCTGAAAACATCCCCCTTAAGGTTGGCACATAGTTGCAGCCCTGGCGAAGCTTTACATCGATTGCGGCAGATTTCCAAAAGTGATTTTTGTAAGAGCATTTGCAGTGGGATTAGTTCGCTCTTGAAAGCTCCATCCCCGGCTTTGGGTTTGGCTATTTAGCGGCGTCCAGGCAAGTGAGAGGCTGGTGTCCCTCCGCGGGCCATGGGAGATAAAGACGGAGGATTGCTTTCAGCTGAAAAGCTGATCTTCCATCTTGTGTGTACGGGATTTGGCGGGTCAGTCGCAGGTGTGTGCGGTCGCTCTCAATTCATGGGCAATCCCTGCTTAAATCCCATAGGGATGGATTCGGTCCACTCCCTTCCTTAAAGGTCCTGTGAAAATTGTGGAAAAAGCACCAAGACGATTCCTGAAAGAAGTTGTAGCCAGAGGTCTCAACGGGAAGCACTTGCGTCTGTTTGGGCAAATCATTTGAATCATCACTTGAAAAGGAAGCGTCAGCCCCACCACTAATCATCGCCATCCTGTCCCCCCCTGAGTCATTTTCTGTGCCGTCGCCTCCAACGTAGACAGGCAGCTTAGCTTTGAAATGGCAAAGCGCTATAGAGGCTGAGTCAGTCACTGTTAGGCCAAAGGCTTCAGAGAAGAAGATCACAAGTCCGTTTTTCTCCGCTTGTCATTCAAGATGAGGGTAATAAAAAGCAGCCCTCATGATGAAGCCTGATGGCTTTTTTGATTAACTTCTCTTCAAGCACTGAGCACAATATATTCATTGGTTGAAGTGGCTTTGTGGATCGTTAATAGCTTCTTTGTATGCATGAACGTAAAATCTAAGTCGCCCATGGGCCAACTGAAAGGAAGTATACTATGTAGGCCACGTTTACACGACAAGGATCTTAAGCAAAAACGGAAAAGAGGCGGGTTTCTGTTATTCTAATTCCATGTTTATGCGTTTTTTGGGGAGGATCCTGTAGGAAAAAACTCAAATTTTTGCACGATTTCCACACTGGAAGGACTTTTTGGACGTAAACGGTTGAGTTTTTTGTAAATGCTTTCAAATGGCCTCATAAAAAGCAAAATAGGCGACTAACCAATTATATGATACGTCACCATATTTGACATTGATATATGACACATTGTGCTTTGCAGATGTTCTGCTTGACAAATTAAAAATGCATACAAACTTTCTCAACACAGGTTTGGTCTATTATCATATAATTGGAATGACCTGTACAGTATTCTAAAAAAAAAACACAAGAAATATGCATATCACCAATGACAAATACTTGCCACCAAGGTATTATGTTCATCTCCCTTATTATACTCCGTCCCTACTGCAGTAATAAAACTAGCCATTCTATTTATATTATTCATGGTGATTGTGTTTAGTACTCCTTCTATTGGCGCACAATAGCAGGCGTGAGCATGACCTTAATTGACTTTCTTTTTTCTACAGTGGAGGGTCTGCAGTGCTATGGCTGCAATATCATCCAGGGTCAAAGGTACGTGGACGTGGGCTGCTCCAACCCGGAGGTGCTCACCTGCGCCCACTCGCACAAAGGCTTTAAGCATCGCTTCTGCATCAAGACAGAAAGCAGTGAGTAAATCACACCTACGAAAGCAAGGCAGAAAAAAAGGAATGGTTAAAAAGACCTTTTTGAACCATCACCTTGTGGACCTCTATTTGCGATTCCCTTATTCGCAACCGCATATCTTCACGGCATTAAAACCCAAAGCAGAGCCAGTAATGAATAACAAAGGGTGTCAAAGTAGTGTTATTGTCTGGCAGGGTGTAATTTGTCACTGTTAAAAACAATTCCCAGGTGAATTAGTATGTTTTAATCATCTAAACAGCCGGCAAGAGCTATGTAAACATTAATAAACTAGACTACACTTGCTGAATTTCGCCTCTTGTGCCTGATGCTAGTTTTACTCAACCTCTATTCAACAGTCAAGTACAACGTTTGTGATCATGACGATGAGGGCAGGGCTACTTTTTAGGATACAAGTGGAAAAATGGGAGTAAAAACAGTCATTTGAAATAACAACAAGGATTGTATTTTCCCTCGGGGACCTGGCACTTCATTGCCAAGCCAGCGATTTAAACCTTAATAACTGGGTCACTGAAGTTCTGCAGGATACAGTCCACGGACATTTTGCTCTAATGTTACTTCCTATGAATTGCTTTAAAATACAATCGCACCCAAACGCATCAAAATTGAATTTCAAGCTGCCTTCAAGTCATACAAGTTTTTGCGACAAACATTCTATATCTAGAAGGAAAAAAAACATTTAAAAATGTATATAAATGACTGCGCCTGAGAAGAGTAGCTTGCATGTTCACCCAGGGCTTACGTGGGTTTTCTCCCGGTACTCTGGGGTTCTCCTACATCCCAAAAACATGTAGGGTAACATAAAGGGTAATTGGGTATGGTTTGTCCAATATCTGGCATAAAAATATGAATACTTTTATAGTAACTTTTATAGATAGAGAGTTGCAACATGTTTTTGCACGTTTCTTTTACTATATTCCCAAGCTAGATACTTATTCATGGAATATGTATGGGCCAGCAGATTAAAATGTCATGAATGCACTATGGCATGCCAGACGATATGGGCTTAATCATTTCTAATGGTACGTCAATGCAAATGTTCTCAGGGTCGTGAATATTCACTTAGCCAGTTATATAACGTGGCCGTTTTAGTCGCCTTGCTGAGTTCGTGAGAAGCCGCCCGTGGTACCGCGCAAAGTCGAGTAGCCGATTCGGCGGCAGTGATGGTCAGATGCTGATGTGCGCGTGGTCGGTCACACATGTCCAGATGTTTTTTCGCTTGACGTCCAAGAGCCCAGAGGGCTGATGAGGCACCTTTTCCATCCTTCTTGGAGAGAGTGCAAGCTAAGACCAAGGCTGACAACATCACACCAAGTGACAAAACACTTTGTCAAAATGCTCCATCAGCCTGTAAATCTGAGTGCGCAGAATGTCGCGAATGTTTAAAAGGTTTTACGGAAACCACAAATTAATTCATTTTAGTTTTTCTTTTAGTTTTATTCGTTTGTAACGTTTCATGCAATTTTTTTTTCAATTTTCAAGCTCAATCATAATAGATCTTGGATACACACAAGAGGACATTCATTCATCAATTTTCTGAACTGCTGATCCTCGCAAGGGTCGCGGGGGTGCTGGGGCCTATTCCTGCCAACAATGGGCACACCAGGTGTGGGGAACACGGAATCTAAGGACTATTTTATTTATATTTGAAAAAAGATCACCCTTAAGGCATTCCACACAAACATACCTCTAATAATAAAACAATAGGTTAAGAGATTAGAAAGTAAACAAAAGAAATAACTGAATTTTTTGACAATCGAGTCAAGTTATGTTAGAATGGAACTAAACTATCAATTACAAAGATTCCAAATCCCCGCTTCAAGCTCTTTTTGTTTAGGGATTGTCAAATTGGATTTGTGAATCCTCCAAAAACTAATACTATTGAACCCGTTGGCAAAAAAGAATTTAACAGCTTTTGTCTTACAACATTATGATTTTCATCACAGCTTTTTATTAGTGCAGCTGCAGTTTTTAAACCGATAAAACGATACCATGCCACTTCAAAACGCATTGATCCTATTTGCTGTGACAGATGTTTCTTCACGTGTCAATTCATATCCGTAAGCACACAATGTGTCTTCTCCTTTGCCTTGCCAATTACATGCGTGCACTATTTGTTGCTTACTGCTGCTATTTTCCTGCTGAGCCATTAAACTCTTGTGTGAATGACTTGTCTTCTCCCTCCATCCTTCCATTTATCCATGCATCCATCTATCCTCCCATCCTTCCATCCATCCATGCAGCAGCACTGGGCATCGTCCTGACCAGCGGCTGTGCCACATCCAGACATTGCCAACAACAGGAGCTGCCAGGCGTACGCATTCACTGCTGTGACTCGGACCTGTGTAACAGTGCCCCCTCGCGCGGACAATTGCACCGCTCATGGGCACTGGCAAGCCTGCTGATGCTGAGGATGTGGTTGTAGATGTGAGGCAAAGCAAACTATCTATAAACTGCCAAGTTAGGGCCTGAATACATTTTTAATATGTGGGCAAAAATGTCCACAAAATGATCAGGTGATAGGTTTAAATTGACTTTGAGGACAGTGAGGGGTTAAAAAAAACCTCCCAAACTTCTTAGAGTTTGTGTTTTCAGGAAAAGATTTGATGACATTGTAAATCTGGTGTGTTAAACGTGGTCATTCTACTTTCACAGAGAAGGCCATTTCTATATTGGCTTGCCACAATTACTTGGCTAATCTATAACTAATGGATTAAAAAGTGAATGTAAACATTTCTAAATGTTGATTATTCGATGACAGATACTCTTGAAACATTTTGTCCATAACTTATTGTATTCAACTTCTTAATATCATTTCTTTTGGTTGACCAATATGGGAGAAAAACAATAATAATCTTTATTTATTAATGTATGTTTTTAACATTCATTTGTACGTAGTTAGAAAAAAATGGAGATATTTTCTCTTAATATAGAGATCATTTATTCACCTTAAGAAAAAAAGCAAACATTACATATTATTATCTTTATTTTTAAAAGATAAAAATACTACATTGAGTTTGACATCTTTGTTCTAAATGGAATAACAGCCTAAATATATGATTTTTTAAAGAGCACAACATTGTTACTTTACTTTTTTTCTCATTCTATGATAAAAACGCTATCACATTAGGTGTTATTTCATCTAAACAAGAGTGGTGTGGCTGCTTAAATGATGTTGAAAGTTGCTTTTTTGTTACGATACTTTTCTATCATGCTGTACTGACATTCACATTCAAGAGTCAACAACTTTGACGTTCTGCCAAAAGTTCTCTCGCCAAAAGTTAACTTTGGTTGGTGACTACTTACAGCAAGGGTGTACAAACTTTTTTTGGGGGTGACTTTCAGAAAAAAGGCCAACATAAACAACATGCATTTGTTAAAAATTGATTTTTAAGGTTTGCCTCGGTCATCGCTCCCATCTCTTCCAGTCAAAATGATCACACGATAGCAGCCTTCCCAGTTGAAATGGTTTTGATATCTATACCTCTCAATGGTTGTAAATGAGGGTTACAAGCAACAAAATATATTTATACTTTATTTTTTTTTTTAATATAACAAAGTTTGTTTTTACATGTATAACTGTCTTTACATGTAAATACTGAAACCCTGCAGATTTCTACATTGATTTCATCATGTTGTAGGTTTTGACACCACTGAAAAAGCTCCGTTAAAATATATACTTGAAAATACAAGATTAATGCAACCGAATGTAGGTTGAATTTTGAATTTTTGCGCTGGCCATTTGAAATAATATTGTCAAAATTTGCTGTGGGAAAAAAGGGCAGTTCGAGTATATTTTCTATGATTAAAAGTGATGGAGGGTCTCGTATTACGCTTCCAATTCCAGGTTCATTCACATTGCTCATTAATGATATCGAGATTTTGCCATAAAAGATAGAACTTTGAAAAAAGTTTACCTTTACTATTACAACATATACTGTGCATTTATTTTCATCACTTAGAAATTTCATATTTTTATTGAGATAGGGTATGTGATATGTATATTGTTCTCTATAGGCCACTCATGTATTGTTTGTCAAATGAAATATGCATATATTTTTTTTAGTTTTTTTTGTTGTTGTTATTGTTGTTGTTAATTACCGGCAAAGCTTCGGGAGAGGACACTGCATGCGGATATATAGATGATTTTAAGAGTCACTGCATGTCAAATGAGTCATTGTTGAATTCATTAAAAGATTTGTATTTTTCACAAAAAAAGCATTCAAGTACATTTTATGTTGGCTAGACAGATGATGATGCTATGCCTTACTATTGCCATCCATTTAGGAATGCATATGTACTCTATAAATAGACACATCACATTAATAGGTTCTCAAATGTCTATTATCTTTTACATTGATAATGCCAAATTCTATTGTTGTCCTTGTTCTGGATTTCAGCAAGAATGATATTTATTTCGAGGATGGGCGAGTAAAGGGTGGCTTTAAGAGTCTGACCAGAAGTTGGCAATTTAATCATGCTTGATACTATATCTCCTGTGATCAACACACCAAAAAACTGTAATTGGTGAGTTAAAAGACTGCAGGTTTGTATCACTGACAATTGTTGTCAAGAAGTCATTTAAATGCCTTGTGCTGGACTACTACAAGAGGGATAAGAATATTTATTAACTGTGTAGACAAATTTTGCATAGAAATAAATAAATGCAAAACTACAAATCCTTGTTTTTGATAGAATTTGATGTAAACGACAAGACTTACAAAAAATGCATTAGAAGAAGTGCATATAAAAGTGAAAAATTACCCAATATTACTAAATAAACAATGTGTGAAATGTTAACAACGTGAATGCAGCGCAATTGGGCTGTTTTAATCTTCGCAAATGTCCTAATTTACTTAGCAACCGTCTTCATCTTCAGATCAACCGTCTTTTTCAGGCACAAAGGTAAGTAATGTTCTCTACCGATAAAATGCAGTGGAAATTTGGTTAAATAATGTACTAGTTTATTTTTGAGACGACTGGTGGTAGGGTTAGGACGAGAGATTGAGGGTCCGACCTTTTCTATGTGGAGTTTGCACGTCTCCCTGGGCTTCCCTGGGCTTTCTCTGGGTACTCCAGTGACCTCCCACATCCCAAAAAACATGCTTGGTAGCTTGTTTGAACACTCTAATTTCCCCTAGGTATGAGTATGAGCGTATATGGTTGTCCGTCTCTTTGTGCCCTGTGATTGGCTGGCAAACAATTTAAAGTGTCCCCTGTCTGGTGCTGATAATTGGCTGGGATAGGGTCCAGCACCCCCTTTGTGAGGATAAACATTTTGGGAAATGAATAAAGATTTTGAAACAGAATAAAAAATAAGATAAAAGTATATTTAATGTGATTTCATGTTTGAGAAGAATAAAAAAGAAACTTTAAAGAAGTTTAAACTAATTGCATTCAATAATTAATTAATTCCATCAACCTACTGACATTGATGTTTTCCTCAACAGTAACTATAATAAATATATAAAACTGCATTTCTTGTTCACGTGGGTTGTCTTTGCTGATATTTGTAAAGTTTACGGTACTTACTGAGTATTCCTGTTAAAGTGAGGTCATTCTCCTCCTCCTCCGCCTCCTCCTCCTCCTCCAGTGATGCTCTTTGTCCCCTGACCGAGCCCATTGCACGCAGTGGAGGAAACCCTGTGCCGCCGTGAGCCGCCATCTTGGATAGGACGATCCTACTTGAGCCAGGATAACCCGCAAAACAACTCCTCCGAATTGCTTCTTTTCCAGGCCAAAAGGCTTCTTTTCTGGTAAGTCGTTTTTACGCCTGCCCTGATCGCAGACGAAAAACGGCAATCGGACCCTGGGGTTAGAAAAAAAAAACACTTTGTGACGATTACGGGCCTTTTTTTTTTGCTATTTTGTGTTGTCGCGGTCCGGCTAACGAAGCGATCTTAACAGAAGACCTGGTACGACTTTGGCGATTTAAAGATCACAATCATTAACGAGATTTCAAGTTAATAGACATGTCACTTTTTGATTATACGTAAACATATTGACACTGTCATAACGTTTAAGCTTCATCCGGGTGATTAGCCCCAGCCCCAACCCCGGTGAGCCGAACGGTAGTAAGATAGCATGCTAATGCTATGTCTAGCCAGGTGTTCATTTTTGTTTGTCCCTAAAGTTTCGTCATTTAAAAAAAAAAGCTTCTCCGTATGTGTCAACACGCCATCGACTGAGCCCCTGTGATGTTGGCGGTTCTTTGTTGCTGTAACATCGCTGATGTCACATAGCAGCTATCGTGCTAATGCCAATGTTGGCTGTCAAGACTGCTAAGCGAAGCATCAATTTGGGGCCTTAAATGGAGATTAAAACATCCCAACTAGCTGCGTTACTGGTCTGCCATTGACTAATTAATTCCTGTAGGAGGAGAAAACAACTACATCAAGGTGAGGGAGATTCATTTATTATCTAAAGAAGGCCAGGGACATCATGATGAGTTTCATGTTTGGTTTTTATTTAGGAATCTAAAACATCCCCTCAATGTTATGTATGCAGCATCAGATGTGGGGGTTTAACTGGATGCTCACTTAAATGTTTTGTATGTGTCATAATTCTATGATCAATAATAAGTCTTAATTAAAAGGGCTCCTCGTATTGGTGCAAGTCAAATACTACGTTGAGAGAGTAATTATGCTGACTCCAGCGTAAACAGTAAATGTGCCACCTGCATATTGAATTTTTTTCTTCAGATTGTGAACCCTTCCGGCCAGTTGCTGTCCACGTGTCAAACCCACAAAATAGTCTACTTTAAACTCATCTGTCTTGTAATGATGTAACACAAGTTACTCGATTAATGACAGTTTGCTGAAACCTAATCTACATGCAAATAGTAGTTACCAGGGTAAATGTGTGTAAAAAACATAATCATATATCAAATAATTGGAAAAACCGTATGATGATGACTATTATTTTTTTTGTTTTGCAAAACAGTGTTTTTACATCTCAATCTCGAAGTTCTGGAATTCTGCTGACTTAAAATGAGTCACATCCTTCGAATAGTGTGTCATGATTTCCATCAGTAGTGCACCTTCCTCTTGCCACAATAGGAAGTAGTTGTTGAGACAAGGAAACACACTTACTGATGGTGCCTAAATAAAATAATAAAAGTGCTGAGCCGTGTCATTTGGTCACATGCTTAATAAGACCTTCTCTAAAATTAGTCTCATTAGGGTAAAAGTAGAACAAGCAAAGTACAATTAGGACCACCCCTGTCAAATACAGCAGTGGACATACTCACACAGGGGCTCGAGATGCCACGTGAGGGTCATGTGACGGCAGGCAGCTGAGAAAAGTCGGCTAGGAAAAAAAGCTCCTAATGTGAGGTAGAAGTTGGAATTGCAGGAATGGTAAACAAATTAAGATACAAAGATCCAACATTTTAAGATGAGTCAAAGAGCCACATTGTATGTCAGAAGCAGCACAAAAAAAATCCAATCAGCCAAATTATTTTTTAAAATATAATGTATTTTTAGTGTGGTTCAAGAGACTAAAAAGGAGAAAAATTAAACGATGCAAAGAGGTACAGTATACACAAAGTATGATGAGAAGCAAAGAGCCACATGCAGCTCGAGAGCCACATGCTCGCCACCCCTGGTATAGTGGAACTTTTTTTTTTTTTTTTTAAATGAACACATTGACAGACAAAAAGCAACTATCATTTTTTTTTTTTTTACATCCGCCAGTATGGAAAATCTACAGAAGGCAAAGTTTATATATTTGCTTCCGTTGGTGTGTTTGGTTTGTCTCCATGCTTTTGTTCTGGGTAAGTCAAGAATGAATAAAGAGATTTTTATCAAACCTGTACGATAGGTTTGAGGGCAAACATCATTAAGGTCAGAAAAGGAATTTTGAGATAACATAATAATGGCTTGCCTAGTTAACTTAAATATGCGGGGTAAGGTGATATGATAAGAGATGGATTGATGACATTTTGGGGCATGAGAGCAAAGGTAGAGTGCCCGCTCAATCAATTGTGGCTTTGAATTTGACGGTACTGCGACTGAAGGACTGTTTAAATTAATGTTGTTGTTGACACTCAATCTAATATCAGTTGTTATTTCTCTTTCAGAGCCACAATGGCTACGGCACCGTACAACTACTCCTACATTTTCAAATACATCATCATTGGTAAGCATTAAGTCCTAATTTCCGATCACATGATCTCGGATTCTGGAGTAACTAATAGTCATGTTTTCTCGTGCCCCGCCTTTTTTCACTCAATCTTACTTTTTTCACAGGTGATATGGGGGTCGGCAAGTCATGTTTGCTTCACCAATTCACAGAAAAGAAATGTAAGTACCTTCCGATACTTTTTCATCATCCGCGTTTTTTCTTTCAATTACCGGAAACGGAAGCGTGCGCTCGGTACTGAGAGGCTCTTGTGCGTCTTAACTGCAGCCGCTCATTCAGTCTAACGTTCAATGGTCGCCATTATGATGCCAGATGCCACGCTCCCCGCTTCCAGTCACGCGCCTTGGCTTTTGAATGCTTCGGTTCGACAGCCGCTGCCCGATTTGCGGGCGACTGAGCTGTCGGTTTTGGTGATTGCAGCTTCAGTTTTTAATACCTTAGCGGGGTACAAATTGGTACAATGTTCGCACCATCGCACGATTCATTCTTTGTGTGCCTACTTAAACGTTTAGTGGGGATGTAATTAAAATACAAAAACATCCTTCTTCTACCTTCCCGGCAGTCATGGCAGACTGCCCCCACACCATCGGCGTGGAGTTCGGCACAAGGATAATCGAGGTGAGCGGCCAAAAAATCAAGCTGCAGATCTGGGACACGGCCGGCCAGGAGCGCTTCCGGGCCGTAACCCGCTCGTATTACCGCGGCGCGGCGGGGGCGCTGATGGTCTACGACATCACGAGGTACGTCAGTGACTAAGCCTAGTTTTCAACTTGACGTGGAAATAGGTTCAGCCTCATTTTAAAGAATCATTTGTCCACCAAAACCTGAGCATGTTTTTTGTTTTTAACACAGGAGAAGCACGTACAATCACCTCAGCAGCTGGTTGACCGACGCCAGAAACCTCACCAATCCCAACACAGTATGTCCAAACATTGCTGTATAGTTGAAGTAGATTTTAAGTTGAAACGATAACATTACAACATGAACATGTTTGTTTAATGATCTATTTGAAATGTGTTTCTCCTGTCTTCAGGTTATCATTCTCATAGGAAACAAAGCAGACCTGGAAGCCCAGCGCGACGTCACCTACGAGGAAGCCAAGCAGTTTGCCGAGGAGAACGGTGAGTCGGAGTGAAGCGAAAGTGGAGGAATGCCACACTGTTCAAAGAATGAGAAGTATTTATTGAGCGTGCGCAAACCGTTTAGAGTTATTTACTGTCATTGTTCCCCACCGTAAATATCAAGCTTTGGAGACGGACGTGATCAGCAGTTGCGATTCTACATTGAAGTTTCGGGTTTTAGTTTACTTTATTGGGGGTTATAAATGAATGGCAGTTTTTCCATTAACATGAATGGTCAAAGATGTCATTCCTTTTTTTCAGGTCTGCTCTTCCTGGAAGCCAGTGCAAAAACGTAAGCACATAATCAGTAATTAAATGTCTTTCTTTCCTCTTTCTTGCATTCTCATTTTGACACCAATCAATCTCTTCTTCAGGGGCGAAAATGTGGAGGATGCTTTCCTGGAGGCGGCCAAGAAGATCTACCAGAACATCCAAGACGGCAGCCTGGACCTGAATGCCGCCGAATCAGGTGTCCAGCACAAGCCGTCGGCCCCCCAGGGTGGCCGACTAACCAGCGAACCACAACCTCAGAGGGAAGGCTGCGGATGCTAATGACCAAGCCTCGTCCTCTCCCGCACCAAATCCAGCCAAGACCACCATCCCTGCCGCTTTCCCTTTTTTTGTTCCTATCATCTCACCACCCAGATTCATTACATTTCCTGTCTTTTTTTGTTTTGTTTTTGCTTTTACCCCTCCAAATAACTTTTCTACGAATCAATCCTAAATTCCCCCCGCTCTCCCTCCCCCGCGTTCCCTATTACCGCAGGGCTGGTTTTGTCGGGCGCCATTTTAAGCATCTCCTCAAAGACGGCAACTCGGCTCTTGATTTGTAATGGGAAAGACTACGGTTTCTCCCTTTTCTGGAGCATTTCCTCTTTAGCCCAGCTAACCTTTAGCAAGAGAGGCAGAGTACACTCTGAACTTGTCACTAGCCAATGGCAGGGCACATCTACACACACACACACATTCCCTCATATCACACCTATAGACGATTTAAACTCGAATCATCTTAATTTTGCTTTGGCCAGAGACAGAAGAGTACCCTGGTAGAATATTGAGCAGAGGTGTCCAAACTACAGCCCAGTTTTTACTATCTCGGAGCAAATTAGGAAAATATCATTTAATATGGCCTGGACAAGCTTAAATTCACTCTACATTCTGCTGCAATTCTCAGTTAATAATTATTTTTTTTTAAGTAGGTTTAACAGTGTCTCCGCTCACGGGTCCAACTCTGCAACATGTTGAAATCATTGTGAGAAACTACAATTTCAGTAGTGTATCATGTAAGAAAATTGATATACTATAAAGATTACCAATATTAATCCAAAGTGATACATTGAGATTTATTGATAACTTTTTGGACTGTAAATAGAATTATTGTTTGTGAAAACATTTCAACTAGGAATACTGGTATTCCATGATCGTGTATCTATTTAAAAATATACGTAATATAAAAAAATTCTCACCTGATGAACATACTCACTTTAACAAATTAATGAAGAATTTCACATTAGCCCTTCCGTCTTGATTTTTCTGGAAGCAGCCGTCAGACAAAAGTTTGGACACCTCTGGTATGAAGCCACGCATTCACATCGATACAATTTAGTCTTCAATGAACTTGAACAGACTCTAACGAACATCTTAGCTAAATGTCAATTAAAAAGAAAGCGTTTGCACCCTTATATCACGAGCACCATTTTGTTTGTTGCCTTATCAATATTCATCTCTCGCAATTTGACCCGCTCGAATCAGGGTTTCTTTGTTTTTTTTTTGTCGTCTACAAATATCGAATGCATGGCCTTGACTGCTCCTAAAAATGGCCGCTTCGTAGATGAACCCATGCAGCAACTGCATATGCCCACCACCCCTAAAGAAGTTATCTGTTTTAATTTGTGTATTATAGTGACACTTGATTGGATGGCTGTGTATATAAATTATAACTCTTTGGTGTTGCCCTGGCTGGGTTGGATCTAGACATTGTACAGTTTGATTTGTTAGTAGCGGGTTGCCTGTAAGTCAATGCTTGGGAAGGGGGGGTGCATTCTGTAACATAGTTTCAATTATTATTAATAATAAATGTATGTCAAAGGAGATACACACACATCTACTTAATCCCACTTTCCATCTGCACACTACTGAACTTTGCCAGGTTTATGATCATGTGCAAAATTGTATTTATTTTAAGTCCTACATTACGGTCTTAATTTCTTTTTGGGGGGGTGGGTGAAAGGTCTTGTCTGAATAGCCACTTTCTGCTTTTCTGTCCTGCGACTAAAGAAAAAAAAACGTACATATGTATACATTTTTGAAAGCAGTGCTAACGTTTAAAAGCATTTTTTTTGCGTGTATATGATTTTTAAAATGTTGACATTTTGATTTTAATGACAAAAAAGACTTATAGACAGAGAGGAAAAAATAAATTATACATAACCTGTCTACAGTTCGTCTGTGTTTTGAGTCGGTCTTCATGAAGTTGGAGTTTATCAATTTAGGGGAACAAATTTTGCAGAGATGAAAGAAGAAGAAAAACATTTCTTATATGCCCATTCAGACTGAAAAACATTGTAGAGTCATGAAGGTTTTGAAGCTGCTACTGATGGCTTTTAATAAACTGTCAAGTTCTGGTCAAGAGTCCACAATATTCCTCACGATATGGTGAAAACTGGCTTTTTTGGGGGAAGGGCTTATTATGGCCATTTATTGTCAGTCTTTAAGGCACAAAATATATTTATATATATATAAAAAAAATACACACTCTACACTTACTGTTCATGGCTGTCGTCATTGTATGGCAACGTAGTGGAAAAAGGAACCACAAAGAAAAAGGCATTCCGGCCAAAGAGAGGAAAAATACTTTTCTCTCGAGTGAGGGTTCCCAAATGTTTTCAGATCCCTCAAAGTTCCATCCTGGGACATGAAATTAGTAAAAAAAAAACATCAAGTCAGGACATCACATTGCATATTGTGTCAAGCAATGCAGTATAAGTAGGGTGCAAATGATGTGCAGTTGGAAGACCTTTTTTGACTTCTTCGTTAACTTTATTCCTGTGGCAGGTAGTCTGCCTGGCAACCACTGAAAATGGCCAAGACTTGCATGACAAATTAAATTCGGCAGAGAAGACTAGCAATTTGGAGATTTGGACCTGGATTGGATTAAGGCAAAAGTATCATTAAGATGCCACAGTCTTGTTTAAATAGACATTTGGTTGTTGCTAGTTGAAATCAACTGCCTTGGTAATTATTTATAATTTTATATCACCCAGCACTAGTACGTGCATCAGAAATTAGATGAACTAACATGAATGAAGAAATAACTATGTATAACTTCCAACTGTAACACCTTCGTTTGCACCCATGATGTACTGCAACTACTTTTTGCCACATTTTTGTTTGTTTGTGTGCCATCATGAGTAGTTTCTAAAACATTTGCATTTGTACAATTAACAGAAGGTGGAGGGGGATTGCAATAAAGAACACTTAAATCAAAAAGCCCTTCCTGTGACCCACTTTGGGTGCCGCCCCTTTAGTTTGGGAAACCCTGACATAAAGGGACTAACTCTTAAAAATGGATTTTGGATGCTCCAAGCTCAGTCAAATGCACATTACTTGGAAAACAGGCACATGTTCCTGCCAGTAAGCGAGGAATGAATATCAAGCACGACGACTTGGCCATAGTTGCTCAATTTGCACCATCTCTGACATCTGCCAAAATCCGTGCCGGAAAGGCCACAATTGACGGTGTCGTTAACAGTTTTGTTTCAGTTCTTGGCGATATTGTGCATGGTCCGCTACCTCTGCACAATGTCGCTGATCTCCTTGACGGAAGACAGCAGCTTGGTAAAGTCCTGCTGGGCGTTAGCGCCCCCGGAGGCGTTGGGACAGATCTGCAGCTCGCGAAGACTGCTCTCCAGCTTGTTGATAGCTTCTCGGAAGGCGAACTTGTTACGCATCTGCTGGATGGAGTCCACGTAACTGACGCAGAACTTGGACAGGTTCTTGCCTGCTTCGAGGACGGCGCCGTGGCTGCCGGTCTGTTCAGAGTTACGGCCAATGGCAGTGCGCAGCCGCTCGGCGCCCTCTAGGACCATCTCCAGGGTCACGGCCGAGTTGGGCGTGCGCTCTGAGGCCTGGCGCGGGGCCGTCTTGCGCAGTGAGCGCCGAGGGTTGACGAGGGGGATGAAAGCGGCCGGCTCTCCCCCTAGGGAGCCGCTCGCCGAGGCCGAGGTTTTGAGCGTTTGAGGTTTGGTGTTGCAGCTCGGGGGCAGCGGCTTCTTGGTCCCCTCGCCGGGAGTGGTTCCGTGTTGGGGCTCCGGAGTGGACGGGAGTCCCTTGGCTTTGATTTCAGCCGAAGGGGACGGGAGATCTTGAGTCGGACCGCGGGTAGTCTTACCCGTTCTGGCATTGGTGGGAGGAGGAGGCGGAGGTGCTGGTTTGGTCTTCTGGAACTTTCCTTTCTCTCGCGTGGGGTCGGCGGTGTGCCTGTTGCGACGCGCCCGGCACTCGTCTCCGGCGGCTCCCAACGCCGGAAAGATGCTGGGTTTGAGAAGCTCGGCGTGCAGGACGTTGGTCTTGGAGTTCTCTGGGAGCCCGAGCCTTTTCACTACCTTAGGGGTGAGAGCCTGAGGACTAGACCCGGGACTCGGGTCGGCGTCTTTCGGCACATCGTCCGGCGATTCTTCCGCCTTTTTGGGCAGGCGTGGCGGGGGAGTCAGGGCGCCCCTTTGAGGCTTGCCATCCCCCTTCTGCTCATTTGTCCTCTTGCGCGGGAGGGCCGGTTTCCCCCCGAACGTACCAGAGTCAAAATGCCGTTGGCCCAAGTCCCTCGGCAGCGTGATTGACCGCCACTGCTTCCCGTCCGACCCGGCAGGCAAGCTGGAGGACCAAAAGAAGCGTTTAGAGTTCGTCACGAATTCTTCTTCTGCGGGAGGCGTGTTGGGCGCTTTGCCCACAGGCGCAGGCACGGCGGGGGCACCCTTCTTCCGGAGGAACAAAGATCCTGGGTAGGCAGGAGCTCCATTTGTCCCATTATTGTTGGTAGCCGGAAACTTGGAGGAATCGAGCGTGTGCGCCCCGTCGTTAATGGACAGTGAGCCACCGTTGTTAAAGCAATCAGCATCACGAGGGTCCGTGCACCCACCCCGACGATCAGGGTGGATATCCATCTCGCGGAAAGAGGAGCTTCGCTTGGGAGGTGCCGGAGCGTTCTTCTTTTTCTTTTTGATGAGGCTCAGGAACCCACCACGCGTTTTGTCCTTGTCCTTGTCTTTGGGCAGCAACCGGTCATCCTCATTCAGGTTACTGTCCAGGATGGGGCGCTCTTTCCTGGGGACCATCGGGGAGGGGAGGGCCATCTCGGGGTCCAATGGGTCTGAGGAGGGTGAAACATGATCAGGGACACACATACAGTGGCCAAACATTTTGTAAGAGGGCAAACCCCTTGTTTTTGCCAAAGAAAAACTCCGGCCACAGAGACAAACAAGCATTCACATTAAAAACAACTGAAGCTAACATTTACTGTGTGTTTTTGGAATGTGGGAGTTAGCCAAAGTAAAATGAGAAAATCCATGCAAGAATGGAGAAAAGCATGCTGCACACAACATTGGAAATAATATAAAACGTTTAATACAGATCAATTGTTAATATGAAATTCTTCTTACCTGGACTATCTCTGTCTCGATTGTCCTTGTTTTTACGCAGAGTTCTGGTCTTGGTGGGCAATTCCGGAGCCTGCTGAACAGAGCCCAAAATCCCCTTCTTCCCTTTCTTCCCCAACTCCTTTTCCACCTCTAGAAATATACAGGTTAATGTAGTAACATTTGTGTAGAAATATCAAAATTCCTAAGGCTTTCCAAATCATAATTACAAAATGAATCGTTAAAAAGTCAGAAAAATATTTTTCTACATTTTGTTGAGTGTAACGTTGCATGCAAATGACTTCTTTGCACAGCGTTTTCAACTCTGACATACTAACATTGCCATCCCCGTTTTTTAAAGATGTTTTTTTTTTAAAGTAACATTCGTGTAAGAAACAACTAAACACTATATGACTAAGTGCTAGCACAGCTGCAAGGCAGTAAACTGGGAGTCACACCAAATCAAATTATGGCAAGATGGACTTAAATACAGCAACATGACTAGAACAAAATACATCACATACACCTGCACTGATAAAACGATTACAATTACTTAAATCCAGGTATCATGTTGAAATTAGAATTTTAGTATTGTTAAGTTTAAGGAAAAAAGAAGAATTTACAGACTAACCGTCAGAGATGCTGGACTCCTGGAACATAGTCTCAAAAGCTTGATGCGTTTCTGCAAAAGACGGACGTTCTAACGGGTTCCATCTCCAACCTAAAAAGAAGAACTCATCACAATGGAAAAATAGCAGCAGTACACCAACCCTTTTCTCATTTTACTACTCACAAGCTCTCATGAGTTCATAGACCTTCTCTGGGCAGCCTTCAGGGCGGTCCATACGGTAGTCCTTCTCCAGCAACTCGTAAACTTGAGACAGGTCAATACCAGGGTAGGGGGACATCCCATAGGTGGCGATCTCCCACAGGAGCACACCAAATGCTACCGGTGAACAGTTTGTAAGTCAATATCAATCAGTATTACAATTAAGATCATGTTGTATTAAGGTAACAGTGACATACCCCAGACGTCTGATTTGATGGAGAACTTGTTATAGGCCAGACTCTCTGGAGCTGTCCACTTGATGGGGAACTTGGCCCCTGCATGGGCTGTGTATGTGTCCCCCGTCATGAGCCTGCTCAGGCCAAAGTCTGCCACCTTCACCAGGTGGTTTTCACCCACCAGGCAGTTACGGGCAGCGAGATCCCTGCAGTAGAGTGACAAAGGTTTAGAAATTGATAATTGGTACTGAATTGGTCATTTTTTAATATGAAAAAAAAAAAGATCAATTCCCATTTTTTATCATTAGTTACTATTGAACATATTTAATAACTTATCTAATAAAACACAAAGAAAATGAGACAAGTATATCTATTTTAATAACCCACAAGGTGCATTGAATTTCAATAATTTATAAGAATGTTCATATGTCAATCTGTATGGTCAATTTGTAATATAAGTTATTCATTAATTATGCCATGTTGTTAAGGGTTTTATGTTATTGAATAGGAATTATGGTCCAGGGCCTGGATCCTTTCTGACACATAATTTATTTAATGGGAATGTCAATATTGTCATCAAATTGGTTTCTTGCTAAAATAGCAGAATTGGTATAGAAAATAAAAAATATTGCTATCACAAGATTTTTTATTTACAATCCCACTTTAAAAAAATGCAATGGTTGCATATTTTCCTAAAGTCTGTATTTTTTAACTAAGTATCAGTTTTTTCAAATAATAAAGTACATGAGTATGTATTCACAGTCAATGGTCTTCTATGGGAAATCACAACAACAAAGTGGCCCACCACAAAAATGACTGACACTACTGTGTTAATATTAACTAAGAGATGGGGAATATGAGCCACTTAAAATGTTACATTATAAATTGTACAGATGAATGTACTAGTATAACTGGCTGTAGTATAGAAGAAGTGAAGGTTGCCCCTTTTTTCAACTGAAAAAGCTGGAAACTTTTTACTCTGCTGGGAAGTCTATCAGCAACATTTCAGCGTGTGTCTGTGGGATTTTTCTGCTCGTTCAGCTGATGTTTGTGAGGTCAGTGGTCAATGGAATTTCCCCTTTAACTCATCCCATAAGTGTTTGACTTCCAAAGTCACACCTAGCCTACCATTCCCAACTTGTGCTTGTGGCAAGTGCATCTCAACACTTTTGTATATACTTTTGCCTTCTAAGTAAATACTACCATCTTTACAACTCACCTATGTATAAAGTTTTTTTTCTCCAAGTATTCCATGGCCGAGGAGATTTGAGTGGCCATGTAGAGCAGTACCACGGCATTGACTTCCTCTCGGTTGCAGTCCCGTAGGTAGTCCAAAAGGTTGCCGTGGGTCATGAACTCGGTGATAATATAGAACGGAGGCTCCCGTGTGCATACGCCTGTAGTGGTACAGGGATAACACCAGTTGGCAAATGATACATATGACTTGTAGGGATGAAACGCTAAGCCGCACCTAAGAGTTGCACCAGGTTGGGATGTTTAATCTCTTTCATAACAGCCGCCTCTTTGAGGAATTCCTCTACTTCCATTGTGTCCTCCTGCAAAACAAGGCAGGTTGTATTTACACCCTTAGTCCTCCGGGTGGAAGCACATTTCACTCAGACAAATGCTGTCAAAGTTAGTCTAAGTTTATATTAAAGCATTCTACTGGACTTCTGTGAGCCCTATTAACCTAGTTTCGGTTCTAAAATAAGTATAAATATATATATATATATATACACACATGCATACATGTATATTTGTATATATGTATACATGTATATTTGTATATATGTAGTATATGTGTATAAAATGTATCAAATTCTTACTCTAGCCCCCCCACCTCTGCAACCCACATGGTCCCACCTTAAGCGTTTTGACAGCCACAGTGAGGTTGTACTTCTTCCAAATGCCCTCGTACACCTCGCCATACTGGCCGCCGCCTAGTTTGTGCTTCATGGTGATGTCGGTGCGCTCCATCTCCCACTTGTCGTAGTTTGGGGACACACCATAGATGGTGGGCTTGTTGCGCTTGGGAGCCGGGTAGTGCAATGTGGTGATGAGGCCGTCGGCCACTGTGCTGTGGTGGTGCACCAGTTCGGCCAGTGTGTTGAAGCGGCTCTCTGATGAGACGTACAGCTGCAGGAGAAAGAAGCTTTACTTTATTAAACATGTTCTATTTAAGGTATTTCTTGATACAACATGCCTGGGAGATAAGGGTGATGTGTGAAAATTAATTGCTTTCTTAAAATATGATTAGCCACAAAAAAAACGACTTAAATTACCTACAAAGTGAAATTTCAGAAGACATTGCAATGATAAGACTGTTGGCTTAGGATATGTTGATATAGGGTCATTTTGGGTTCACTCCCTATTTTTTTTTTGGCCATATCTGTTACTTTAGGAGCATTTTAGATTGATTTTGTTTTGAGTAAATTGATGAAAGGCTGTCATATATATATATGACACCAGTAAATAGCGAACTTAAAAAGTGAGTAGACTAAGATTAAGATAAAGAAGAAGAAAGAAAGTTGGGTTTAAGATGCCAGCTTTGCATTTTATGCAAAACTACCATCAAAAAATGGAGGTGCAATGACTTGAAAACGGTGATAAGTAGTTTCTGATCGTTGGGATTTTTTCAATTTCTAGTATTGGATGTTCCACTGCATTCACAAGCCGCGTGTCAGGAAGCAGGGTGGAGAGGAGCACATTTGTCAATGCTTTGTGGAAAGAGTCTTTTCCATTGTCCAAGTCTTGCATAACCTGACAAAAACCATCTCTATAAACTCTTTGTTGCTTCTTCACTTGTGAACAGGCTTTAAAGGAAACAACTCTCAATGTTGTGAGGTTGCGGGGTTAAGCATTTAGTTGTCAGTCTCCTTTTAAATACAAAGAAATGTCTTAATTACTTGAGCTGCTTTTAGAGAGTGCTGAGATCAGAGCGAGAGAAACCATGACACAAAGTGACAGACTGGGTGGAATACTGAGGTAATCTGAATTTATTAGACAGATTCATCATAGCAAAGCTTTGAACTGGAGCTCTCAGTGGGAGCATGGAACAAAATAGGAATTGGGAAATGCAACAGCGTGTGCGCAAGCATACTTGGCTGCATCTCTGTGAGCTATGCGTGGGCGTTGGTGTCTGCGGGTCATTCTGTGCAGCACAGTGGTGCTTAGGAGCATTCTTGTCATGCTCCTCGCTGCATGGCTGGCTGCAATGTCGCACAGCTGCTTTTTTGAATGTATTCTGATCTGCATAAAGAATGCTATCTAGAGTCTTTGTATATTTTTAATCTTAATGAAATTCAATGCCCAATAATTTTTTTTTGGTCAAATATCTTTGAGAAACAATTGGCACGGTCTTTTATTGAAAAATGTATTTCTCTCAGTAATGAAACCTAAAAAAGACCCCCCAAAAATAATTTCATAGAGCGGCATTGAGATGGTCAAAACAAAGCATGGTAGCCTCATTTTTATTGTTCAACTGTTTTAAGTAACTTAATCTTAGTAATGAGAAAATGGCCCATTAAGACTTCAAGATTATACTGGTTATGTATCAATAAAGGGAAATTATGCACACGTATGTATATGTATTTATTAAAAGGGTTGTGGTAATTGAGTTTCATTGTAGCAATTTAAAGTGCATTAACTCCTGTGTCTCTCCTCCTTGAATGTGCCTTGATTTATTTTGGTCAACAAAAGTGGCACAAGAGCATTACCTTGCTGTCAGACGCCGTGTTGATCCTGTAGTGGTAGACCCTGCCTTCGTATCGTAGGGAAATGGACCTCTGACCGGGACTGCTCTCGCTTTCACGCACCAGGAAGCTCCCGTTGATCCCCGAGCTAAGCAGGTACTCAGCAGCATTGCGCGATACGGGCCCGTGGTACCAGCTGTGTTTCTCCAGGCTGTTGACGGGGGTGATGTAGTTGGAAGGCACCCAACCCTGGCCATTTTTGGTCTGAGCCTCACACCACTCGCCATTGTGGTTATAGCCCAGCACACGAAGCTTCTCGCCTATAAATGCATTTTGAGAACCATTTAAAAACCCCAAAAAATTACAAAGAATTGCTTTGAATTTGAGATTGTAGACAGAAAAAAATACATTGTTACATTTGTAATTGAACTTAAATAATATGCTGATTGAAACTGGAAGATTTTGGACAGTCCATCAAAGTCAAATGAGTTTTCAAGTAACAAAAAACTAATTTTGATCCATATGTTCAGGTAAAAAACATGTTACAAAACCTAAATTAAGCTTATCATTGCAGCATACAGTCAATCTGTTAATCTGTGTCCTAAATGTAGTCATTTAAGAATCAATGAAATAGTCACATTGATTTTTGTTCCACCAATGCATTAGTAATTAGAATGTTTACATTTAGTTCCACTTAGACAGATGTCACTATGTCCTAATCAGTAACCCAAAATTCACGTTATTAAATGCACAAAATGTTGATTTAACCCTTACCTTTAGTAATGCTGAGTGTATTGTCACCACTAGCCACAAAGTCATACAGTGCCACAAACAGATTGGGGTCATTTTCACTGGGTCCTGCTAAGAGGTTCTCTTTGGAGTTCCAGCGAGCTGCTTCAGTTAGACCTTGACTCTCAAAGTCTGGTCTCTGGAGAGCTTCTGAAAATAAGGAAATATACATTTATAGGTGTAATGCGGAAGGAGACAACAATGTGAGGAAATCCAGCTATGTGGGAGATCTCGTAAGCCTTCATGGTATGCAGGAACATTGGCGCACTCATTTTCTCATAAAGCTTTGCATGGGAAAATTATATGAGGAGTTTCCATGCTTTATTTCATTGAGCTCTCTTTCCACTGTTTGACAATCTCTTGGAGGAATACACAAACTGATGTGATGTGCAGTTTTGTTAGTCTGTCATCATATCTTTTCATTTCCTGGATTATCTCTGCTTTGGTTTTACTTCCTACCTGAGCAACTAGCTCAACTCAGTCCGTGAGAATGCACCAAGGCACCAATACTGTCTTCAGAGTTGTGATTATTTTAATGGTGGTTTGCATGAATTACACAAAATAAAGAAGATTAACTGGAGGTGGTAAATTTAAAATGTGGAAAAAGTTGGAAAAACGTCAATAGTGGGAGTATTCTCATAAAAATTCTTTTAATTCTGTGTCAAAGTCAAACATAATCAATCTTGTTTAGTTGGTTGTTTTTTGAGCACCATGGTACAAATGACAGAATTTACATATAAAAGTCCTCCTCTACTAAAATACAAGTTACGATAAAAGTTCATTTCATCAGAAGAGGTACGACTGTATTTCACCAAGGCCAAACTTTTTAAGACCTCAGGCCATCGGGAAATGTCTTGACGGCCAGTTCAGGGCTGAGAGGGAGGAGTCTTTGAATAGCAGTTTGTCTTAAACGCGTGCAGCTGTTGTCACATATGTTCTGGAAGAAGCAAAACGTGCATCCCCCAACACAAAACGCACATTCTGTTACAAGCCCAACAGCTCTAGAAATAAACGAAAAAGCAAAAGACAACATCGGTGAACTCAATAAAAATTCACTTTTTCTTTAACAATGGTGTTCTTAAAGTCAAATTGGAATGGCAGAGTAGGTATGCAAAGCATGTAGTCGCTGCAAGACCATGATTTCACCTTAAAGGCTACTTGAGACAAAAGAAGGCAGTCATGCATGACCATAACCAAAATTCCAGGGAAATTTGCAAAGGAAGGACAGAAAGATATACTGTGTTTCATGAATAGAATGTAGTAGCTCTAGTGTGTGCAACATAATTGTAAGTTGTTAAAAGTGTGTTTACAGGCATGTGTATGCATGTTTACTCAGCTGCCACTCACTATTTCACATCAATGAAAAAATATTTCTTATTTGTTTTAATGACCTAAAAAAATAATTATCCTTTTTTTCAGTTTTTTGTTTATGTCATACAAAATTGGTCACAAATTATCCTAATTTAAAGTAGAATATGTCTCTAGTTACAATGTCCAAGGTAGAAAATTATTCCTGGAATGAATTAATTTCTTAACTATTAGGTAGTACTGTGTTTATAAAACAAGATCCCTAAAGATATTGTCTTCTCCTTTGACATTTACCAGTACCCAACTAACCCAGGATAATACATTTGATAACTGGGCCTTTACAAATTTCACACATTTGTAAATGTAAATGTTAAGGAAGAAGATAATATCTTTATCATATGCATAGAGAGAGAGAGAATTATACTGCAACAACTCTGATAAATTATTAGGAAGTGCATGTAGTGGGTTTCATGCAAAAGCCATAAAAAATGAACTGCCTTTGTCTTTTAATGTTCCTTCTTGCGCACAAATGGCCAACAAGACAAGCAAAGAGGCACAAGGCAAAAGTGAAATGCTTCCTTAACCTAACACAAAGATCAATCGAATGATAAAAGAGCACAACAGGGTTAAAGCAGGAGTCTTAAAAGGAGGCAAAACATTCTTTGAGACCAGAGCTGGCCTAGACAGCAAGCGTGTGGGCAGCCATTGTCACACATATCCACTTAAGGTGCCACAAATACCACAGGCTTTTGTGAAAGGATGAAGACTCACCAATATAACAAGCAAGTGCCACCCAACTCAAGCTAAAATCCATTCTAAAATAGCAAATCGGAGCGAAACCAAACAAAAGATGATTGCGGCCCTTCCAGAATCACTGCAGAGGGGGAAATTACAGCATGTTCTGGCCGCTTTGCCAAAATGACAAAGAAATGATTAAGAGTATATGTGCATGTGGCTTGTAAAGACTTTATGGCCATGACTCCACTGCTTTGGGCAATTGTAAAGCACGTAATACTTAGTATACATGGTGATGCAAGACAAGAATGTTTTCAAAACCCATACTACTTGGGGGAGAAGATAAACATGGTTAAAGAAAGGGAAACTATTAAAGATCTTCTAATCAGAAAGTCTACGTGAAGCTAATTGTTATGTAATTGCATCTTGAAACATCTGCAACAAAATGCAGTGAATTATTGGCCAAACAGTCTGAGCCAGGGGTAGGGAACCTATGGCTCGGGAGCCATATGTGGCTCTTTTGATGGGTGCATCTAGCTCTTTGATAACCTGTGAGATAAAATATGGAAATTGCTGGTGTCAGAACTGAGATATTACTTCTAGAACTGCTTTAATCTTCATTTTTTTTTGCAGTAGACTCTTCTGGAACGCATCCTCTCATTGATTGGCAACAGCATAAGTATTTTTTTTAAATAAATGTTCATTTTTTTCGACTTTAAAAGTGGTGAAATTACAAAAAAAATGAAAAGGCACCTTTTAAAATTTAGGTATTTTGACTTTTAAATTCGTAGTATGGCTCACAAGAAATAACATTGGAAAATATGAATTATTGTGCCAATAATTGGCCTTCCTTTGCTTCAGTGACAAGAATTAAATTCAGTAAAATGGTGCATTGAAATATCTTTGGTAAACAAAAACAGAAGAATTAAGAACGTTATATGAAGAAAATGATCCAAACTGTGGTCGCAGTGTTTTAACTGGAAAGAAATGGTAAGTATTTGTCAATTTTTTTTAAACATGGCCTGGCATAGGAGCAAAACTTCTCATTCATTTGCGTCATCACAATTGTCTCAATAATTTCAATTTTCCAAATTTGGACAGAAAAGTTCAGTTCAGGTAAAAAAAAAATAGGAATGGAATGTTCTTAAAACCTAAAGTCTTAAGAATTTAGTCTTCTTACCGTCAACATCATTAGGGGGAGTTTTGGAAGGTACTGGGGGAGGGAGTGCATCACGCAGATGATTAAATCATTCGCTTGCACAATGTTTGGCACGCTTAAGAGTCCCTTTCAACACAACAAATTATTCACAATTATGTAAAGACTAGAGTATGCTCTAGTTTCTTTTTTTATTTAACATTGCTAAATCAATTCCTCACTTTAGGAAAAATCTAAGAAATCCCCAAGAACAATAGACTCTACTTTCTTGAAACTTCTGAATGGATTATTAAAGTTGTCATGGAGATTTGGGTTTTGAGTGCAGATTTCAGATTAGATACACTTTCCTCATAAACAAACAGTAAAGTGGGACACAGCCGGGGAGTCAGATTTCCGTGTATTCTCTTTTTCCACTTCTCCCCTACGCCGGTAGCCAGTGTGTCTGGCCTCTCTCGCCTCCCCTGAATTGCGTTTCCCCTCCCCATTCCGCAGTTTCCACAAAGCCAAAATCCTTGCGTGGTTAAGAGAGCCTCTCTGGCTAAACCCCCCCTTTTTTCCTTAAAGCATCTCTTCCTTTGAATCCATTCAAAGTAAAAAAAAAACACTAACAAAAGAACTAGAGGTACACTTGCTTACCTTCCAAGTAGCAACTGGAGGAGGACGACAGTCCTTTTTTAGATTTACACCCCACCAATTTCAGACAAATCTCCAACATTTTCATTTGCTTCCTTTCCCTTGTTGCTTAAAAAAACACAGCTTAAAACGAGACAACTGCCTTTTACATTTGTCCCAACAGAACAATGTTTCAAACAAAGGCAAGACAAAAAGGGCAAAAAGTCAAAAGATGTTCAAATGTCTATTTCTTACTGCTTTCCTCAGCATTGATCCTGCTGCTATTCCATTTTATGAGAAAAAAAAAGAACAAAAATCCAAACTTTCTTTGAGTAGTATCTTCATCTTCTTAGTCATGCTCCAAATCTGCTTAGATCCATTTTTTAAGGATGAATCGGATCCGAAAAGAGCGGCGGATGGATCTACGATCTGATTCCAGGCATACGAATTTGTCACTAGAGTGGGCAGGCGGTCCGTCTTAGTGGTGCCATTCCTCGCTTTGCTTTCCCCCCCAGCGTGAGTGCAGAGTGGAAGCACGGGGGCGAGTTAGCGCTCACGTTTGCCAACAAAGGACCACTTCTTCCAGGATCGGCCTGCTGCATTGGATGACATCAGCTAAGACCTCCCACTTCAAGCAACACACACACACACACACACACACACACACACACTTACCATAAGCGAGAAAGCCACATGTATACATAAACACAGAGCTAAGGCAGCCAAATGTCACTCAAAAAAAACATAAAAATGTATAATGAGGTGAGAAGCAAACGTTCCAGGATTGTCCTCTAAAAGTTTATATTATCCACAAAGCTCTCATGTTTTCCTTCTGCTGAAGTCATCCAATGCTTACAAGCAGCTCTTTCCGTCATTCTTCCTTCCCCTATTCCTTTTCCTTTTATTCCCCCGGCCATACACACACTCTCTCTCACTCTTTCTCCATTCCGGAATGTTTACAGGATAAAGAAATAAACCGAGAGAGAACTAGGTAACAAACTAAAAAGTAAAATAGGTTTTGTCACTTTTTGGTCCATAGTAGCCAACAAGTTAGACACAAAGAGCATAAAAAAAAATTAAACTAAGTCCAAAAGCCACACCATGTAGTGACTTGCCAAAATAGACACGTACACAAACACACAATTAAAACCATATTATTCACCATAACACTTTCTTTCCCTTACTAAAACAACAGTGTTCATTTCAAGCAAAGTATCCACCCTCAACACACATCAAATGCAACTTAACCAGTGTTAACACATCAACTACAGGGATGAGAGCCAAAGTACAAAATATGATTTAAAAAAGCCACATTGCTTTTGGTCGGGAGCCACATGCAGCTCGAGAGCCACACGTTCGCCACCTCTGGTCTATAGAGAAATATTTAAGGAAGGGGAGAAAGTGTCTTTCCAAACATGCCGGTCAGAGAATTTGGGGACAGCTACAGTGGTTTGACCATATGAGGAAGGACGGCCTAATCCTTGGCAGGAGTGGAGCATTTGCAACACATGTTTAATCTCTTTCTTCTGTCTCCCAAACATGTCATAATTCAAGGTTGTACTCCACAACTCTGCCTCATCGACCCGAAAATCAAAATGGAAACATTTGAAGCAATAATTAAGTAAGCAAAAACACAAACTGTCCAATCACCAAAAGTTACGTGACTTCCAGACTATGGAAACAATTTGGGAAATTTAAATTAATTTCTACTTTTCACAAGGGTAATGTTTATTATAGGGCATACATAATTTGAAATGTTCCAAAAAATACAGGAAATATGTATAAATTAACAGGTATGCTCAGCTTTAAGTAAACTCATTTTTGCAGTTATTTTGGGAGATTACAAGGCATGACTGCTGTGTGCTGCTAACTAATGGAACCAAATGGCAATGCAGCCACCAAATTGTTAAATTCCAACAAAAACACATGTTTAAATATTGTTTCGGAAGGATTTTGAATTGATACGATAATTGTGCAATGTAATTTAGATGTATATTGCAGAAATTTACCAATTTCGTCATACGCAGTTTCTGGGTATGATGGCTTTTGTTGATTACAAAGCCTATGTCTGATTATTATTATTATTATAAACAGTATTTTTTAAAACACCCTTGCTGTAAATGATGTGTATTACTAATTAGGATTTACATACAAAATCCACTCAGATTACGTTTGGCCCATTGACATTTGTTTGGCTTTCTTACACAAACTCTAAACAAAAAATAATTACTGAGAAATGCAGGCATTACTTGAGAAAGTCATTAACTTGCTGCGGTGCGACAGAGGATTTGGGGGATGAGATGATGAAGGTAAAGAAGACAATAAAACCAAGGTGGAAAAAGAGGAGGGATATAGATGGAGGAACATGAAGCAGATTGTTTGTAAGTGAGATCATAGGGGGGAAATAATCTGATTTATAACCAAGCTAGTGCATTGCAGCTGACGTATATGCACCAAAGGCTTAACTTCTTTTTATGATGCTCAGGATATAAAAAAAAAAAAAAAAAATTAAAAATGTGCTTGCTTTTCAACATATGGAGGGATGAACACTATTCTGACAAATTCATGTTAGGTTTTAGCAGCAGAAAACATTCACAAACAGCTTGCAAAATTCTAATATACATTCTTCTTTGCAATAACAGATTCATGCTCAAAAGGGAATTTGAGTCATTGATTTTCTATTTTCTAGCGTCCATTTTTAACAGACTACAGACTGAAAGAAGTGCTTCTGGGTTTGAATAAACCTTAGGAAAATCCTATTGGTGTAAATCAGGGTAACAGAGCATGCGCGTAATGTAGTGCAGAAGGAGTGAAGAAAAAAAAAGTAAACGCATTACGACATGCCGAGTGCAGATGTTTGTTGTTCTTGTGGGGAGGAATGATGCCGTTCATTTGGCTAAAAAAAAATGGCAGGGGGTCCTTGGTTTAAGGCTGTGCACGAATACAAGGTTTTGAAGTTCTGAACAGAGTGAAAGAACTAGTATGTGCAGCGGCAGATGAATGTCAGTAGTTGTGCTGCGTTGGTGCCGTAATTACTTTTCCATGTGAATGTTTTGTATCAGTGGGTCTCAAACTTCTACATCAAGTTTCACCTTTAAAACTACATGAACGACTATCACATTTTACATTAAAATATAATTAAGTAGTTGACCCATGTGTTCAAAATCCAACTTTTTTGCCAAGAGCTATCCACAGGTAAAAAAAAAAAAAGAAACGTCAGTCCAAGGTTAAGTCTATGCTGGTTATGATCACATGAATCCATGATGACATTAACTTTTCTTTTATGGCCAATGTGATCATGAGCTTTCAAATGAAAAGTTTTTTTTGTTTTTTTTTTTGCACAATGGTATGTATTAGCTCAAGCAGTCTTGAGTTCTCTACTTGACTTATGACTGCGAGTTCAACATCACGTCAATCAACAATGCAGACAAAACTAGGCTAGTTAAAGCCAGATGAGCTTTTTGGAAGGTATTTGACGCCAGGCGACAAGAAGCAGGAGATTCATCAGAATCACTGCTCATTTATCAAACCTACAGATAGACAGGCCAAAAAACATGCAAACCATTCGAAAGTATGTTTAAAGTTATAATCAAGTTGTTGTTTTTTTTGTCATTTTACTCAATTGAACTCATATTGTTGGCACAAAAATTGCATATTTTTCTATTTAAGGAAAGTGGCGTGCATGGAAGAAAACAGAAAAAAAAGCAGCAGCAACACATTTGTTTAAGTCAGAAGGTTGTAAAAAGAAAAACCTGCCTTGCAGACTAAAAAGGATTATGTGAGGACTTAAAAAATGTGGTTAACCCAGAAACAAAGAGATTTTTACACTATCAAAGTGTGTTGCGTTGCTACAAACAAGTTGCATGCATGTTGATACACATTGCCGATGGCCTCTGGTCTTTCTTGCCAAATGTGCAAACCATATGGATGGAAAAGCAAGAGGGTGGTCACACAAAAAAAACAGGACTTGGTATTTAAAATAAAAAAAAAAAGAAAGAAAGAAAGCCAAATAAATACCAAATGACTTTAATCACAAGGTCGTACGCACAAACACAAGCCATTCAGATGTTGGCATGAGTCTCTGGTCTTTGTTTGTGTGAAACCAACATGCCTACATCTTCTATTGTTATGTCCAAGAGCAAAACAATGCATGTTGCAAAAAAAAAATGCTTAATATTTTTAGTTTGGAGGATCTGCCAAGTACAAATGTATGATATATTAGGAGACAAATCAAAATAAATGGAAAGTGAGGAAAGAGTTGACCAAATGAGGGAGGAAATGAAAAGCCTTATGTTAACCCTTACCCTAGTTACAGGATGTCTGTTAGGGCAGTTAAATTTTCTCAATGTACAAATTAATGAAAAGGTAGGGTCAGCATGATAATGGTTTAAGACCGATGTTGACCGACAAGGGATTTTCAAAGCCCATCGACGATTAAAAAAATAATTCAGCCGTTTGCCAATCTATAAAGTTATTGCAAATGCTTTTCCTTTTGCATAGTTTTTGCTTTAATGTATACTATTCACTCATTCATTTTCTGAACTGCTTCTCCTCACAAGGGTAACAAGGGGTGGGTTCTGGAGGGTACCGTGCGACCAAACGTCCAGGCGACCAAACGTCCGACCAGGGTGCTGGAGCCAATCCTAGCTAATTATGGGCACCAGGCTGGGCCCACCCTGAATCAGTCGCTAGCCAATCACAGTGTAGAACGAGACAGACAACAATTCATGCACACACTAATACCAAATGACAATTTAGAGTGTTAAACCAGCCTACATTGCATGTATTTGGGACGTGGGTGGAAAACAGAGCACCCAGCGAAAACCCACATAAGCCCTGGGAGAACATGCAAACTTCACACAGTGAGGACCTGACCTGGGACCAAACCCTCGACCCCAGAATCACTCTGCCCCTGGGCCACGGCAGTGTAATTACATGGTATCAATGTTAAACCCAGAAAACCCCTTAAAATTCAATTTGCATTTATGAACATTTCAAAAATATGAGTCCATGCTACTAAGTAAAGCAAGCACAATTATAAACCAAGAACATTTGACTTCACATACCAATAAACTTGTATTGGTCACAAATCATTCCACTTTGGATTGCGATTCCACTGCAGAATACATTTTCCAATTATCTTTGCAAATTCTTCAAATTACATCTATGTCTGGAGAGGAAATGTGATGTAATAATGTGCCGATTAATTGAGGGAAAGAGCCATCAATTCAGCATTCAGCATCTTCAAGAACAATAGGATCCCTGTAGGTTATTCAGTATAGATAACACAGGTTACAGCCTAGATGTAGCCAGTTACCAAACATAATCCACTTACTACACATGCACTTGAATGCAGCTGCCACTGGGGCTTCACAGTTGGGGGAAACAGGCATTTACACAAATCAAATGATGGTACAGTATGTGGCACCAACATTCACAGCTGCAGTATGGACAATTCTTAAATGACTCTAACATGCATCTGGATGGAATGTGGAAGGGGAAACATGGAAACTTCATATGAAAAAAAACATAGCCAGGTTTCAAAGTAAACCCAAAAGAACAGAGCTCTAAGTCGTAGAAGTGAATAGCAGTGCACTGTGCTGCCATCTGTAGGTATCAGGGTATAACTGAAATGAAATGAAATAATTAATAATTCCCATTTTTCTATGATTAAATAAATGAACCCCTTTCATATAATTTATTCCATTCCTGTCTGTCACTCTTAGATAGAAGCATAGATCACATTAATCATAGCACATAGTATTACTCTGAAAGCACCCTAGCAGATACTCTATCACTTTCATTGTACTCCTGGTCAATCATTTAGTCAATTAGTCAAGGCAGAGATATATGGTGAATGCAATATGTCCGAGGCAGTTTGTAATCCCCTGCAAAATCAGTCAATTCCATGTACTTTGTCACAGTGTATTCAGTTATCTGAAACACTTGTTGGTCACACACTATTACCAATCAATTAAGTGCATCAGTGAAATGGCGGCACAACCACAAGACAGGTTCCCACATGCAGGAACCGTCTAGCTCCCAGGCAGCTACAGAGCGAGAGGTCTCAACCTGCCTGTGACGTACCGGCACGCTGTCAATTCACACAAGCACGCACCCAAAAAAAAACTCATATAGAGAAAGTCAAGAGAATATGTTGACGATGCACTCTTCTTGTATCATGACTCACACACCCCCGGGACGGTCAAATTGTTATATGCGTGGGCGTAAAGGGGGAAAACAAAGACGTGTCACTGTCGTTGACCACATGCTTGCTTTTAATTTTTTTCTGTCCAGACCAACGTGATGATTTCTTTTGCTGCAACCCTTGTGAGGATAAGCAGTGTGGAAGACGACTGAATGAATGATTTCATTTGAAATTTTGTAACTTGGACTATTTGTTGCATTATGGGACAAACTCATCGTAGTATTCCGAAACCTGAATACTACATATGAAGAAGTATTCCTAAGTAATGGTACTACAGTCTTTGCAGATAGATATTATTCTATATTAAAGCAGTAGCATTCATGTACTTACCACAATGACTAAATAAGTTTACAACATGGAGCCATTATCTTTGTTCTTACCGTGTACAGCAAAGACGTTGCAGGGATGAATCCCATGACGTGTGGACTCCCTCTTCACCCCCTTGATGAAGGCTGGAAGACTGGGTCTCCTCTGGTCCCCGACAAACTTCCCCGGCTGCTGACCCATAAGGGCGGGGTGCCAGGCCACAGTCGGGACTCTCCGGGCCCGACTTAGTCGTCAGACAACTGGCCAGTGAGAAAGGAACAAATAAAGGGAAGGTCTGAGGAGAAGGGGAAAAGGTATGTGTTCTTTTCCCTGGCTGGGAGTGTACGTTCTTGGATTGAGCAGACCAAATCTGCAGGTCCAAGCTACTCCAACGTGCCTCTGTGAACCATGCATTAATGGGATTTGGGTGCTTGATGTTTCTGGAAGAATGGGAAGACAAGTATTACTTTCAGAGCATATATAGGCAAAAAAAACTTCATTGCATCCTGCCCTCTATCCCTTCCTTACACTTGTTACAAGGAGAGGTCGCAAGTCCCCAGTAATTGAACCATCGACCACACATTGTGAGGCAAATTTGCTATCCACTCTACTACCAGGCGGCCTATATAAGACTTTCCTGAGATTTTTTTTATATTTCTTTCTCTGTCCTAAATGATGACTCATAATGAAACAACTTGCAGTATTAAACTGCCATTTCTTGTTTAAGAATATTGAAAAAGTCATTTTGATTGAGTCATCTAGGATTAACATTGTCATTAAAAATAATAATAATTGGCAGCTCGGCGAATGAGTGGTTAGTGCATCTGCTTCACAGTGGGAGACTTGGGTTCAAATCCAGGTCGGTCCACCTGTGTGGAGTTTGCATGTTCTTCCTCTGTGTGTCTGTGTGGGTTTTTTTCCGGGTACTCCGGTTTCCTCCCACATTCCAAAGACTTGCATGGTAGGCTGATTGGACACTCTAAATTGCCCCTGTTGGTTGTTTTTCTCCTTCTGCACTGCGATTGGCTGGCCACCAATTCAGGGTGTGTCCCCCGTCTCTGGCCCGAAGTCAGCTGGGATAGGCTCCAGCACCCCCCGCGACCTTAGTGAGTATAAAACGGTTCAGAAAATGAGATGAGATCATCATAAAAATACTTTGTTTCACTATGTATCAAATTGCATCACATATTAAATTGAATCAAAATTGAAGTACTGTCAGACAGTTTTGCATCAAATTGCAACTCATGCCAAAGGTTCCAAACTTGTGAGTCAAAATGCAATTGTTGTCACACCCCCATTCTTTACGGTATGCATCTTTCCATACATTTTGACCCTTTCTAACATTCATTAATCCTACCTTGCTGTCATCCTTCCAGTCTACCATTCTTCATTCCCTTCTTTCCATCCTTGCTGACAGATCTTTCTCTCCTTCCAACATCCCTTCTGCCATACATCTTTCCATCATTTCCGCCATCCCAATTTCTTTCCTCCTCACACGTCAAACCATCCATCCTAGCATTTTATAATACTTCTTCCACAATCCCAACACTTTTTCCTCCCTTCTGTCATTGCATGATCTCTCCTTTTCTATATTACTTCCATCCCTCTCTGACATTTACTCTCCATCCTTCTTTCCTTCACCCTTCATTTGTATTCATCATACTTTTTTCTTCCATTACAGATCTTTTTAAAAAGTTTATCAATCAAGAGAACACTTACGTCTGGCCCAGTGTGCATCCAACTCCAAGAAACTTAGCACAGGGCTATTGTTTGTCAAAACTTGAAAGTTGCGCACTAGTATTTTACCGCGAAGTGTGAAGTGATAGAGTGGATCAACATTAGAAAAATACTTCTGGCAATGCATAAAGGGGAAGTAAAGGCCACTTACGTGCTGTTGCATACTTAGATCGTGTAGTTTGGCCGAAAAACACAAGCTACAACTGCAGAGGGCCATGGAGGCTAGCTCACATTAGCCTCCAGACCCCTATGAAGAAGGAGCACGGAGCGCTCAACAGTTGGCCGCGTCGCCTCCTCACCCGAGCACTTTTCTCTCCAAAAACATCTCCGATCTCAACAAGTTTGTTCATTCCGGCCACCGGGGCGTTAAGGGGCAAACTTCAGCGTCCGATAGACTTCCCCCCCTCCAGCGATCTTGACTTTTGAGTGAGAAATGGAAGTCGATTCCTCCGTCAGCCGGACCCCGCCAAGGGTTGCTGTCGTGCCCGCGTGGAGGCCGTCCCTGACCGGGTCGGTGTCGCCGCGATCTCCGTTGCCAAGCCGCTGGGTTTCACTAGTCTACTCATCGCCCCTCATATGAGACCCAGGGGAGTGGCAGTGATCTTCTAGCCGGGCAATAGTCGTCGGGTGGCTACTAGAACCGCCATACTTCCATTCGCAAGGTGGTTTATACAAATATGTGGGTGGGATGACGCGTGACGTCACGTGCGTGCGTGGGCTAGTAGTACTAGTAGTACTACATATAGTTCTTGAAAGTAGAGATCTGGCAAAGGTATCCAAACTAAGATCCGAGGGGCAAAACCATTCACTCATACCTATGAGCAATTTAGTGTTCCATTACCTTAGTATGCATGTTTTGGGGATGTGGGAGGAAGTGAGAGTACCCAGAGAAAACCCACACAAGTTCTATGCAAACATCACAAACCCTCCATGTCAGAAATGTGAGGTGGGCGTGCTAACCACTCACTCACTGCATCCCAGGTTTGATTTGCAAATTATGAAATTGCAATTAAATATGACCTGCACAAGAAGCTTAAATTGAATTTCAGTTCATGTGTGGAACACTCTCCCCATGTCACCCCAAAATTATAATTTGACTCCATTTATAAGATTATAAAATAAATCAAGAGTATAAAAACAAGATCATTTATTTATGAACTGACCCTTAGGGCTGAATTCTTATATTATTATATTTGTGAGACCTTTTTGGCAGAATCAGCCCTTGTTTTTTTTACATGCGTGTGTTGAATAATCAAAGGAGTCATTACAGTAAAAAAATGGGTTTTTATTTTTTATATATTAACTAAACAGAGATATCCAAAAAGTGTATAATGTTTACTGATCATGTCTGTGACACCCTTGGAGCTTCATTCCATGTCATTTCTTTGCATACAGTTGTTTTATGGTTAGAATCATTGAAAGGTTGACTTGATGGTCTTCTTTCAACAGCAGAAAAATAGGAAATGTCTGTATAGTTGATTCGGTCAGTGAATTAATCCCGATTTAACCTTCTTGTTCAATAAGCTTGTGTTGTGTCAGCAATGCAATCTCCTCCATCACCTCTGGTTTCAGTATGTCTTTAACCTGCAGGGGCAGACCACACAAACACATGTTAAAACAGTGCATCATGTCAACTTTACTGACATTATTTAGTTTGCAATCAACAACTCATGCTGGTTATAGCAGCTTTTATGCTCCTACCTGGTGCTGTAGTGAAGACTCATAGCAGTAGACAACACTAGTGTCAAACAGGAGGACCTTGTGTGCCGCCAGAGCCAGCAGGCAGTTCCTTAACCGGGATATCACCTCACGATCTGACAGGCTGATCGGCTACAAGAGGCATTTATTACTAAATAATACATAAAATTGCATTACTAACTTTTCAAAATGTAATGACATTTTAAATTCTCCCTTCCTATTTGAGACAATTACAACAAATGTTCACCTCTAGGCTAGTGTAGAAACCACCGGCCTCTTCTTCCTGTTGTCCAGGTGTGGGATACAGCCAGATGAAGCCGTTATTACCCAAGATGATGGAGGCGCCACATGGGAGGTTGTGGAAATGAGTTTTTTGCCTTTTGATGAGAGACGGAGAAAGTTGCACCAGCACTCCTTGGCCAAGCTGCGATAGAGTTTAAAATAAGGACCACATTCACAGTGAATTAAATCCAGTTTAGTTTTTGAACTCACTTTCCCATACTTTAAGCTACGAGTGTGAAGCGACAAGGCACCGTCCGGGAAAACCGACCGCACCTCTGCCTGCAAATATATAAGACATAAAAAATGACAAACAAAAATGATATGAAAAGATTGGTTCATCTTAGGAAATGAGGGGGAAAAGTACACTGATGAGGTCGCCTTCGAGAAGATACTCTCTCATGGTTAGCTCGTCTTCAGCTGATCTTCTCCTCTGGAAGAAAAAAACAAAAACAGAACATCTTTTGAAATGGAAAAATGTTATAGGTGTCAAGCCATTTGGGCCCATTCCAATACTGATATTGGCCAAGAAAAACAATAACAAAAAACATTAAAATAATTGATAAACTATTAAATCAACCTTTTGACTCCTGAACACTTGTAATTCCAAATCTGACAAAATGAATGACGAAAAATGCATTTCTTTCACCTAATACCAGTTAGAAATTCAAACAAATTGAAAGTCAAGCCTTGTTTTTTTTTTTACCAGCTCTCCTCCAGGCAGGTTGACAGAAGATAGCAAAAGTACAGAGTCCAATCGGGAGTTTGTCTCCACCTTCCACCGTTTTTGTTGCACCTACACAAACATAAAAAACATGTAAAAAAAAATATAATGAATAACTCGTTAGTTCACCATAATAGGCAATTGTAAGAAATAATACCTCTGTGATTCTGCCAACAACGACATCACCAACTTCACCGTTGAACCTATATACCAATAAAAATAATTAAATTACTGCTTCTGTTTAAACATGAATAGTGCATTTAAATAAAAGAAAATAAAACAACTGTATGTTTATAATTATGATTGATAAGGTTTTTAAAATGCTTACCTGGTCTTGAGTGGTCTCACACAAATTAGTTTGTCCACTCGCTGCACTTCTCCAGCCACAGAAGCTGTCAGTTTTTCCTCTTCCAAGTAAGTACCATGGCCCCTGGTTACAAAAAAATATGATGAATGATCCATAGTTATTTAATTTATTTAAATGAATGGTGGTCATTACATTTTCATCACTTAAGTTAGCCACTCAGATCAAAAAATAAAAGGACTTTTTCAGTATTTTCAGGCAGACTCGCCCTTTTTCTTTCAGTTTCTACAAAAATTAAATGAGGTTACAGTTGAAAATGTTAAATATCATTTGGCTTCATTGACACAATGATAAATAAGCAGATTGTTTTTGTGATCCAAATTAGGATCAATAATAGTAGCTTTAAATGTGCAAGTACACATAAAACTGATTTTAATACAATGATAATTAATAATAATAGATCATTAATTATAGAACATAAATGAACCAAAAGAGATTTTTTAAAAATCCCAGTCTGAATAACACTTGTTAGAGAACTTTTAAAACAATGTAGCCCACATAATTTTAATTTCAAAAGATTATAAGGGCGTACCTCATAAAACCTGAGTCTGACGTGATCACATCACCGGGAACGACCAAATCGCTTCTGTCTCCAGTGGAAAGGGAATGGGATGCTAGTTTTCGAATGGAAGGAAATCTCATATCAGCCGCCATGATGCTCGTGCTTACAATTTTCTTCTTCGACATCTGTGCTACTTTGGTCTTTTTTTCCGGTTGTTGAAGCGATCTTTTCAAAGAGGCTGCCCTCTATTGCTCTAGTGAGAAAATTTCTATCACTGATTCAAGGCGTTTCAAAAGCTGAAATGAGTAAAAGACGCCACTAGGTGGCAGTGTTGTCAACGCGTTAACACGGCGCGGGTATGTGACGTCTCATGTCAACATCACGCAAACTATGTGCCGTGGCCAATCGGCGTCGAGTAGAAGATGGCCTCGGTGAGGAGGCATCGAGGAGCGAATGCCGAACGTCGTTCGGTCAGTAAACAAAACTGGAGCAGACTTCGCTCCTACTAAGATACCAGCCGGATCTGACCTTTCCCGTTTCACGCGCACCCGTAAAACATCTACCGGTATCCTCCTACTCTTTCCTACGCCTCGATCGCTTTGTTTTTTTAGGTGCGGGGGGAGCTCTTTGGCGTCAAGTTGTAAAAGCTCCGCTAGCCCGGGCTAACCGCGTAGCTTCCTTTACCACTTGAATTGGGCATTGATGGACCTGCAAAGGCGAAAAAAGTATATATTTTTTACATTTTTGTTTCGTTGTTTTACTACTTGGTGAAACAACATGTGTTGATTGGATTGAAAAGTACGGATTGTGGAGTTGAACAAAAAGGGGCCAGCTGAGACGGCTGTAATTGGCCGTCATGTATTTCCTCACTGGCTGGCCACGGAGGCTCCTTTGCCCGCTACGGAGCGCAGAGGATCCCTTCCACATCCAGCCCAGCTCACAGCGTTTCTACTTCGCTCTGCTTTCCGAGACACAGCTCAGCATCTGGTTCAGTCGGGTAAGAGAGACACGCTATGCACGACACAGTAGCAGCATGCAAATAATCACTGCAAAATACATCCGCGTATTGCCACCGCTGTTATGGAATCTGTTGGAATATGTAAAGGTATTTTATCAAGGAAGTATCGGTAGATCGCCAAGGAACTATCGGTAGATCGCTAAGGAACTATCGGTAGATCGCCAAGGAACTATCGGTAGATCGCCAATGAACTATCGGTAGATCGCCAATGAACTATCGGTAGATCGCCAATGAACTATCGGTAGATCGCCAATGAACTATCGGTAGATCGCCAACAAACTATTGGTAGATCGCCAAGGAACTATCGGTAGATTGCCAAAGAAATATTGGTAGATCGCCAAGGAACTATCAATAGATTGACATGGAAATATGGGTAGATCATCATTGAAATATCGGTAGATCGCCAAAGAACTAGTATCGGTAGATCGCCAAGCAACTAGTCTCGGTAGATCGACAAGGAACTATCGACGAAAGGTGAGTTCAGTCTTCAGGTGAGATATACAAAAAAAGAATGAAATTTTGCTCTTTGACCAGCAGCTCCCTTGTTGTGTATACAAATATAAAGATCAAAGATCATAAAACAGAAATTTGACAAATAGAGATATTTTATGTATGAACACCAGCAAAACATATTTAAAGGTATCGAGGACAGCACCACTGAGTCATTATAATACCTACAACAATCGAAATGTTATTGTTTTTTTTTCCTGAGCACCATGTAGGACGTGACCATGCTTTTCTTTTCCTTGTTCTTTCCTCACCATTATAACAAAAGAGGGTAGTGCAAAGGAGAGATGTGACTAGCACATCTGTTAAGTCTATTTTGCTGCATGAACTGAACTACCCTCCCTGCTTGGATCGATTTTGGGCCTGGTTTGAGGGGAAAAAGACAATTTGATATTAATTATTTGGCACATAGGACAAATATATTAGGTTGCTGTGATCTTGTGCACAAACGTAATTAGCGGTGCTTGTGAAGGAAGTGGATTGCAGTTTTTTGTCATCAGGGCAGGTATGGAACACATTACGAAATCTTCAACAGATTACAAGTCTTTCAGGAAAGACAGAAAATTGAATTGAATCAAATTCCAACCTATTATTTATCTTTGACTGAATTAAAAGCTGTAAACTATTTATGAGCCTGAAATACTTGATGTGTGAAAGGCATTATTGTGTCCTGTTTATTAAAGGTTGCCAAAGTTTATAGTTCCGTCATGTTTTCCGACCGTTTTTATGCACGCAATTTTTAATGTATATTTATTTTATTTTCTATGTCCTCACGTGCAGCCTAGTGTTTTGATCGCCAGCTACATCGAGTCTACCAAAGCAGTGGCACAGTTTGGATTCTACCAGAAATCTGAATGGAAACCTGATGACTCCATGATAGCTGTAGCGGTAAGTGAATATTACTATATGCCCTGATGCCCTTTGCAGTAAATGTGTATTAGTAGTAGTGTTGTTTTGTGAAATAGATTGTTGATTAGTTTAGAATTAAATCATATAAATCAATGAGTATACACAAACCAATAATTTGGCCTAATTTTCCACTTTCTCTTGTCAGATGTCTATTATCGATTTTCCTGAGTGATTATCCTGTTTATTTTTACAGACTGACGGCCCTTTTAAGTCGCCACTCAAGTATTTGTTGTTGTTGTTGTTCTTGTGGAAACTAGAGATGCATTCAAACCAGCAATGTCCATGTTTGCCTTCTTTGGCCCGGACCAAAATTCATTTGGTCCAGACTACTTTGGTGCTGTTAGTTTTTCCATTGCAATTGTTGCAAGGGACCCATGATTTGACAACAAACTTTTGCATGCTAAAAAAATGGTTCAATCATTGGACACAATGGTCTGGGCGAGGTAAAATATAGAAGTAAACAATCACAGGGATCCAGTGTGCAGCACTCGTGCTGATATTGATTTGGTTAATCCATAAGTCGAACCCTGACTAATGTTAGTTGATGTACTGTTAACTAAATAACATTTCCCATAATCCATCACTTCTATGTGCTACGGAAGTTTGATTTAAATCTGGTTGCCGCTACTCTATTCTCATCGTGGAGTTTATGATGGTCTTTAATTGATGCACAGAGACAAAAACAATGAACTATTGTTTCATTTAAAAAAAAAAATTATATCCAGTTGACGGTGGAATGTGTTACAGTTTTACACTTTAATATTTTTAATTGTAGAATTTTGTTTTATTTAGTTTTCTTCTTTTTTAATTGAATTTTGCACTGCAATTGATAGTAATTATAATGGAGGATATTTTTCACTTTTCTTAATGGAAAAAAAATGTATGTGTGTATATATATATATATATATATATATATATATATATATATATATATATATATATATATATATATATATATATATATATATATATATATGTATATATATATATATATAATATAATATATATAATATATATATATATATATATATTTCATTTTAAGATGGAAATTTTAATAATCATTATTTAGGTTTTAATAGTGTAAATGTAATCTGTTTTTTGTGCCCTATGGTTAACAGTTGTAAAATCATAATTACAGGATACATTTACAGGGAAAACAGTTGCACACCACATACTTTTGCCAATGCATAACGCTGTTAGTGGAAACACTTTCAATACTTCAATTCATTTCTGGCTTTGTTTTGGCTAGTATTGCAGCAAATTCTTCCCAACTGAGCACATCGCTTTTGGAAAATACTCTGGTGTACCTCCTGCATGACTTAATGTTAACACCAAAAGAATATTTGAACCAAAAATCAAGATGTGTAGCCAGAAAATGTGTTTGATATGTTTTCTAGCCATGCAAGGTTTCTTGGTCCAGGTTGTGTGAGGTTACGTTGTCCTTTGTGACCACTAAGTATCGGAATTAAAATGTCATTAGATCCTTCAGCCTAGGTTAATGTTTGGGGTAATTTGCTAAAGGAATTGCCTTGAGGCGTTCCCAGATACGCCACGCTCACAGTAATGGCTAGTCGAGGAAGCATTCCCTGGTATTTTTAACTCCAGCCGCCTCTGCACTCTTGTTTTTTTGGACGGAACAGAAATGGAAATGAGCCCGACCTTCTTCCTTAAACATCATAGCAGCCATTCATGTGTGTTTTAGCCCACAAATATGACTAGAAAAGGGGCCAATGGGGTCACTGGAGAAAAACATGAATGTTGAGTGATGATTGGTTAAGAGTTTTTTGTTTTTACTGTTCTCATTTTTACACAAATAGCCAACAGTATGGAAAATGAAATCTTAAAATTACAGTGGAGACAGTCCTAAATTTGCAATGGATTCCGTTTACTGTTAAGCCAACGTAACCCAAATCAATCACTCTTTATAAAGTTGTACACTTCACCACTGTTACTGCTACTTGACCTCAGATAGTCCCAGATAATTTGCTCAATTTATCACAAAGGAGGACAAACTTTATTATTTTGCATACATTTTAGACCGCATTTGAAAATATTCCTTTGCTTTCAACACAGCATGCTTTTATTTGAGTACCTTTTTTATTTATGTTTTTATTCGATTGTCAGTTTGCTGTCAAACATAAACAAAACAAGTGTGCCCATATTAAATAGGGATTGCACACTTAACTCCTATAAACTTTCTTTCGCCTATCAAATATTACTGTTTCTATTTTGCATGATATATTTAATTGAAATTGCTTGCTATTGTATTATGGTGCTAAATAAGTGCCCCCCCTATCGTATAAGAATTTTATTTGAGTTAATAATTACAATTTTCCTATGTGACTAACAAAGTTATTTTTCTTTAAATTGCTTAAATGTGACTATCAATAAATGTACATGCAAGGTTAGAAATATATACTGACTTGATATTGTTCACATGCAAGTCATTACTTGAACAGTCGTTTCATATCCATAACGGGAAAAAAAACCGTATATTTTCTTTTTCCCTTTTAAGCAATAGTGAGAGAGACAGTTCATTTTTTTTGGTTTGGACCTCACCAGTCAAGATTGTTTTTCCAGAAGTCAGTTGAGGTCTTGCCCATATGTCAAGCCAAGGCTGTGCTTCTTTACTCCCAACTTTATATTGCTGAAGGCTTTATGCCTTCTCTCTGCTACTGTTTTTTTTATGTTGACCATGGTGATGTTCTATTCCAATAAAAGCAATATTATCGACACACTGGGAAAAAAAGGAAAATAGTTTTAAAGTACCACAAGACTCTGAGCTAAAACATCATTACGTAGTGAAAACAAAATAGCCGTCTATTAGACGTTATGGTTTTATAGCCACATTTTCACTGAGCTCTACAGTGTCGTTCAGTTCACTGGGTACACATTTGAAAAGTTTTAAAGGTCTATAAAATAAATCATCTTGGTACCCCCTTGCAGAAAACAAAACTGGTTACTCAAATAAAAATTCTCAAAAATTAAACACATTTAGCCATTAGTTCAGAATATTTGTTCAATTTAATTTGTAGAATAATTAAATAAAAATGACTAATGATAAAGGCATTGACAAAAAACTATGGTTGCCATAACTTAATATTTGTTGCACAACTTTTTTTTACAGTAAAGCAATTTGTAAATGTCCAGGAGAGAGGTCATTACGGTAGGTAAATTATTTCTAAGTGTTTAGGTTGGAGGTTATTATGGTAAACAAATGATTTGAAAGTCTGCATGAGACAAGTGTCACAGCAACACTACCAGAATATTTTAGAGAAACTCATGGTTCCCTCTTCTGAGTGTAGGTACATAATTATGGAGTTGAAGATTTTATGCCTTCACGGTACTTGACCCACCAGCCAATTCACCAGACCTCAACCCCATTGAGATCTTAAGGGGTATTATGAATAAAGAGGAGTTGACACACACGATTGCTGGCAGCTTCAAGGGCAGCTGAGCTTCCATAACTCCTGGGAAATACCTGAAAAGATTGTTTTGACTTATACAAAGTCTGTTTTCAAAACATGATGAAACTGATCTAAGGTCCTACTGTGCATACAATACACATTTCAGAGCTTTAAATAAAATCCATTCTATTTTCTTTTAATAAGAAAAATCAATGTTATACCCCTACATGTGTTTTTGTTAATTGCTCTACATGCTTATCTTTCTATTAAGAGATACTAAATATGGACTAAACTCTTGTTTTCCAGACTGCCAAAGGCTATATTCTGTTGTTCTCAGTACTTGGTGGTGGGGAGGACAAGTGCCTTTATGAACCTGTTTACCCCAAGTGAGTGCTTCTGTTCAAACATTTAAAAAAAAATGCTTCTATTTTTGTTCTTAATCTTTCTCTGGGGACATAGATTCACATTCCGTCATGGCATACCAACAGATGTAAACATGTTGGAGCATGACTTGCACATACAGAAGTGCCCAAAGAGTTCATTCATTTATTTTCCGTATCGCTACTCCTCATAAGGGTCACGGAGGGTGTTGGTGCCTATCCCAGCCAACTTTGAGCATCAGGCTGGGGCTGGAGGTAGTGTAGATACCCTGATTTGGTGGCCACACTGAATTTGATCACATTATTGAATAGAGATGTCCCAGGAAGGATCATGTGATCGGAAATCGGGCCCGATCACATCGTTTTTAAATTGTATTTATTTATTTTTATATAATAAATCCTTATTCTTGATGACGATAGATGGCCTTTCAATTTTGAGTGAAGTGATTATTCAAATTGGGAGAAAATGGGCTTTTATATGTGCTATTTCTCCCTTCTAAATCAATTTTTTTAGGCATTTGGCACAAAATCCACAAAATCATGTCCCTATTCTAAACCAAATGTTTCATAAAACAATGATACTGGTACTTATGATTATTATTTTTATAATTTTTGTCATGAAATAGGCATGTATTACGCAATAAATTACAATATTCTGTGTTTTTATTTGGTAAAATTAAGCCATAGTGCAAATCCATTGGGATGACACACCAAAATCTTGCAGTCCTTAGTATAAAAAAAAAAATCAACATTCTCAACATTGAGTTGCTTTTGCTGACATGTTTGCACTTGTGCATGTTTAGGGGTAGCCCCCGTGTGAAGGTATCCCAAGGTTTCAAGGAGGAGCAATGTGCCCCTGTTTTGTCACTGGAGATAAGGAAGCCTGTTGATTTGGAGGCCCCCATCACAAGGTAAGCTGCTGACTTTGTCATTTTTATCTCTCCCCGTCACATCAATCCATCAGTTGTCTATGTTGCGTCTGCCGGTTTGCCCCTAGGGCAGTGTCATGTGTTGTACTGTCCTGGTACTCGGTCTAAATTTTGCCTTTTCTGCTACCCACAAGTCACGTCTTGATTAAAACCTCAAATAGACAAATAGTCCGATTTTGTAGGGTTGGTCACATTTGTCCGTGGTTAAACGTGGACAAAACGATGCCCTGAATAGTAGGAAGTGGAATGCGAATGGTAGCCGGCCAATGATATCGGTGACGTCACCAAACCACAGGATATTCTCTGAAAATGTTGAAAATTGTTCATCTATTTTGGTTACAAGTCAGCTTTTTACTGGTGCCTTGAATTGACCTTTCATTATTATTATTATTTTAATTGTTTTGTAGCAGAGAACTTGTGGAGGAAAGTTAACTATTGCAAAATTGAGGGATGGAGTTACAAAGCAACTCTGTTGTCCCTATTATGCCCCCATTTCAGCCCCTCACTATTCAAGCTTTTCCGGTTGACCTAGGCTTTTGAGAAATATACAAACTAGCTAGTTGGTGAACAATCATCACAACAATGCTTTGGACAGGATAGCCAGGTTTATATTTATAAGGTCCTCAAACTATGTGGATTCTAACATAACAATGGCTTAATAGCAATGCAAATTTTAAGATTTCTTGGAGTCTATATACTTCTACATGTATTCTGTAAACTATTGTATAAGAGTACTAGTAGTTGTTAGAGCAGTGCAAAATCAAATTTCCACCGAGGCAACACATTTTTGGTGACCAATAAAAGTACAAAACATGTATTCATTAAACAAATCTTTGTAAATGAAACAATAGTTATAATACTATGCAAAACACTTGATTATTAACTCAAAATAATTAAATAAATTGAACTCAAAAGTTCATTTTTTGTTTCTGTGTAGAAATGACATAACAAAAATATAAACTTTACTGTTCCAAGCATCAGCTTTGTTTGTTGATTGACAATCTTATTGTTCATAGAACATTCTAAGCCAGGGGTTGTCAATCTCAGTTTGGTTCGTGAGCCACATTAATGCCAACTAAAACTCATGTAGGCTGGACCATTTTCTATTTGGCCCAAAAAGTTAACCCCATTGACGGCACTAGACGTTAGAAGATAGAAAAATGCCATTTTATTAAACTACTAATGATATTAAAGCTTTAAAATAACAGTCACATATATTAGAAAAAAATGGTTTAATAGGTATTCGAAAGTTGACTCTTAACAATCTGTTAACATTTTCATCTCGAGTGCCGACTACATATTAAAATGCACAACTGCAGAATGCACATTATCTTTTCTGATTCATTGAATCGTTTATCTTTATGTTCCGCCTGCTAGTCTCCAGTCTCTTCAGGAGGAGTTGCTGGTATGCACCGCAGACGGCTATCTCCACGTGCTGAACTGGGACGGCTTGGGCGGCAACGGACGCATGTCCATTTCTCTCAGCACAATTCCCTTTTCGCTCGACCTGCAATCTGCTCGAGGTTTGATTACACCGTACAGACTGTTTCTGTTTTGTCTCTGCTTGACTTTTAACACCAATGTTTTTCAAACGGTTGGACCACTCAGAAATTGATTTATATTAGTAAATGTCCATTTATTTATTCATTTGTCTTCCGGACTGCAATATTAGCAAGCAGAATATACATACATATACTAAGGCACTTATGACATATGAGTTAAAATCAAGTTTTAGGTTTTTGGCCAGTGAAAAGCTCCAATATGAGTCTGATGAGGCAAATCAATCGGTCATCCCTGCAATATATACATAGAATTACTTACAGCTCTTTAATGCTCTTCATTGTGAGCTCTCCCAGTTAATGATTTTGACGTTAATTGCTGTTAATAATAGCAATTGAGCTAATATGGAGTTTCAAAGTTGAGGCGAGGTGAAAAGAGGCGTCCCCTGCGTCTTAAACGTTTGAGGACATCTGGTGTTGACAACTGGGTGTTTACAAAGTTAACGAAAGGAATTCCACTAATGTAAACTTGTTTGTGTCTAGGCGGCCCATCTCTGGAACTGGAGGGTGTCCATATCCGCTGCGTGGAATATTGCGAGACGTTGGATGGTTTCGCCGTGGTGCTCAGTGACGGACGCCTGGGTTTTGTTACACCGCTCAGCAGCTCCATCACTGCGGATGTGAGAATGATGTTATACAAGATCTATTCCATCTCACAAATTTGCACTCTGATTTGCATGCATACATAATATCTCATTGAGCTGAAGGTCAGATTGGTCTTTATAAACGATGTGCTGTTCCCAGGTGCTGGGACATTACAAGAAGCGTGTTCAAAATTCAAGCACATTTTGTTTTCACAATTAAATGTTTGAGGCTCATGTAGTATTATTTAGATTGTTTAGATTGCTGTGGGGTTCAAATCCAGAGAAAAATATCCAGTGTCTTATTGAAAATTACAATATATTTTTGGCTTGGCTCAGTCAAGATAAGTTGTTAATAAATATTTTTTTTTCTGTGTCTAGCAGCTGCAGGGCGTCTGGGCTGCAGATGTGAGCGATGGCACATGCGTGGCGGTCAACAACAAGTACAGACTCATGGCGTTTGGCTGTGCTAGGTAAGGGGCCTCGCTAACATTTGTGTGAGAAAATGAAATAGGAGGTCAGGATGTAAACCTGCTGGAGACCCCTCTCTCTCTCCAGTGTATTTTTTGTGCTTTCTTTACGGCACTGTGCCGTGGGAAATTGCAAGAAGTCATACAATGTAATATTCAGATAGAAAAATGAATATGAATATAACGAGATTAAAATTGAACTGTTACAAGGTTAAATTCAAAATAGGATGAAAGTTAAATTATAGAAGACTATTATAATAGTCATTGTGAAACAGTCATTTTGTTCCTTATTTTTCTCTAACTTGAACCAGAAGTCTGTAAAATCTGTGAGCACAACATCTTGCGTAATATTAGGAGATTTAAGTAATATTTGGAGAAAAGTCATAAAGGTATGCAATTAAAAACATGACTTATTTTTACATCACTCGAACTGGAAGTTCTTCAGGGTCTGCAGACATCCACTTTTGGTGACATTAGGTCGGTGTGAAAAATGTGATTTGGGAATAATTCTAAAGGTTTATGTTATTCCTGCTGATAAAACTTTGATGAGAATGACTATTGTTGATATAGGCAACATAGTTTTAAATGAAAATATTTTCAGATGGTGGTGTCCCTTGAGATGTTTTCAACGCAAAAAGTGCCAGAGCTCAAAAATGGTTGGGAAACACTTTTTTTAGGCACTGTTGCAATTGGTTTGCATTAATTAATTTCCAAAGAATTCCCATTCAAATCTACCAATATTATCTTTCAATAATTCATATATTTTTTATGAATCTTTTTCTTGAAAAATGATAACCTTTTGAGTATAAATAATGAAATTGAAAAAAATCCTGAAAATGTTCATCTGCACTTGATTTTTTTGGTTTACATTCTGATTGAATGATTATTTCGTCAAGCTGGTGAAAGATGGCAGCACCCAACAGACTCTTCACAATATTTTTGCTATTTAGGCCTGACAATATTCCCCAAAATGTTTCAGTTAAACTATTTTTTTATTGTTTATTTTAATCAACATGGCTGATTCTTACGCTGCGTTTGTGAATGCGATGCATGTGTAAAAGTGTAAATGCGTTCGTGTGTAGCTCTCACAATTTGCGTCTGTTTATGTACGTCTGTTATTCACAATGCAGCATTGGTTCAAGAAGCCTGCTTGCGTGCCACAAAGCGTGATTGTTAAGCATCGGTGTAAGAATGTGTCAGGTCGTGTTTGCCCAGGCTCCCTAGTGTGTGCTTGTCAGAAGCGTACCGTCAGCCACTTTGCAGGCCGGGCTTCTCTTTGTTTAGGAGCAGCATAGAGTGTAGGTCACATTTGATGTTTGTGGATCCGAACCTTATTGTTTATTCTACTGTTTTCCAGTGGCTCAGTACTGGTCTACATAATCGACACCGGAACTGGATCCATGCAGCTCTCGCACAAATTGGAACTCACTCCAAAACACTACCCAGGTTGTGCATCTCCTTCCTTCATTCTATTAAACAAAGAAAGGCCGTTTTACAGTAAAAAAAAAAAAACAACCATTACTGGATCAATTAATTCCTTATGATATTGACCCTAATAATGTGCTTTTGATTCATTTAATATCACAGAAATACCACCTGTGATGATATTTCTTAAGATATTCCCTTCATAGTACTACATTAGTAATACGTAATATGTAGTCATTCATTTAACTGTATTCTTACACTCTTAAATGGTAGCACAGTCATTGTAAAATATGTACACTTGCTGACAATTTAAATTGATATCTTTTAAGCTTTTACCCAGCATATTGTTTTTCGACTGGTAAATTTTCAACAGTTTAGTAATGAAAGGTCATTAAATGCATTTTTCAAAAGTTAAGCACATTCCAATCTTTCAATATGATTTCATTCAGTCATCCAGTCAAATCATATAAAGTTTGGACAAATGTTACCTAATTCAATTTATTTTAAAAGCCTCAAATTAGAAGAATATTTGTGTCAAATAGTTTATGCTATGCTAACCACGTATTGCTTCCAGACATCTACAACAAAACGGGTCCGGTAAAGCTCATCTGCTGGTCACCTGACTTCAGTGTCGCCATGGTGACTTGGGAATGTGGCGGCCTATCACTTTGGAGCGTCTTTGGCGCTCAACTCATCTGCACGTTAGGAGAGGACTTTGCGTGGGTAGACGCGCATCAACACAAACAAAAATACAAATATAAACACCTAAATTAAGGTTTATGTTTAAAGGTACCGCTCCGATGGCACCAAGAACGATCCCCTTAAAATCAGCTCCATGGTTTGTGCGCTTTATTTTTAAGTTTTCGTCACTCTTTACTACTTTTTATATTAAATTTAAGCTTAAATGTGTTTCAGAGCTGGGGAGCAGAAGGCTACCACTTGTGGGTCGTGCCAACAAGGCAGGTGAGGAAGAGCACAGAAGAGGAGAACCAAGTGGAAGAGATGGCAGAAGCGACAAAGACCACCGTACCTCCGCAGTCGCAGGCTGGAATACTGCAGTTTCACTTTATCAAGAGCGCCCTCACCGTCAACCCTTGTACGGTGAGTGGATTGACAACAACACATCAATACATAGATCAAATTAGAGCCACACGTTTTCATTTCATTTTTTAGGGAGTCCCAAGAAAATGTGGCAAGGTTCGAATTTCTGTTGGAATTAAGGAAAGTCGAGATAGCATAAAAAAGTCATCAAGAACTTTGCATATCAATTTGAACTCGTTAACTAGACCAGCATCTGACAACCCAAAATTCTGTAAGAGCCATATTGAACATAAAATTAATATTTATGGATAAAATAAAATCCTTATACATAATCTTTATTATGAATGCAACACATGCAATATGTATCTATATTAGCCTACTGTCAAAACTGGTTAGGTTAGCTACAAATTCAGCATTCGTGATTATTGTCCCCGCAGTGCATTCTGTAGAGAACGATGCCACGTCTAGTTTAACTTCATTACAATGTTAATAAATTATGTTTCATTGTTTTGATGAAATTTTTAAAAAAATGCAATAATGAAGTCCAATTTTATATCTCATTTTTAGTTTGAGAACTTGACAAAACAACAAAATTTAAATTCTCAGCATCTTTGAACTGTAGTGATAGATTTTGGAGATGCAATTCATTAATAAAATTTCTTTTTGCGCTCCTTATTTCACCAGATGTAATGCAATCACACTATTTATCCCTTTCTTAACTGGATACTCTGCAGATGTAGCATATCTTTCCATGTCACTTCTTTTGTTATTTCACAACTTTTCGCTACAAAGCAAAAAATCAATCAATCCTTCCAGATTGGCAAATTGTCTTTGTGTTTGGGCACAAGCTGTGTCAAATATTAAGTTATTTTTTTCTTCAGTTTCCGCCATTTTGCTTTTAACATGAGGGAATGCTTCACTTTTACAAGCCATCATCCGTAATGTGTCTAACAGAGTAACCAGGAGCAGGTGCTGCTCCACGGCGAGGACCGTCTCTACCTGACCTGCGGTGACCCGGCGCAGGCCCATAAGGGTTCAGACACGCAGTCGCAGCACCCGCGCTTTAACCCTGATGGTGAAGACCCCCTGCACCATCATCACCACCACCTCAACTCCCCTCTATCTCAGGGACTCAGCACTTTATTGGGACACAAGCATTGGCACGTGGTCCAGGTAAGCGTGCCAAGTTACCTTAAAAATGTAACAAAAATCTGCTTCCAAGATTTAAAAAAAAACAGCTAAATCATATTTATTGATTATTTATTGTTTGTTTGTTGTTATTTGTGCACTTTATGGTGAAGCTTTAAATCTCATTTTACTCATACAGAGACAAAAAAGTATTCAATTCAATAAACCCCGATTTCCACTGAAGGTTTTTTGACATAGCACAAACCTGCTTTTTATTCTTTCCTCCAGATTCATAGCACATATTTAGAGAGCAACTGGCCTATACGGGTAAGTGTTGGACCTGCAAAAACTGCGGAATGATTCATAAAAAATGCAACAATCAAATATCCCACATTCACTATATGATTTTGTGTATTTGTATAGTTTGCAGCCATAGACACAGCAGGGCAGTGCATGGCTGTAGCGGGAAGACGAGGCTTTGCACACTATTCCTTGTACACCAGGAAATGGAAGCTGTTTGGGAACATCACTCAAGTATGTGTGACCACAAAGAAAAATAAATTCCAGTAACACAACCATTCATTTTACAGAGGCACTAGAAAGTATTGTATTGCAAACTTCCATAAAGAAATAGACTTTTTTTTTAATTTCACTCACTAAACCAAGCAACTGAAAGCTAACAGCACCTCAAGACAAAAAGTCATACTATTCACGTTTTTCCTTCATATTCAGTGCATTTGTTGTGTATTATAAACCTAACAGATGGCAAAATCGATAAATAAAAACATCCTCATGGACCTAACTCAAATTATAAAGCAAGGTATTTCTCAATATGCGGATTGGTATGAATAGAATCCTATTAGTGATGCACCTAATATAGTTTTGTATTCTATGTTTTATCAATGGTTGTAGTGACATGCGTCTTTGTTGGTTCCCTTTTAGGAGCAGAATATGACGGTGACAGGCGGTCTGGCTTGGTGGAACGACTTTGTGGTGGTGGCCTGTTACAATTTTATAGACCAGCAAGAACAAGTGAGAACTCCCCAACACAATTTTGATGATTAAAAGGATTTGTAGACTGCTTCGGTTTCTCACTTAATGTCTTTTGTCGCCTCTTAGTTGAGGCTGTATCAGCGCTCATCAAATCTGGACAACGCCTTCGCGTCGGTCACCAAGCTACACTCTGACACCCTGCTACTTAATGTTTTTCGGGACATGGTCATCCTGTTCAGAGCCGACTGTTCCATCTGCCTCTACAGCATTGAAAGGATTAGCGACAGGTAAAAGATGTGTGTGTGTATATATATAGATATGTATGTATATATAAATATATACACTGACTAATTTTCAAGGGTTTAGTCAGTAGTTGTTTGAGGACCGTGGAACGAATTAGAGGTTTTACATATAAAGTACAACTCTACTTACTAAATTTTCAAGTTACAAATAAAGTTCTGGGACCAATTAATTTCCTAAGTACTACTGTATTTTGGATAGCCTTCAATTACTTATGTATTTCCATTATTTGTGGCATGTGTTGGTCTCTATCCCTAAAGAATTGTATTTTTTGGCTCTACGGGAATAACCAACTTTTTCTATTGCACGCCTACTGATGTAGAAGTAGCGCTATATTAATGTGTAATATTATGTTTCAGTCCCAACCCTTCAGTCAGCGTGGATCTGCTGCAGGAAGTATCCATGTCCCGCTACATTCCTCACCCCGCCTTGGTAGTCTCTGTCACGCTCACCTCAGTGCGCACGGAAACTGGCATCACATTGAAAGCCCCGCAGCAGGTAACACATAAAACACAGCATACAGTGAAGTACAGTCAGAAATATTAAAAGGATAATATTTTGCTTTGTCCACCTTCAGGCCTGCATGGCAGAGAGCATCATGTTGAATCTGGCTGGCCAGCTGATCATGCTGCAGAGGGACCGTTCCGGACCGCAGGTACGAGAAAAGGAGACGCCGGCCAACAGCAAGAAGCTGGTAAGAATTTCTAAAATTCGTCTTAATTTCGTCATTTTAAAAGTCAAAATCATAGATTTCCTACACTGAATTGAATAGTTTGGTTTATTTTTTCTTTTAAAAAAGCGCAACCCATACCTCTAATTGGTCACAGATTGCTTTTTTTCATGAGTGCAAATTTGTCCTTTTGAAAAGCAATTCCCTAAAAAAAACTGTTTCACAAATTTCTTAACATGACCATTTTTGCAATTATAGCACAAAATCAGCTTTTAATAGAAAGTTCATCATCATTGTTGCAGTGCTAAGTAATTATTTACCTCCAAGGGATTATTTTTTTCTGAGGCATCCATTATTTTAAAAAGAAACAGAATCATAATTGTTGTTAAAACTTTTCCGACATTAGAAACCTGCATATTTTAGAATTGCATTTTAATCAAATTAAGTTTTGTTTTTATCATTTAATCATTTGTAGGTTTAATTTTGGATTTAAATATTACTCAAAATTTGTTTTTGCCTGTTTTGTAGCTTCCCTTCTGCCCACCGGTGGTGCTGGCCCAGTGTGTGGAAAACGTGTGGACCACCTGTCGCTCGGACAGAAAGAAACGCCACTTGCTGGAGGCCTTGTGGCTCTCCTGCGGCGAAGCGGGCATGAAAGTGTGGATGCCACTGTTCCCGCGGGACCACCGCAAGCCCCACTCCTTCCTCTCGCGACGCATCATGCTCCCATTCCACATCAACATCTACCCGCTAGCTGTGCTGTTCGAGGACGCGCTCGTGCTGGGCGCTACCAACGAAACAGTGCTTTACGACGGCATGCAGGGGTCCGCTGAGACCCTGGAGGCGCTTTTTCCATTCTGCACTGTGGAAAGGACCTCGCAGATCTATCTGCACCACATACTCAGGCAGCTGCTGGTTCGCAACCTGGGTGAACAGGTACTATATGTGCAAAAAAAATAAACAGATGAGACATGTCATTGTCAAGCATGAGAAAGTGTCTCACTTTTCTCACTTGTTTTTTTGTACTTGACTTTTATTATCGTATCTTAACCCCACTTTGCCTGATTGTTTCCTTCCTCATAGGCGTTGATGTTGGCTCAGTCGTGCGCCTCACTGCCGTACTTCCCCCATGTGATGGAACTGATGGTGCACGTGGTCCTGGAGGAGGAGGCTACATCGCGGGATCCCATCCCCGACCCGCTTCTGCCCACCGTGGCCAAGTTCATCACCGAGTTCCCACTTTTTCTCCAAACCATCGTGCACTGCGCCCGTAAGACTGAGTACGCCCTGTGGAATTACCTATTCGCCGCCGTGGGAAACCCCAAGGATCTTTTCGAAGAGTGCCTCATGGCTCAAGATCTGGACACGGCCGCCTCCTACTTGATCATACTACAGGTATCAGTAGAAATATACTACAAATTGACTGAATTTGCCTAATTCAAATGCATTATGTCCTGTGTTCCTTCTCGTTGAAGAACATGGAGGTTCCGGCTGTTAGCAGACAGCACGCCACCCTCCTCTTCAACACGGCGCTGGAAGAAGGCAAGTGGGATCTTTGCCGTCATATGATCCGCTTCCTAAAAGCCATCGGCTCAGGGGAGATGGAGACGCCGCCCCCGACGCCAACCACGCAGGTAGGAGCAAGCACAGCGCCATCCATCTTTAGACCGACATGGTCTACTGTGAGAATGGAGCATCCTCGGCATTCGAATAAGTTGCAACTTGTACATATTGGGATGCAAAACAGACAAGTGACAATCCCAATAATTCCGATTTGAATATTATAATACAGTAATCCTTCGAATATCGCGATTAATGTAGACCGCAGTAATTGAAAAATTGCCAAGTAGGATTTTTTTTTCCCTTCAGTGGTGAGTCCTAGTAGCAAGCTTAATAATGGGCAGTGGCAAGTTTCAATAGTTATTTTCAAATTTTTAGGAATTTAAAAATTATAAATAAATAATTAAAAAATAAAGTGAAAATAATCGTGAAGTCGCAATAATCGTGGGAAGACTATTAACCTTTTACCTCGTATTAAGACTGGTCTTTTAATATTACTACTTTTTTCTTGTAATAATACTTTTCTTGCTTACTATTACAACATATGTCGTCATTCTAGTAATATTACGACTCACTGTCCCATTTTTTTTGTCTTTGAACAGTTTAAAGAAAAAAAAATACACATTCGATGGATGAAGTGTTATTTCAAACTAACAAGAGGGTTACCATAAAGTGCCCAGACGTGTGGACAGAAATTAAACCGTATTGCTTTATTCTGTGTTTGTACAGGAGCCCAGCTCAACCGGCGGCTTCGAATTCTTCCGCAATCGTAGTATCAGTTTGTCCCAGTCTGCGGATTCGGTAACCACCAGCAAGTACAACCTACAGAAGACCTTCAGCATGCCTGCCGGACACGCAAGTAAAGGGTAAGAATGCACCAACTTAACTGGATTTTTAGGGCAGTAAAAATAAAGCCAAATATAATACGTATAACCGGTAAATAATTAATCACTTTGCTGATGATATTACACAATGTTCTCTTACTTTTATTAGTTTCTAAATAGCTATTGCCCCACTCAGCAGACATTTTTGGATATTAGTACTGAAAGCAGGTTACTGCACTGCTTGTACAATATTGCCATTTTGAATTTATTGCCATGTTTGTTTTTGTTTGTTTCGGAATTGATTTTGTTGTTGTTGGTATACTGCTTATGAATTGTTATGTGTTATTGTGTATAGCAGGTTGTTCGACCTTCATTTTGTAACTGAACTTGCCTTAATTAGACCTTTAGTAATATGAATCAAGTGTCTTTTTGTGACTGATTGACAATCAGGCGGGACGGCGAGTGTCCCGAGAACATGTACATCGACATGATGCTGTGGCGCCACGCCCGCCGCCTCCTGGAGCAGGTGCGCCTGCGGGACCTGGGCTGTTTCTCGGCCCAGCTGGGTTTCGAGCTCATCGGCTGGCTGTGCCGGGAGCGCAACCGCGTGGCTCGTGTGGACGACTACGTCCTGGCCCTCAAGAGGCTCCACAAAGACTTCTTGTGGCCGTTCCCAGTCGTTCCTGCCGCCAACTTCAGCTCGCCATTGAAGAACGGACGGTGTCGCCCCGGTGAAGGCCTTTTCCTACTTTTTGAATAGTAGTAATAAACGACCGTCAACGTCATTGGCTTTTTTTTTTTTTGCTTTTCAGAGCTTAGCGCCAGGCTCCTCAAATCCCAGTCGGCCGACAGCTTGCTGAACAGCGACATGGACACGGCGCCCCTTCTATCGCCTCCCACCAATCACACCTGGATGGACGGCCTCAGCCAGAGGAGTAAAGACACGGACGCCGCCTCTTCCGTCCTGTCCAATCAGCAATCGCCACAGACGCACGAAGCCTTTCTGTCACTCATCACCAACAAAGGTTTGAATCTGCTTTGTTGAGCACAGTGTCCGTCGTGAGGCCCAAATATTTAAAAATCAACAAAACCCCATTGGAAATGTAAAGTCAATTTTATTTTTATCTGATGTATTTTGCTGGAGAGTGATTACATTGATTGGGAATTCAAAACATATAATTAGGAGTGAAAAAAATGCAGTCCATTTTGATTTATTAATAAAACCTGGACAAAATGAACTTCACATTTTAAATTATAATAATACAATAACAAAGAATACATTTGTATAAGGATGCAATAAAAGTGATATTTTCGGCTTAAACCTAAAATGTACACATTTAAAAAAATTACAACACATTTAAGCGAATAATTAGTCATTTTTTTCGGCATTTATTTATTTTGTATTTTTTTAAAGAGCTTATTTACTCTAAAATTACAAAAAATCATTTAAAATAAATAATCATTCTGCCCACGTTTGTTCCAATGAGGCATCTTCTAAAATACGTAGCACCCGCTGCAATCAATTAATTACACTTGCAAATGGTATCCTGTTTGATTTGAATGGAAATTTGCACCCACCCTTTGAATACCAATTTGTGACCTAACGAGCTATTTTTTATTTTTCTTTGCCACCACTTAGCGGAGGACTACAGCGTAGGCTCAGCCACTGACCTGACAGAGAGCAGCTCAGTGGTGGACGGCGACTGGACTGTGATGGACGAGAACGCGTCCACGCTGAGCCTGAGCCAGGCTGAGCTGGAGCACATCTCCATGGAGCTGGCCAACAAGGGCCCGCACAAATCGCAGGTGCAGCTCAGGTAAGGGCCTTCACTCACTCCCTTACCCGTCCACCCAACGCTCTCTCACACCGCCGCTCTCTCTCTCCAGGTACCTGCTCCACGTCTTCACAGAGGCCGGCTGCCTGGAGTGGTGCGTGGTCATCGGCTTGATCCTACGCGACGCCAACGTCATCAAACGGGCCGTGGACTTCCTGGCGAGCCCTGACGTTCCCATGGAAACCGTACAGAGCGTGCACGCCGGCTTGTTGGCCGTCGACGCCTGGACCGACACCGACTGGTGAGTCTCTGCTACCAAAAAGTTGCCCGTGAGCCAAAAAACTATTGACTGGAAGGTTTATAGTCGAAGCTTGGGTTAAGTCTAACTTTTATTGCACTTCTCTGCTTCAACACTAAATGGAGCTCGTCACTCCAACAGCTCAGGGATCAAAACATTTTCATATTTTTTTTACCCGATTCTAATTTTCACTGTCTTTTTTCCCCTCCTGCTATTAGCCTGGGCTACAAAGCATTCCTCGGCCTAATCCGGCCTCACCTGCAGCAACTGACGTCGACCCCCGCAGACGCCGAACAGACTCAAGCGGACACCTTCCAAGCCTCTGCCGGCCCCAGCGCCACCGCCGAGGGGACAGGGGGTGCCACCTCTACCCGGCCCGAGGCATCCACGTCTCCCGCCGACCCCAAAGGACTTTTGACGCCCCCCTCGCCGGAGCCCGTGGAAGAGGAACGGACCCCCGATGGGACGGAAGAGCGGCACGACGAGGAGGGTGCCTACGATTGCACCTTGTCTTGAATCCTTTTGGAGTTTCTTCCTCCACATAGTATTAATAACATCCAGCCTTTGAAGAAAATCTCTCCGACGGCTTCTATTTTTTTTTTCTTTTTTCAAGATTATCAAAAAAGTGCCGACAAAAGGAGATGGGGGGGGGCACCATACTTTCATACCTCATTATACACTTTTAAGCATAGTATTTTTTCAATGAAGGTATTTTTCTATGCAACCAAAACCATGGATTTGTAAATGAACATCATGAATATTAATGCAAAGGTAGGATTTCTACAGGGGGGGATTTGGGGGGCAAAAGAATGGACTTGTCATTTCACACATCGCATCCGGCCGGACTGCTGAAGACTTTATCGTTATTGTTTTTTTTTATCACGCAGTATCGTGCATGGAATTCATTTTATGGTGTCGGTCAACACTTATGATGATTATTTATTGTAATTACGATAGTATCATTTCGGAATCTTTGTTTTTATAATGTTTTTTTTTTTAAGTTCATCCAGGTGGTATCGGCATGTCAGTATTACCTTGTGCAATTTATCCAAATGTTACTCAGCTTTATGTGATTTCATTTGCAGTTGACTTTTTTTTTTTGACACATAAGTGGACAATTATTAACTCACTATTTGAACCAGCAGGATGCCAGTCGCTGAGATCATATTTCTTTTTGACAAACAGAAAAACGGAGCGATGTAGTCTTCGTGATGACGCTTACTTGAAGAAAAAACGAAAACAAAACGCTGACTTGACAAACCAAAGACTTTTTTTTTGTCCATAGGCCTTCTCTTTGCATTTGAACCCCTTCTCCACACAATATTAGGCAAACCCTCTAATATTAAGCACTAAAAATTGAGTGCTTTTCTAATTTTGAACTCACATCTGACCAAATGGAAGCAGCACAGCTTGCAGTACCTGTGTTTGCCTCAGAATTATCACATTCTGGGTTACAATTTAAACTCTTGCAATGAATTGGCAACATTTATCATTATTCATTATGAACCCAAAGTGTCTGTGTACCTAATCAAATGATCATATGTATAATGTCCAGGTACTCTAACCCTCAGTAACACAACTACTAACTTAACTACCAGTGTGCAGCAGACTTGCCAAGTGCTGTGAATTATGAACACAAGCTTTCTTGTATAATTTGCTTTTCCATTTTAAATATTTCAACTGTTTTCTGTTTGTAAATAGACCAATAATTTATTTTTTAATGTAACAATTTGATTAGATATGATTGTTGCAAATGGTCCATTTTGTTTGGCTTTTATTTTATAAAATAATGTAGGTGCACAAATTATGTTGGTGCAAAGCAATGCAGTTTTCCTGATAGGCATGGTGGGTTAAATAACTTAGTTGTTTTTATGTATTTGTAGTCAAAACCTTCCAATAATGACAAGGGAAATGTAGCCACTTGGTTGGGGCAGAGGTTAGTTCACTGGACTCCAGCCTGGGAGACCTGGGTTCGATTCCCACTGCCGTCATTTGGCTGATCACTACACCAAGTAGTTCAGAAAATGGAATGAGAAAAAAAAAACAGAAAAAAACTTTTTAATTAATATTAAGCACTTAGTCATACTTTTTCAGTAAAAGGTTTTATTCCAAACTGCCGAAGATAGATAATCAATAGATTTGAGTATGGTTACAATTTATGGAAAGTAACTGTCCTTGAGTCTTCATCTTTGCAGTTATGGCTCTTTGCCGCCTCCCAGAGGACAGAAGGTAAAAGTGCTGGAAGCCGGCATGCATAGTGTATATTGTCTTTTATACGCATCCCGGCTTTCTTACTTTAGTAATTTCTTTGTAAGAAAAAATAGTATACATAGTCGTTTTTGGTTAGAAAGAAAGCCTTACTAAATAGCAATTTACTATCTATATACATGATCATTTTTTAAAGACCGTCAAGTAAACACGTCGACGTCACTCCACTGCTTCCTCTTCGGTGGCCGCTGGGTCCTAACGCCCGAGTCTTTTCGTTTTGCCCCGTTTTTTTCTCGAAACGGATCAGTAAGTAAAACGTCAAATATTAGCACCCAGGGGCCACCGAACAGAGGAAGCATCTTTCAACTCGAAACAGACCAATAAGTATCAAAACCAGGTGGCAAACGAACACCGAAAGCAGTTTTCGACCTGGTCCGTTTCGAGAAAAAAAGGGTGCAAAACGAAAAGTCTCGGGCGTTAGGACCCAACGGACACCGAGCAAAAAGGGTTGAAAAACTGCCTTTTTTGTTCGGTGTCCGCTGGGTCCTAACGCCCGAGTCTTTTCGTTTTGCCCCGTTTTTTCCCGTGGCGTGACGACGAGGTGATGACGTAGTATATAGGAAGTAAACGGACCAATCGCTAGGACCCGGGAACAACTCGAAAGTTTCGAGCAGCCGCTGGGTCCTAAAGCCCGACGAGTTTTTGGTCTTTATTTTAATTCGTTCGTTTCAAGTCAAAAACTGCTTTCTCTGCACGGAGGCCGCCTGGTTTTGTTACTAATTGGTCCGTTGCGAGTTGATAAATGATTCCTCTGTTCGGTGGCCCCTGGGTGCTAATATTTGACGTTTTACTTACTGATCAGTTTCGAAAAAAAACGGGACAAAACGAAAAGACTCGGGCGTTAGGACCCAGCGGACACCGAGCAAAAAGGGTTGAAAAACTGCCTTTTTTGTTCGGTGTCCGCTGGGTCCTAACGCCCGAGTCTTTTCGTTTTGTCCCGTTTTTTCCCGAAACGGATCAGTAAAAAACGGGGCAAAACGAAAAGACTCGGGCGTTAGGACCCAGCGGACACCGACCAAAAAAGGGCAGCTTTTCAACCCTTTTTGCTTGGTGTCCGCTGGGTCCTAACGCCCGAGTCTTTTCGTTTTGCCCCGTTTTTTTACTGATCCGTTTCGGGAAAAAACGGGACAAAACGAAAAGACTCGGGCGTTAGGACCCAGCGGACACCGAACAAAAAAGGCAGTTTTTCAACCCTTTTTGCTCGGTGTCCGCTGGGTCCTAACGCCCGAGTCTTTTCGTTTTGCACCGTTTTTTTTCGAAACTGATCAGTAAGTAAAACGTCAAATATTAGCACCCAGGGGCCACCGAACAGAGGAATCATTTATCAACTCGCAACGGACCAATTAGTAACAAAACCAGGCGGCCTCCGTGCAGAGAAAGCAGTTTTTGACTTGAAACGAACGAATTAAAATAAAGACCAAAAACTCGTCGGGCTTTAGGACCCAGCGGCTGCTCGAAACTATCGAGTTGTTCCCGGGTCCTAGCGATTGGTCCGTTTACTTCCTATATACTACGTCATCACCTCGTCGTCACGCCACTGCTGCTTCCTGTTTGGTGCTCGACGTTTTGCGTTTTGTTCATTGGTCGGTTTCGAGATGTCATTCGACCAATTATTGGTACTAATTCAGCCCATGTCATTTTTAATGTTAAAAAAATGCCTTACTAAGATAAGCATGGCAATGTTTTACAGGAACGTTTTGAGTGAAGGCTTGCATTCAATATTAAAATCTTTATTTTAACATTATCCAAAGTTTGATTTGACAAACCAAAAATATCCATTAGGGGGCCACTTTATGTCGCGTTGTGCAACCCACTACACTAACTCGTGCCCCACTTAATCATAGGTGTTGAAACGTTTTATCTAAGGAATTGGGGTGAAACACTTAGTCATTTTTTGGACAAAATGCTTCATCCACCACTGAAGACTTATACACTTAGGCACTTAGTTAGACACTTGTTCTTTTACCTGAATAATATTTGGAAAATTTTTGCAGTACTTGTACTCTTATCTCTTTCATTTACCTGAATAATAGTGGGAAAATCATTTTTGGAAAGTCTCATTTTTATAAAAACATTTGTTTTTATTTAAGGGAAAAATGATTACCAGCTGGGATTTGAAATCTGTCTGCTCACATGGCAGGCAGGTAACAGAACCACTACACCATGAAGTGGCCACACTTTACCTTGACATTATTGGAAAGTGTTGACTACACACACACATATATATATATATATATATATATATATATATATATATATATATATATATATATATATATATATATATATATATATATATATATATATATATATATATATATATATATATATATATATATATATATATATATATATATATATATATATATATATATATATATATATATATATATATATATATATATATATATATATATATATATATATATATATATATATATATATATATATATATATATATATATATATATATATATATATATATATATATATATATATATATATATATATATATATATATATATATATATATATATATATATATATATATATATATATATATATATATATATATATATATATATATATATATATATATATATATATATATATATATATATATATATATATATATATATATATATATATATATATATATATATATATATATATATATATATATATATATATATATATATAGAAATAATTAAGGGAAAATGTTTCCATTCAATTCAGATGAAATCGAGAAAAAAACCTGTTTGTGCGAGTTAAAATTGCAACCAACGTTTCAGTATTTTTTTTTAATTAAGTGCTCGTTTCATTCAAGCTTTATCATGTAAAATCTTCCAAGTATGAAACACATTCCAAAGTGACAATACCAACAGTCCATTGCCACTCAAAACTGCATTTTTTAAACCAGAACCCAAAAACAAACAGCAGTTAGAGGTAAAGTGTTAAATCCATCACACACACACACTAACCAAAAAAAGGGAAATTGGGGGCGAAATGGGCAGAAAAAAAATGTTATGAAAGAAGGAAATAAGGGAAAAGGTTAACAATGATAAAAGCCTACCGTGGCTTTTTGTTAGGAGTTTCAACATTAAGCTTTAAGACGTTCTGAAGTGGCCCCACTATTATAGTACTACCCATACTTCATATTGCACCATATAGTGGGTCAATAACATTGACATGATATGGCCATCACAGCAGTCTGTTACCCTCTAAAAAAAAATCCAACTGCATTTGAGCCATAAATAGGAAAAGATGCGCACTAACCGTTTATTTATCATTAAACTTTTCTTGTGTTTCTGATTCCAACGTTAGTGTTGTAGTTAACGTTTGTAGGCTGATGCAAAACTTCCTACACACACAATGCATGTTTGACTTCATTACAATCTTCATATCCATAATTGAAACACTACTCTGCTGGCTTGAAAATGTTGCCTTAAAAGCCCTACCTTGAATTGTGTGACCCTAATTTGAAAATCCACGAATTGTTTTGTCTCAACCCCATAATTTCCAAACATAACCATATCCTCAAACTACACTGAAAGCTGTTTGCTTTCCATGCCAACCATGTGTCATAAAAGGCGATTGCTGGGTGTTTTGGAAGGACAATATAAACATGGATTTCACAGCTTTGTGGGGCTTCCAGGCTCTCCATAAAGCAGGAGTTGGACTAAAGTGAAAAGAAGGGGATGTGGGTGCGATTCCAGTCAAAATTAGACAAGAGGTAGCATCGGCGACGAAGCACTGGCTGAAATCAAACCGTCTTGAAGCCCGACAAAACCCTATTATCCGGCCCCCGTTACGACACCGTAACCCCGCGCGGATACAAGCTGTTGGAGTGGCAAACTTCCCAAGCGCTGGCCGAGAGGGGAGCAAACATGTGAGCGCGTGGGGGGTAGAAAAAGGCACAAAAGATTGGAGATCGAGAGACAAAACTTGCTTGCGCCGAGCGGGAAAGTCGACTTGCCGCTGACACAGTGTTTCCGGGAGGGTTTTGGGGGTGTGTGGGGGGTGACTAGGACCCTCAGTATCGGTACAAGTCATAAGTGCTGACCCACGAGGAGGGGAAGGCCCACGGCGGGAATTGCTGGAGGATTTCCTCCAGCTGAGGTGTCTTCTGGTCGGCCCCAAAGAAGTAGTGGCTAGAGATGGCTACCGAGATCAAGCCCTCGGGGAACCCCGACGACTCCCTGGGCGGCTGGAGACAGAAAATATACATACTTGTGATTCACGTATTGTATGGCCTGTATTGGTTGTACGTGTTGTAAATGACAAGTGGGGGGGGGGGGGATGCCTACATAAGGCTGTAGGTTTTTGTTTGAGGGCAATTCTGTATTATTTGAAGATTTTCTTGTGTATTTTATTCTGTATTGGTATTTAATAATCTGTTTAAAGTGCAATCTTGGTGCCAATGGTCACAAAGTTTTTGTATGATCACGTTTCTTTGTCTACAGCTAAATGATTCCGGAACATGTTTCTCATGCGATTACTAAGAAATACTAACTATTAATTGATAGATGAGTGGATTACTCAAATAATGGAAAGCCAAAGCCCTACACATGTCCATTTTCATAGAGAAATTCAATGATTTCTCCAATATAGGAATGTTCTAGACACTACTTTGTACGTGTATCTTCGCAGAACATGATTTAATGCTCCAAAATGTATTTTTGTCATAATCCCCACCCCGTTAATACCTGTATCTCGAACCAGAAGGTCCAGGTGGGCGCATTGAGGCCGTGAGAGTAAAACACAAAGTACTCTCCGCTGAGGTAAAACTGCGGCGTGCCGTCTCCAAAGGACCATGAGGAGAGACTGGCGCCGAGGTGAGGCATCAAGTAGAGCGACATGTGGCTAGGCCCTGCACAGTACGCTCCTTTAATATTCGGCGTTTCCGAGCACACGTGCCAGGAACCACCCTACCTTTGACATTGAAGGTCATCTTAAGAGTGCCCCAGCCGGTTTCCTCCCTGGACACCAGGCGGAAGTCCATCGGCGAGCTCGGGGAGACGTCAGCAGAGGGGAGGTACCAGTTCTTCCTGGCGACGAGGCAAAGAGTTAAAATAAGTGGGAGGCCAGGTGGCGGCGTGCAACGCACTTGCTGAGGAACTTGACGGGCAGGAACCAGGGGAAGCCGCAGAAGGGTTGATTATCGTGGCACCGTGCACGCACCGCCTCTTCGATTTGGGGCACGTAGGGGGTCACGTGCTGCATGCCCGTGTAATCGAAGCTGTTGATCCACACGCCCGAGTCGCGTGACTCTACGCGGCCCTGTGCGTCGTGGAAGGTTCGCGTTGTATGCTGCAAAACAAGGACGAGGAAAGTTGAAGCGTTGCCGATTTAAAAAATGTCAAAGGGTAACTGAGAGGTTTCCAGCAAGCGTATATCATGATCTTAACCGTCTTCTGCTGGTGTGGCTGACAATCAAGTGTAATCTCGTTCTCATTTAAAAACCATAACAGCATACCAGATTTGGTGTAATATTGAACATGCCTCACCTGTAAGAAGACCCTCTTTGGTCGCGGGCTGTCTGGATTTCCCGAATAGGGGAAGAGGAAGCCACAGGACACCAGCAGGAAGGTAACGGCAAAGATGGAGCCCAGACCCGCCAGAATCCATTTGGTGCTCTTCACCAAGTAAATGAAGTGGAGCTGCGAGGGCAAACCGAGTTCACAAATACCGAAATGAACCGCTAGGACAAAAAAAATGTAGGACACTCACGAAAAATGAAGAGAGGAATATGGTGGCCATGGTAACCAGGGCAGCCAGGACCAGCTCGGGTGGGATTTCGGTACCGCTGCGGCCCATGATGGGCGTGAAGATCTCAAAGACCACCCAAATGAGAAATAAGATGTGCAGGTAGGGCGAGGCCAGGCCCACCATGTAGAGGACGCTGTACTTGAGCGACGCACCTGCATGAATGACACAAAATCTGAATGACGACAGATGCTCCTGAGGCGTATAAACAAACGCCAAAACGCTACTGGCCTCTGTTCTTGAACTCGTTGGAAAGCATCAGCTTGGTGGCCAGTGGAAAGGCCACCATCAGCATGGGCACGTAGGCTGAGCAGAGGCCACGCTGGGTCATCCACACTAGGCTGCAGCACCACAGCAGCAGGCTCACGTCAAAGTAGAGCTCGCCCAACTCAGCCAAGCGCATACCCTGAAAAAAAACAGTGCAAAGGCATTTTTTGGGGGACACAAAGATGGTGTTTAAGGTGCTTAATTCAGTTAAGGTAAATCCATCTGTTTACATTCAGTACTTTATCACAATAACACCTATACAGCAATAAAGAAAAAGTACTAACCAATTGCAACAGTGCCTTTAAAAGCAAGCACAAAAATACACCAGCAGGTGTATATCGTGACATCTGACCCCACAGAGTTGATAAATTATTATTGAATGAATTTTAAATGGAATATTATGAAGAGTTCAATAAAATTAGAGAAGTCAAAGTTTATTTTTGCAATATTTTTTTTAGGGAAAATGTACACCAATTATGTAATGACATTTTGATTCTTTTTATTTCTTAAACCACATGATAAAAAAAATAAGCCTTGCTTTTTTGTTACATTTTAGGGAGTAAAAAAAAATACCTGTGGCAAAATTAGATATGGTTGGCCCTACGAGAGCATATTTTGTTTCTTATGGATAAAATAGCAAATACTAGAGAAAAGGTTTGGCTCTGTGTAGAAAATAGTTTCAATTAGAGCACATAAGCTTCAAAGGAGATCCCGTCTAGAAACACAGTCTCTCACAAGAGAGTTGTTGTTGTTGTTCAAGCACCCCTGCGGCAGAACTAACGTTATCTGCAACGCGATCTGGTCGTCATGCGGTCTCCAAGTTACTCATGTAACCTTGTTTTTTTAACCTTAGGGTCACTTTTTGGAAATAAAATTTTAAAAAATTTAAAAAAACTCCCCTCGTACTTACCATTTCTTAACTTAACTTACTTTACTTAACATTTAACCTTGATTTAAAATGATACATTTCTATCAACAGATTGCAGAGCAATTTCAATGACATTGAAGCTAGCCCTCCCAGTTCAAACAGATGTTAACCGATACTCACTCTGTAGTAGAGGTTCTTGGCCAGCGTGTGTACCAACACCATCTTGCCAGTGGCGGCAGAACCATACAGACACACAGAAGCGTAGAAGTGGGTGTACCAGAACATGGAGCGGCCCAGCAATGTCACCAGCAAGGCCACAATCAGAACCGACAGGAGGGCCGCCAACCAGCTGAGCAACGCCACACCCGTGGCGCACGCCAGATTCCAAACGTACCGCCCACCTGTAGCATATTGACAGAATCCAGGAAAATATTCAGTTCGTTACGTAGCCAGTCTCATTGGTTCAAATGGATTGTCTATTGGCATCAAAAGCCCTGAAAGAGTTAATACCGTTTTTTTTCTGGAGTATGAAGTGCAAATTATTATATATTTTGGCCTATCCTGCTACTTCTATATTAAAAATGTATACCGGCCCAACATGGAGTAAACATTACCCATATTTAGTTGTGAAAGAGCACTCTTACCTTACAGTTTTGACTATATTTATATCTAACGAAAGCAGTTTAATAATCATAATTTCAAAAACATTGCTGATTTGGAATGGTTTGATTTAATTAACATTCTATGAAGGTTTTCATTTCAATTTATTTTATTTTACCTGTACTTTACAATTGAATTTCTTTATGCACTCTTAGGCTTATTTCTCACAGAAGCTCCTGCAATTATTGTTTATGTTGAATGGAAATTAGCAGGCTGGAGTTGTATTTTCTCCCGTTTTTGACAGGGATTCAAAGTAGCTAGAAAAATCTGAACAGTATTAAATTGCAGGAAGAAACTACAGTTAAGCTAAGGGGACCGTTTGTGAGCTGAGTATTAGCAATAAGCGTGAGCAAAAGTGGTCATTGTTGAGCTGAAGTGCTGCAAAGCTTGATAATCTCAAGGGTGCTTATGTTAGAACTAGGAGTGGCACTGATGTGCAACCTATTCAATTAATTTAAACTGCTCCTTTCTTGCCAAAGTAATAGGAGCCACTAAGTTTGAGCTACTTGGTGAAAAATGGCAAACTACATACATTACATATTCCTCCAAAGCTCTGACTTATGTATTCTTCTGCTACTTATTTATGTTTTGACCTTTTTTTTTTTAACTACTTCAACTTTTACAATAGAGCAGCATATAGTCTGGAAAATACTTTGAAATAGCTACTTTGAAGCCTAGTAACATCACTGTCTTTTCTATGTCAACACATCACATGCTCAACAGTATTATTAACAATCACATGCAATTTGAAACCCACCGCGGTTGCCCGGCCGACAGGCCTTCCTGCCCAGATAGACGAAAGTCGCCACGGCAACCATGTAGTTCAAGATGGTGCCAACGCGAGCTGGGTACGCCACCACGGTCACGCCCAGCACGTCGAAGAACACCATGTTTCCGTGGCGATATTCCGACGAGTCAGCCAGCTCGTCCGACATGAGCAGGTGCTTGAGGACGGCCAGGATGTTGTCACCTAAAAATGAAAACAAATATTCAAGCCTTATTTTCTGCAATGCTGTAAAATAAAATGAAATATAAGAAAGGGGTATTTAACAAAGGGTTTCCTGGATTTATTACAAAACAAGGACAAAAAATAGATATGAGTTTATGAACTACCTTTATGGCTATCCTCACTATAAAAGAAGTATTGTTATGTCATGAATCATTAAACACAAGTACAATAGAAACGTCATATACGGTAGTTAAATTTTGCAATGTGTAGTGTGACTGGGCAAATATTTAACTTTTAAAATGGCCAAGAGGACTAGGCTGTTTAAAAATTGACCTAACGCAAAATAAGGTGTGAATCTGTAAATAAAATATTAGCCAGGAAATCTGGCAAGGAAATGATCTGTAAGGATAGGTCAGATTTTTTACTGGTTTTTATTTTTAGATACTAATCGGAGCTCAGTTTTTCTCTTTTATGTTAGATCCTTATTTACTTGAAAAATACTACTGTCATCATTTAATAAATTCATTGAAATACTGACATAATAAAATAAGAAATAAGTGTGACAGCTGTCTTTGAAAAAAAATTAAACCCTATGAAAATAAGTGTTAAAAAAGGAAATGGCTTCTGTAATCAGAATTTTGTGAGAATAAGTTTTAAAATGAGCGAGCAATTTTAAAACTTAAATAAATCCTGTTTCCAATGATTCAGATTTTCACATTCTATTATATCTTGGAGAGCTGGCAGTACATGTCAGTAGCAATAAAAGTAAATGTTCAAATGAAGTGAAGTGGGAGTGGCTGGAAGTAATTGCTCAAAACGATTATTCGGTTAAACCCGACAATGGCAGCTTTGAATAATTTTGTCCACCCGTGATGTGGTGCTCGAGTACGGAGCTCTGTGGGAGACAGTCGTTTTTTTTTTCCTTTTGAGGCACCACAATCCTACACGCTTGCACAATAATGCACTTATTGTTCTCATTGCCCCAATTGGCTCAGCAGCAAAGTTGTGCTTTTTAACTCATTGGCTGCCACTGATGCCATTGCCACAATTTCCATATATACATTATATTTACGTATTTATTTTACCGTATTTTCACGACTATGAGGCATACTTAAGTCTTAAATTCTCTCCAAAATTGACAGGGCGCCTTATAATCCAGTGTGCCTTATATATGGAAAAAAATAAATGTCATTCATTGAGGGTGCGCCTTATAATGTGGTGAAAATACAGTCCCTCTTCATTGTGTATGGTGTCGTGTGTGCATCTTTTATTCCGGAGAATGTGATATGTGCATCTTTTAGTACATACCAGAAAAGGGGATTTAAAAAAAAGTGCTGAACTGTATGAACAATTTCTCTAGTAAAATTAAGTCAACATTAAGTTTACTCCTCTTTGTTACAGTTAATTACTCGTTATTACTTACTTAGACGGACTGACGTTAAAGACCCAAATAGTCGGATTGACCATCTGTGTTATTATTCAATGTTTCATTATTTTGGCTGAGGGTTCAATTTTTGCAAATCACTTTTAACTAGGAGGAGCTTGAAGCACAAGGGGGAGGGGCTTTTACACAGTCCCACTCTCAAGAGTGACAAAGACTCACCGCCAGCTCAGCGGTTATTGATTCAGAGTTGCTGCAAACCTGCTCTCTGTATGGAACCTGTGAGGATTCTGTCTGCCGTGTCGTACTTTGTATGGTAGATGAAACCGTTCTCGATGAAAGCCAAGTCAATACCTGCAAAAAATAAAGAAAATAATTATATGGACAGTTTTTTTGTAATAAAAAAAAATCTTAATCAATGGATATCAAGTTAAAGGGAAGGTTAACATATTTAAGAAAATGATTTTATGAACTTACTTTTTTTTCAATAATTAACAGCAGAAAAAAAATCGCAAAGTAGTGAATTTGCGATAAGTGAAGTCTCGATAATCGGGGGATTACTGTATCAGTCTTGTCTTTGTACCATATTCATGAACTGATAAGGATTGTTTTCCAGATTAACATGCATAAAATATGTATAAATATTCCAGTATTCTGGGGGAAGTAATACAAGATAATATTCCTCATGAATACAATGTTTGGAAGCCCTTCCATCAGTGTTATTACCTGGGATGTTCCCAAAGTCCCTGTAAATGCGGAAGTCGGTATCAGAAGGGATGATGCCGCTCTGGAAAACCTCCTGACCCACAACGGATGCAAATGGGTGTTTGGCAGCGTGCACGTAAGCCTGGACCAGCCATGGATTCTCTGGACCTGTTGTGACCAAATGCACATTGCTGTTATGTTTGTTTTGGCCACTTGGTGCGATATTCGTTTACACCAACAGGGTATGACAAACATGTAGGGGTGAAGCGTTTCACAGTTTACTGTTAAACTATCATCAACACACATATATATGGGACTATGATTTAAGTCAACTTCACACGACTTTTTACATATGAATTAAATGAAAGCTGAAATTGTACAATAAAAATCATTTTTGTGACGGCTTGTTCGTCCATATAGTTCAAACCAATGACATGAGGGGAGGTAAGAATCCAGCCGAGGTTGTATAACTCAAAACATTAATGGAGACTCGTTGTCTTTAACGTGTGAGGAGTTGGAATATGCAATTGAAACTAGGTCAAAGAAAAAACTAAGTCCTGAAAAAACAACTAACAATTAAATCACCGGTGGCAACAGCACTGAAACAAGACGGATGAAATAGCCTACCTTCCGCTACATCACTTCCGGCAACCACTGTAGCTGATTGGCCAACAGCGAAATGGGATGTAAGCTTTGTTTTACACTTTTTTGGTTCCTTTTACAATGAAAAGGACTACATGTTTTGTTTCAGTAAACCAGTAAAAGTACTCCCCTGAGGTGATAGTGGGATATTATATTATATAACATTATATTACATTATATTTAGGCTCTCTGTTGGAGTTTTATCTATCCGAGTGAAACAAGTGGGTCACATACCTGTTTGGAAAACAACTTCTTTGCCACCAACGCCTGCAGCCTCCAAGTTAATGAAAGCCCTCACATCTTTAGCCCACGGGTGTTGCGTTATGAAGCCGTGGCTAGCCTAAAATAAGAGAAAAAAAATATTTGGATAACTTCTCAAGCCAGGTGGGTATTTACAGACAACCTATACCTGTAAAACATTCTCCTCCGCCCCATTAAAGAGGAAAATTACGCCATGGCGAAGAGGAGTTGGAAGGTTGGCCAGCGAGTGGAGGACCTCCAACATAACTGCGCAACTCACGGCATCGTCGCTTGCACCTGAAGACAAGAACAAAATGTCAATACACAACACAATACACAACTCATTTACATTAACAAAATGTAAATAGCATGGTGTCACATAGCTCAAACAAGTAGGGGATTTAGTTAAAAGATGGTTATAATCCATTATTCATCCCCAAAAAGCACTTGGTATGTTTTTTTAAAAATAATTTCAGAGTAAATGTATTACTATAATGCATTTAGGAAAGGGTTTAACATTTAAAAACTCAGAAATATACAATGAATTTTACAAAGAAATGTATACATATTTGTCTAAAATGTTCAAATTTAGCAGACGATAAAATTGAGGGAAAATTTGGTGTCCAAGCATTTCTACTTCCCCAACATCAGCGACCATTGTCATAATGTGTAATATAATACAGTCAAGTCATCAATCATGACTCATCATAGCATTCTGTTATCTGAAAAGAGCTTTGGTAAATGTCCTTCACTATGCATAGCTTTGTAATGTGGAGACCCTAATGAACAATTGATTAAAATCATTATACAAATATGAATAAGAATTCAAGAAAGAATATTTGTTCCTTCTGAATGAATACGATTGTTGATAATCGTTATAACAATAAAATAACTCATTATTGTCTATTCTTCTGCTACCATATAGTACTCTGAAATGAAAACCATAATCCTTGAGAAATCTCAACAATTGAGAAACGACAAAGACACGCCATGCAATATCAACGTGAAGTTCTAGTGATAAAACCAAAACAGGAATAAAAGGGAGCAGGCCATGTGAGAAAACATGCTAGGAATGCATTAAACTGGTGGGGCTCCGGCTCCGGTTGCATTGTGTTGCTGACAGTGAAAAAAAAGGTGGAGTGCCAGACCCTTAGGAGGCAAAAAAACAGGCAGGGCATGTGATGCAGAAAGATTAGACAGGTCAGTGTCAAGGCACGGCTATGCCTGGGATTTCTTTGGAGAAAATGTTTCTTTTTTTTTTTTGCTCCAAAGGCCTAATCATGTGGTCCGGCTTTGCGGATTTAGTGGTGTCTGTCTAGAGGAGAGTCAACATCCCTCAAATGAGTAGCATTAATCCTCAGCAGCCAAACACTGAAATGGGACTTCAAACTAGCCACTCTATTAAATAAATTATTATATTTGTGGATTAAAGTGAAACAGAATCATCTGACTGATTTTTTCTTTTTTAAATTAAACCTTGCCATGAGTAAATTTGCGAGGGGAAAAGAAAATGGTAACTGAGGGGTTTCCAGCAAGTACACCATATTATTATCATCGCCATCTGATGGAGAAAGACAGGTTTTACGTCTCCCATTATAACGGAAGCCGAGGGACTTTTTCACCGGCGGAGAGCAGCTTTTTGGTAATAAAAGCATAAACTTTGTGTATAATATATACCACAACTTTGCAATTTTGCGTGTTATACTCAAATAAAAACAGTACAAACTGTTTTCTACCCCCTCCTGCTGATGGATTTCTGTCGCTGGGAGAGAAAACTTTAACCCGTTGTTTTTTAAGTGAATATCAAAGAACCCAGTACTGCAATTTTTGTATTAAGGTATTTAGTTCTACATGTCCCGATTCAAGTACCATATTTTCACGACTATAAGGCGCACGCTCAATGAATGACATATTTTCCATATATAAGGTGCACTGTATTATAAGGTGCACTGTATTATAAGGTGCACTGTATTATAAGGCGCACTGTATTATAAGGCGCACTGTCAATTTTGGAGAAAATTTAAGACTTTTAAGTGTGCCTTATAGTCATGAAAATACAGTACTTAAAGTACTTGGATCCATTCCATGCAATACTTCATCAAAATTTTCAGGAGAATTTAGCAGCAAAGTGTATGAAAAGTACATTTTTAAATCATTTGGCCAGACTTTGCCCATCCACAAAACTGTGATACAAAAAAAAAAAAATAGGAGTTATTTCTAATGACTGATTTTGTTCACAATTACGTCGTCTTGGTGAAATGTTTCGTTTGATCAATTCTTATTTGTATTTCTTCATGAATTACATTCATTCATTGGAGTTGCATGAAAAATCCATTTGTTTTTTTTCATGCCAACACAAGAACACAAATTACTTGTAAGGGTTATATATCCTTTTTCTCACGAGTTGAACATTTTTACTTGTGTACAAGAAAATATTTTCTCAGGAAATCGGTTCGTTGTCAGGCCTTGTGCCACTTCCTGCTCCACACCTTAAGGATTTCCCTCTCTCAAATAAACGAGCACACATGCAATACCCACCGACAAACAAATGAATGAACACGATTCTCTGCAAACGAAGTGGGTGCAGGGTACCGAGTAAGAAGAACATTGCTTTGTTAAAGTGGGGGAAGGAAGTTGCCGTCGTAACACTCAAGGACAAAAATTCCTTGAAATATTTTTTCTTCTTTTATCACACAGAACTCGTCTTCCAACAAACTGGTTAGTAAATGGCAACCAAGATTGACATCTAGATCAGATAATATGTAAATTCACCAATTCTGAATAGTTATAGTTCTTGAAATAACAAAGCACATCGAGAGTTCCACACCACCATATGGAAAGGCTACTTGTTTTTACTGTAAACATTTGGACCTGATTAGTACGACTACAAAACTGTGGCACTGTTATGATAACATTTGCAGCCTATCTGGGGGTTCAAACCAAATAAAAAGACCAAAACTGTTTCTGGGCAGTTGGGGAGAAAAAAGTTAAAGCAAGATTCATTCCAATATTAAAGAGTTGCTGGAGGTTAAAAGTGAGTGTAGGGTTCAATTTAAGAGAAATGGACAGACAATATCATCATATGCATGCCTGTGGTAAAGAATGTTGTTTGCTAACTTGAACCAACTGAATTTCATTTTACCGGGATGTAACCGTGCAGAACATTTTAATGAAAACCTGATTTCCAGTAAATGGCCGTCGTTGGTGTGAATTAACATTTTATTAACGCCAGTACTATCTTAGCCAATCAAATGCAAATATGTCAGATTACGCACCCTTCCTTGTGATGCACGTAACACCCATTATTATAGTGGTGCCTAAAGTACAGTGTGTGTGGGCCAACTGTGGTGTAATGGCAAGTTTTTACTGGCCTGTGGGAAATTATTAAAAATATTTTTGCATAGGAAATTGTGATAATGTAGGTATATAGTTTACCCAAATAAGAGCAGTTTTTTTTCAATACTGTAAAAAAAAATATATATATATATATATATATATATATATATATATATATATATATATATATATATATATATATATATATATATATATATATATATATATATATATATATATATATATATATATATATATATATATATATATATATATATATATATATATATATATATATATATATATATATATATATATATAATGACCTATGTTTAAATACATTTATTCATAAAATTTAAAGCCCTCCAAAGATGGCTAAAAGAACATTTTCAGTTAACAAGAAAAGTGAAAGCAGTTTGAAAACCTGTTATTCAAGTGGAAAGATATTCTCGGAAATTTAAGGGCAGACATTCTCAAGTTGAAGATAAGACAACTGAGAATCGAACAAGCCTTACATCGAATCAATGTATTTAGTCATACGATCGTGACCAGCCTCCCCAATAAAAAAAAGGTTGTATGGCTCCCAATCCTCTTTTTAACAAATCAAAGTGTAAGGGTTGTTTTTGTACCTGGACTGTTGGCCACGCTGTCAAAGTGGCAGTTTGCCAGCATGAAATGCTGCGAGCCACCTTTGGGTTCAAGGCGCACAACAACATTGGTGATGCGGTCGTAGAAGCTGGTGAAGCCCCCCAAGAAGCCGATGGAGAAGGAGCCCGTGGGCCTCTGCACATCCACGTTGAGCTGGTGTACGCCCTGCGCTGTCGTGGCACGGATATTTTCAATCTGCTCCAACAAGTAGTCCACCGTCAACACCTCATTCTCGTGGCTGCCTACTGGCCTTGGCCCCACGCTGGTGATACGTTCCAGGTGCTGCCTACACACAGATAGTATCAAGTATTGTTAGAGCAATTAATCAATTACATTGAATGATGCCTTTAGAGCAGGCATGTCCAAAGTCCGGCCCGCGGGCCAGTTAAGGCCCGTGGACAAATTTTTACCGGCCCGTGGCCTCTATCATGAAATCAATAATACACGGCCCGCCAGCACTGTTGACCACAGTATAAAATACATGAGTTCATTATTTTTTTTGTGATGGTCAAAATCACAGTTTGAATATGCAGTGATCATTGTTTTGTTTTCAGCACTGTTCCTACAGTGAGCATATAATAGTGAATAATATGTGATGTTTCACATGAACTTAGATATCCTTGATAGTTTTCTTATTTTTTTGTGGTTTGTGATTTCGGTAAAAACCTAAATGTAAAAAAAAATGTAAAAGTAAAAGTATGCCATTTGTAATTAAAAAAAATCCCAAAAGTTAATTTGTATTTAATGTTAATGGTTCAAAGAATGTCAGGCTAAATAGTCGGCCCGCACACATTTTCAACTTACCAAATCTGGCCCTCTTTGCAAAATGTTTGGACACCCCTGCTTTAGAGCAAACACCTGAATTTAATGTTCCCTATTTGATGAGTCATTTAATGAGAATGGTGTCGTATTGGTTTGTTTTGAAAGTGTTGTATTTATTTGTATTATTTGGATGGATACACTACCCAGTGGTGGTAACAGCGAATGACATAAATCTCAATGTCATTGAAAATAGGTTAAAAGCAATATAAAAATGTAAGAAGTTGATTTAAGCATTTAATTCATTTATTAATACATATTTAAATAGGGGTCGACAACTAATCCAGGTAGGGAAAATTGTAACCACCTGACCTCCACAGAGCCAGTGAGGTACATTAATCCTTTTGGCTCAAAGTAGAAAATATTTCTACTTTTGTCACATGGCTCCAAAGCCGGCCTAAGTTGCCAAAAAAAGTGAAAGTCTTGATTTTTATTTGATTGAATTCAGGAAACTTTAGTCAGTGAGTTTAGATGGAGCTTCTATTTTTTTGCAGGTTTACTCAAAGACAAAAAGAACATTCAAATGACAAAACCAGAATCTGTACAATGGGAATCAACCTCTGAGCAAAGACGCATTGTTTAAGTAATTAGCTCTATCTAGTGGTAAATCTGAGAAGTCCAACATAATGTAGGCTGAACTCAAGCTTCTTGCAATGGCCATATATAATATTTTCATAATTTGATGAGGGCCAATAAAAACCGAGTTGCAGGCACACCACGGGGTATAGTTAGTACACACCTAACTTAGAGCCACACAAAAAGTATCACATAATTGACCATTTAAAAAAACGAAGACAAATGAAATCAAGTGTTGAGTGATACATTGGGCCAATATTTGGACTTTTTCCCTAGATCAGCCATAAGCTCATATATAATAGCACACCTTAGGTGTGTTCTCAGGATGATGATCTTTCTTATGTAGATCACCAATGCCTTGACCGGTCTATAATGGACCGATGTGGTCTTTTTTCTAGATCGGCCTAAATCAACCAATAGATATGGGATTTTTTGAAAATCACATATTGGTCGACCTCTAATTTGCATGCCCTCTCCCAGCAAGGACTACAGTTGATCGTAATTATACTTAACAGTAGTGCAACACAACACTTTGTTCCGGATCCCGTGCTGTTCAAAACATGTGTTAATGTTGTTCCTCAATAATGCAACGGTTGCAGGTAATTGTACTTTGCAGGTGGTTTCGATGCGGATGTATTGCGTGAAGGTGGAAAACACGGTTAGCCGGACCGTTAGCTGGCATGAAAGCTGCAAATTTAAGGGAAAATCACCTGGCTCTGCCTGCATCGAAATCCCCGCTCGGTTTCCCGATGACGAGTTGCTGGAGAGATAGGTGAACGAGTCCCCACAAAAGCACGAGAAACAGGCACACCAGCGAAGTTGCCAGCCCTTCTCGGAGCAAGTACAAGCTGACGTCGGGCTTCCTCTTCGCCTCACTGCCACTGTTCCAGCCATTGTTGTCCTCCCCCAAGCCCCCACGGCCCGATATCAGGCAACTCTGTGTTTCGAATGGTGGCTTGATTCTTCGGACGGTGGTGTCGCTCTCCATTTTAAGACCCAGCGGCACATTAGTTGCAGGCGTCGCTCACAGGCGTCGCTGCTTTTCGAGTTTTTCGCCCCTTCTCTTTCCGGGATATCAACGGGATGCGAGGAGGGACAAACGACGTAATGAGGTGGAGCCACGGTGGGGGGAAAATACAACGTCAACACTTGTCAGATCCTGGCCTAATGCGCTATATTCAAAGATTCGTGGCGTGTTGTTGAAATATTAGGCTACTTTGAAGGGAAAATGTTGGGTTTGGAAGAAACCGGGATAGTTTTGAATTTGTAATAGTTACATTCATTCTTAGAGCTAAATCTCAAATTCAGCTGTGTCCAAACTGCAGCAAACTATCAAAATATAATTGAATATGTGACGGCATAATGAACTCATTAAATGAAACTTTTCAATGTAGTCAAGGGATGTGAGCGTGACTCACTCCTTAGGATTCCGGAAGTTCTGAAACTAGAAAGACAAAACGGACTTCTTCGTTGTCGACTGTCAAATATACTTATCTATGCAAGTAAAGAAATGTTTAATTAAGCCTAAAGATTAGAGATATTAGTGCAGCACTAATCAACAGAATTTTCTGCAAAGGTATGAAGTACTAAAGTCATTGAAAGAAGTTTTGTTTTGTAGGTTCATAAGCGGATCCCGCTGACGAGAACATAGTTGTGTGTTACGCCTCTGTTGACGGAATTGTGAAATGCGACGTGCTATTATGTACGTGGAATTTTTCTATTTGTCGAACAAAAGACGTGCATGATGCGCCAAGATTTTGTGACACAGTAAATTTGTGACGGGAAAAAATCGTCTCTTGAAAATATTTCTTTAAAACATTCAAGGAAAAAATTTCCCACGTACATAATAGCATCGTTAGCATTTACATCCCGTCATCAGAGGCGTAACACACAACTATGTTTCGTCAGCGGGATCCGCTTATGTCCCTACAAAAATAAAACTTCTTTCAATGACATTTTGTAATAATATTGCCAGAAAATGTGTTGATTAGTGTGAATAATATCTCTAATAATTTAGGATTAATTATAACATTTTTTATTGCATAGATAAAGTATTTTTTGAAGTGACAAGAAAGTGTTTTTATTTTAGTTTGACAGCGGACATCCTAAAAGGGAAGTGTGTCAACGCTCACCAGACACTTTGACACCCAGCAAACAAGTTCCCTTTACTGTGTTCTTTTTCGGTCACAATTCAACGAGCATAGAGGGAGGAAAGCAGCAGTAGATCGCTCGTGTCTCTACCCGAGGCCGGATGATAAAATCCAACCTCCAGCGGATCCTAAATAGTCATTGCTTTGCTCGAGAAAAGGAAGGAAAACAACAGCCCATCAATACCATGGCGGATTTAAGTAGCGGTATTTGTGACATGATTGCGAAGTAAGTAACCAAGTGGGCTTTAGCTCTAGTGAGCTATGGATGCTAATACTGAGTGGGGGAGGGGGTCATCGTTAAATGTCAATTTACAGTAAATAATGTGGGAATCGAAGTCATTTGTAACCCTTTGAGTTTGACATTAGAAAATGGGTTGTTAAATCAACGTCTACGGCGGAATATGGTTAAAGCTTCATGCTAGTAACCATCTTCGATTAGATCAAGCGTTTTCTTTTCCATTCCACGCTATGTTGATGGCGACGTTTCAGTTTTCTGATTGTTGCCCGATTAAAGCTTTTAAAGACGCGTTCGTTGTTTTGCCCAAATGTGTCACTAACACATTTAATAAGATCTTGCGCCACATATGCTTTACATTTCCTATAACTATTTGAAATCTAGTAACGGAGAAGGCATCGGGTGAGATTTCCAATAATTTTTTAAATTAACTTTTGATTTATTGAACGCTGTGAGCCACGTCTGTCTCGTGAGAAGTGACAGGTTATGTAAGACAAAGCTCTGGTTGTTATGACGTCTAATTGCGTAATGACGTCACATTGCGTAACGACGTTCCTGTCGCTCGTGTGAACGCAAGGGGTAGGATAATGCAAAAATATATTTATAGTTACAGAACTGAAACAAACAAGTAGAACTATAAAGTCATAACCAAGGTAGATCAATTCACCACATTATTTTTTAAATAAATGCATATATGTAAAAATATGCTATAATTCTAGTTTCTTGCATTGATTACAACATAGTGTCATGTGTTGACCATAAGATAATGATAATGTAGGTTCAATTGTGGCTTATTGTGCTGGCCCTATTCCATATTAGAATAATTTTCTGCGGGTCCTAAGAACTGCAGTTTGGACACCCACGATTTATAGATGTCAACTGTAGTGACCACCGTCCCTGAAAGAGTTAATGCAATTATTTTAATTCTAAGTTTACAATGTCAATTTTGGTCCCAACACTAACCCTGATTTTCTGTGTCCTCTTTGCAGTCTGTCAACGCACTGTAGTAGTAGTAGTACCCGTGGCCCGGGGCCTCTGTGGTGCTCCTGATGCCCCTCTCCCACCCCTGAAGATCCCAGGTGGGCGAGGGAATGGCACACGGGATCACGCTCCTGCAGCTCGGTTGCTCCACTCGGTAAAGTCTTGAATCCCCCTCCCGAAAGTAGTCCCCCTTCTAAGATGTCCCTCACATCTCCCGCCAGGACTTGAAGTTGACCGTCAGCGAGGAGCCGGAGGGCAGTGGTCGCCCTGGGATACTTCACTTCCAAAGTCGTCCCACCGTCAGCAAGACAGTTCAATGGGACGCTGTCGTGAGCAGCAGCGCTCTTTACGTGGAGATCCCTCTCGACCCGCTGCCCGAAGGCAGTAAGGAGAGGTGAGAACATTGCTTATGAAAAACAATCTGTCCATGTATTATGCTATATCAGTTGCAGTACTACCATCGTGAAGTCATGGATTATAATGCCCTAGGATTAAAATTCTTGCGAGATTAGTCGTTTTGCTGCTTACATTTTACGTCAAGCTGTTTGGGTCAGAACAATACAAATAGGAAATGGAGAAAAACAAGCAAATTAATATTTCCTTGTCCACTAGAGAGCAGTGTCTATCTTTGGGAGTAGCATAATAGTATCGATAAGAGTAAAGAGGGTTTTAAAAGTCCAACTAATATTAAAAAGACACTATAAAAACTCAGTCCATACATTAAAGGTATACATTCACCTATTGTGGCAAGTCTTGAAACCTATTTAAACAAGATATTACTGTATATCACATACATAAATGCATTTGTCGTCAGGCAAAAAGGCATCTATCCCATTGTCACCATTTTAGTGTCATCAGTGAAGTATTCATGTTTTTACTTGAGTATTAAATAAGTGTTTTGTCTGCAGTTTAGTATCTTTGCTGGAATACGCTGAAGAACATCTGAAAGTAGTCAGCGTGTTTGTCTGCTTCTACAAGAACAGGGATGATCGTGGTACGTATAAATACCTGGCCTCTGCATATTGTAAACAACAAAATTCAACATTGTCTTATAAGTAGTAACTAAGTAGTTAAAAGTATTTTTATTTTTTGCTTTAAATCAGTCAATTTACTGTGCTTTTAATTTTTTGGGTGATTGTGGAAAATACACTACCAGACTGTTATAAGTTAAAAATGTTTGAGTGTATGCACTATTTACCTTTGTTGTTGTTGTTGTTGTTTTTTAGCCAAGCTGGTGCGTACGTTCAGTTTCCTGGGCTTCGAGATCGTGAAACCGGGCCACACCCTCGTCCCACCTCGACCTGACGTTCTCTTCATGGCATACAATTTTGACAGGGACTCTTCCGACGAGGATTAGACCCTCAGGCTCTCATTCTGCCCCTTTTGTTGTTGTTGTTTTTTTTTTGTGTTCTCTCCTGAGTTCCCTTTGGTAAGAAAGGAAAGTTTTGCTTCAGCTTTAGTGTTAGCTGTCCGTTAGTAGCTCTGCTTTGTTTACTCATGGAATCATTCCATTGTTTGAATGTACAACACATAAAAAAGTTCAGGGTTTTTTTTGTTCTCTTTTTTTTAAAATATATACCTAATTATATAAACACATACGCATGGTACTGCAGCGACAAAATGGCTATCATGTTTGAATATTTCAGGGGGACCACTTGAGTAGCACGACATTACCTTCATTTATCTCAATAGCCCTGTTGATCGGTACTTTAATTGTTAGTTGGACCATTTTAGTGAAAGGCAGGAAGGGAAATGTCCAAAGGGCTTTTTTCTTTGCTTAATTTTGACATGTAAATTGCATTATTTTCATGTTTTGGCATTTTGATGTGAGGGGGGGGCTGATCTGATTCGACTGAATATGGCTCTCTATATTCTGTTTGGGTTCATTTGACATTTAGTGTTTCTGTATACCTATTGTGCTTATCTTATAATAAAACAAACTCAAACAAATATGTTTCTTTTTTTATAGAGGTGGCTTTCAAATATATTTTGGGAATTGGCCAGCAAACTTGGGGGAAGAAAAACATTTTCCAACTGCATGACATTTTAGTCAATTATTAACCGATGTAACGTCAAGTGCAGTAAATGACGAGGTGTAGACGGTTAAATCAAAATTAGATTTTTTTCCCCAAATTAACTTGTATTTTCTGACATTTTAGAGAACAAATACAGGACAAAATAAGTCCCAAAGTACCTGCAGTGTAAAGTCAATCCTTTTCAACCTAAATGTATAGTTATTAAAATCATGCACCAAGATAAAAGAAATTCAGCTATCTTGAATCCAAAAAATTTAATAGGTACATATTAAGTATTATGACATGTATAAAACTTGAAGCAATGAAACTCCTTGTCAGACGGGTGGGTGAATGTGCTCGACACAATAAAATGGAAGGAAAGCAACTAAAATCCTACATAGATGGTAAAAATTGACGAAAACGACTAATTCTTGAAAAGAGTGCAATAGTTATTAAAAAAAGAATAGTAACGACACAGCACTGAAGCCAAGCGTCCACGAGACGTCTAAAAAGGGTATTTAGCACTGTGGGTTCACGTACAGGAGGAAGTCACTGCAGGAAAGGGCACTATTTAGTTAACCACAAACAAAACGAATCATTAATGCACATCACAGTTCGCCTTAAAAAGACCATTTAAAATTGCATGTTGTGAAAAATAAGAACGACAAAAACCTGAATGATTTAACAGAAAGAGACGACATCAGCGCAAACGCCACAAGCCCGCCGTGAAAAAAAAATGCAGGACTGTAAAATGTGAGCGTGAAGGAAGTAAACACCCTGCCGACCATCAACATTTGAATGCACCATACCACAAAAGGAGGAATTTCAATGACTTTTAACAAATTTGAAATTCAGGAAATAGTGGAATAAGTTCACCAGTAACTTGGAAGATAAGTTTTTGAAGTAAAAAAATTCAGTCAAACAAAAAAATAATAATAAACTGGAAAATAATCAGTAGTAAAATATCAGTTGCAAAAAAATCTGTTGTCATATCTGGGGCAAAAAAAAACAGGTAGAGACAATACAACCAACCCTGTCTCATTTTAATGGATATACAGGCCAGGGGCGGAGCCATAACACAGTATCTAATTGTTTTAAGCTATATCCATATTGGCAATTAATATGGATAAGCATATTGAATTCAAATTATTGTAATATGGCAATTTGTTAAATGTGTTTCAATCTAAAAATGAGGATCTTTCATCCACAAAATTGCCACACAAATCAAAACTTATTGAATTACTTTTGTATTATATTACATTAATTTGCGCAGAATATTTATCATTCCAAAGAATTAATAATGTCTTATACAATCATGAAATATTTGCTAGCCCAAAATAGGGGGTCCTCCCCTAAAATATTTTTATAGCTCCGCCCCTGCTTACATCCTATAACGATGTAACCTTCCACAGCGCACGCCATATTTGTGCAAGCATCCCTTGGTTTGCCTGGTAACAACATGGCCTTGAGTTATACTTCAAACACATTTGAATTTCTAAACACAAGCAATCATGTTTAACAAGGTCGTTCTGAGCTATTCATCACTTTTTTTTATAGGTATGCGGGTCGCTAATGTCTTTGGAATGTTTCCAAGTTCCTAAATGGACAATTAGGCAAATTTACGGGAATATCGTGCACATTGTTGTGTAGGCAAAGCATGTTAGTAGCTGGTATGAGAAGTAAAACAAGTGCTTCAACAACATTCTTCATTAATGTGAAGGCTGACTAGATACTATATACAGAATGACTGAAAAGTAATTTTAAAATACTTTTCATCTATTTATGTTGGCCTAATTTTTCTCAATGTTTTTATGTATGTTTCATGATATCCATCCATTAAATCAGTGCTATTTATTGGAGCTCGATACCAATTCCGACACCTGGCTGTATAGTACAGACCAAGGTACTGTACTGGTCCTTTTTTTTAATTCCAAGAAAAATGCCTAGTGTTTTCTTGCCACCAAACCAACCACACATTAGGAGAAAATATGTAAAAAAATGATCCTCCTATGGTAGGTGTCCAAACTATTCCACAAAAGGGCCATCCTTACTGACAAAAATGACGGAGTAGAAACTAGACCTGATTTGAGTTCTGTGCACTCGAAACGGGAATTGAACAGCAGCAATATCCACTCTCTCTAAAAAAAAGTCTTGAAATGTTCTTTAGATTACAGAATTATTAAAAAAATGTTAACAGTGACATAGTAGGAACTGGAACAACAAGGCTTGAGCCACTGTTGCCAAAAGTCCCTGTTTGAATAGTTTCGGATTAGAAATGCTTGGTTTTCCTACCACTATGCTTTCTGCCGTGAAAAACTAAGAGGCATAAATGTAAAATATTTAGCATTCCGGAGCCACGCCGGCCTAAATCGGTGTAATCTGGGATTTGCAAGTGTGCTATCAAAGACAACACAAATGAGAAGTTGGACCGAGACATTAAAATCAAAGTCCATCAATGTATGGCACACAAAAATGCAGACTGACAGACATGGATCTGCTAAAATTTCCTCCACAGTGACTAAGCTAAAAGCCTCTGTCCGACTATTTTTTTTTTAACTCTCTCAGTCCGGTGTGTGTCTTTGTGTGTGTGTGCGTGGCGAGCTTGCGAATGCGTGCGTTCAAGTCCATGTGTAAAATCTCAAGTTGGTGAGGTTTATGGAGACAACAGATGAGGTCAGAACCTACTGAGGTGCTTTGTGTGCTCAATGATTGTACGGTAGACATAAAATGGCTGCGAGTGTGTGTTTGTGTATGTGTATGTGTGTGCACTATACGTTTGCCCATTGAGGGAAGTGCAATCATGTTTAAAGTGGAGCTTTCAACAGTATTTGTAAGTAAGTGTGTGTGTGTGTGTGTGTGTGTACGCGCCTTCTGGTTTGGAGTGGCTTGGATCTCATCGGCCCTTTGTGTAGCCGGGAAAGAACTGGTCCAGCAGAACCTGCAGGGTCTTGTTTTGCGTCATGCCGTAGTCCTTGCCAAGGTCGTGGCGGCAAGCGGGGCAGGTGTACACCTCGGCCCGGAACGAGCGCTGGAGGCACATCTAAGGAGGCAGGGGAGGAAATGTTGGAGGTTGTATTGAAGTTTCTATCACTCCTGTGTTGTTTGCATGGAGGGGGGAAAAATGTGACTTATTTTGGTAAAATTGGAACTTTCTGTGGAGTGGGGGGGGGGGGGGTGTTCTTATGAATTAGAAGTCATGTTAATTATGTGAATAGGGTTCTATTTGGAAAGGTCTAAAAAGAATGTTGTAAAATTATGACAAAAGTTTCTAATTTCACAGGAAAATTATTGTCAGTGTAAAATTGTGACTGTTTTCCAAGTTCCAACATAAGCAGAATGTGGTAAAACGTGACAAAAATCATTTTGGAAGGATTTTCCCCTTCGTTAAAGCTAGTGGTTTTGGATTTGACAATTAAATCTGAATATGATATTAAACTTGAGATGATGGGTAACAAACCTTGCAAACGTTGTGCGAGCAGACAGTGGTGACGGGCTGGAAGGCGAGCTCCTGGCAGCAAACGCACATGAAAATTTGCTCCATCTTACGCAGAAAGTTCTCCAAAGGACAAAGGAAGATTTAGATTTCACTTATTTTGGCACAGAAAACATCCAATAATCGATGGGAGCGAACGTTATACAACATACCGGCCCTTCTGTGAGATTTCCCAAGGCCTCGTCCCAAAGCTTCTTGTTGGCCACGTCCTCTCCAATTAACTTCTGCTGCTGCTCCGATAACACGAATGCCTCTTCCACCTTTATGCGCTTAGAGGGCGGCTCAGGTGCCGGTGAGAAATCTGGGAATATTTTTTAAAATGATAGTTTTCTGCTATTTCCCTTTAACATTTTTTTGTAAAAAAAAAGGCAAAATTCACACAAGAGAAAAATAAGACTTTCAAGTTCTGGGATCAAAATCAAAATACATTCAAATAAAAAAAATATATTAATGGGAGCCATTTGGTTTTTACAGGCAGAAACATTCAGCAACGTATCAAGACAAAACTACCTTTGGCATAATAATAAGAGATTGAAGTAGTATTTGCTGATCTATTTCACCACAAAATAAGGCTGGTCTGAATGAAGAATAATTATATATGGATGTCTTTTCTCCTTCTTCAAAAAACAAAAGGAAAAACTCACCAGAGTCCCTGCTCATCTTCTGATCACCGTTACTTTGCGGTTCTACATCCTCATCCTCTTCCACAGCAGCCATCAGGTGCTCGTACTCTTCGTCGTCGTCGTCCTCGTCCTTCTCCACCTTGGGGTGCTTCCGGGGCCGGCCCCTCCCCCGGCCCCTCCCAGAATGAGTCTTACCCCGACCGCCCCGACTACCTCGACCACCACGACCACCACGACCGCCTCGACTACCCCGACCACCTCGACCGCCGCGACCACCGCGACCGGGCCGGGCGATGGCCTCCTTCTTTGTCTTATTTGCCATAACTGCCTGGTATCCCGGTGGATACTGAACACACAAAGACAGCCAATGGTAGAGAAAAAAACTTTTGTAGATGGGAGAACCCCTTCATTGGAAACTCATATTAAGCAATATTTCAGGCTGCCTTACCTGGATCAAGAGACCTAATTTCTTGATTCTGTCCAGTCCTTCAGGGGTCCAAGGTGCTGGTTCTTGATCATCCCGCCTCAGCAGGTATCTCCACACCAGATAGCCACACTTTCCAATTTCTGGCCAGTATTTCACCACCTAAAACAAAACAAAATACATACGGTCAACTTATACATTCTTCCCGTATTTTATGTTGTTTGATCATTTCAAATTGTGTACGTTATCATCGACTGCAAAAGTTTCCATGCATCGAGCATGATATACACATGTGCGTCAATCACTTTCGTCTTTTTACTATAAAAATATAGCGCATCAGCAAGCAATGTACCCAAACTGTAAAGCTGTCAGCGACATGCAGCAACGTCTACAGAATCTTGAAATTTGTGCATACAAATGGCACACCAACTGATTGTGCACCCCGTCCGTTTTGGGAAAATTTTACACTTTTGAGTCCGCCCTATGTGAGTACATATGTGAAGCAATGTGTTTGTATGGTTAATTGTCGCTTAATAATCATCTTGACTGATAGACTGAGATTGTTCTGCTGAGGGAAGAAGCAACAAAACATCTTCACCACATATAACATTTAAACACCAAACACAACATAGTGCTCATTCTCTCCACCTTGTAGATGCCGTCGTAGCGGTTTCCCTCCTCGGGGGCGTATTTGCTGATGCGGCGACCTTTGGAGCTGCGCACCACCCGTACTGGCTTCCCTGCTCGCCAGTTTCGCGACTCTGCTCCAACTTTGTCGTTCAGTGGAGCATCACAGTTGAGGGCCAAAGCTCTGAAAGTAGGCCCAATTTTTAAACAGGATAAAAGGTTCTGTCGGTGAAAGCCAATGTCCAAATTCAAATGTGGTCTTTAAATTAAAACTATTCAGTTCAAGGTTTACCTGTTCATGTGGGTCAGCGTCTGGTCAAATGAGTGCTCACCAATGCGTTTGTTTCCAGAGAGGTCACGGCCTCCGCTGCCTGTGTATGTGAATTCGTCCCCTCGGTCCTAAATCAGGCCATATATACAGTATATCATCAGGAAATCAACAAGCAATGAGCAGAATGGAAACCAAGACTTAATGTGAGCTTTGTTACAGTGAAACAGTTCTTTTTCTGTGATTTACTCTCAAGTAACCAAAAGACTCATCGGAATATTGTGAAATAGAAAACAAAGGTTATGTTTGGAACAACTGTTCTAAGCGCACTAAACGATCCATTCACGCAATTGCAGTTTAAATAAATACCTAAAAAGTTAATTGTGAAAACATGTATAGGTGTAACATAACAAGATACAATGAAAATCAAATACTTCTAAGTTTTTTTTTAAGTTGGTGGCTTCTAAATTGTATATATAATATTGTTTTGTCATAGTTGTGCCGTTATTTACATGAATAGCCATTAAATAAACAAAAAAAATGGGCCAGCAGTTGAGCAACAGCTTTGAAACAAGACTCACCACTTCATCCTCAAAGCCCCCCGCCAGCACGAGCGAATAGGAGCCATCGTTACTGCGACCGTGGATGCCACCGACATGCGGTCTGTGCACGCCAGCCTCGCTCACCTGTGTGTACAATAGCAAAGGCATCAAAAAATGAATCGTGTAATCTGCCGGTTGTACCTAGCAACAAGACGGCAGCTCAACCTGAACTCGGAATTTCCAAGTTGTTCCAACAGGAACACCGGGAATAGGTCCGTAGTGGTTGGAGGGAACAATGGTACACTCCTTGGTACGTCCCACACAGGCCATGCCCTAAAAGAACACCACAAAAATGTATAAGCATATAAAGTTTCTTTTTTAACACGTAACATAATAAAACAGAATTTGGGATTCTGCACACTGTGAAGTCATGGTTGTTAAATGCACCCACATAAAACTACATATTCCAAGCTGTTTTAAATTAACCGAAAGACAGGAAAAAGAAACAAGGTATTTTTCCACACGGCATGTCCAGGAAAATGGCTCGGTCTGTTCAACAGCATTGTTCTTGTTACCATAGAAGGCAAGAAAATTGCAGAAAATGAAGGAGTCCAATGACTGTTAGTTTGCCAGCCCCTATTAAGTAAGCACACATATCCTATTGTATATTATTTAGATTTGATGGACCCCCATACTATCACCCAGTAGTGTAGATTATGGCATATATCTTAAAGAAATAAAAAGAAAAGATGTAAGATTATTTTAATTCCTCCAGCAACTATTCGTCTCAAATGCAGAACATGTAGAATAACACAAACAGAAATGTGTATACTGGTGTCAAAAACATGAATTCCAAAGACTGTTTGTTTCGAAATTTTGGCATAAACCCCTTTTCCATGAAAACGGGGGTGCAACATCTCCTAAATTTTGCTTGTAGTTTTAATTGACCTTCCACGCACCTTGCCCCAGTCCCGTTGACTCTCTGTGTTTGCCGAGGGCATTTTGGCCCTCTTCTTGCTGGCCTTGAGTTTTTCCCCAGCCTTGACCACTTCACTGGTGTCATTCTTACAGGTGGGACAGTACCTGACAGCAACACAAAGAAATACACGTCAATGTCAGCTTGTGGTGTTTATAAAACAGGAAAAGCTATAAATAGCAATAAGGAGTGTGGGATGTTCCTGCCTATGCAACAACAACAACAACAACACATGGGGGACCACAGCACGAGCGTTTGGTTGTGTGTGTGTGTGTGTGTGTTTTTTTTAAACATCCAACTATTGAATAATGCTAAAATAGATTGAATATGGCGGCTACATCTCACCAATCTTCATCATCTGGGATAGTAGACAGTGGCGGGTTGAGGCAATAGATGTGGAATGCCATGTTGCACTCATCACAGAGCAGCTGCATGTGCGCGTCCTGCTTTCCGCCGCATACGCAGCACGAGCAGAAGCGGCACTCTGCGTCCGGGTCAGCCTTGCAGTGCTTGCACTCTGGCCCGCTCTTCCCTTCAGGAGAAAAAAAAGGAGAAGCACCATTTGATGAGTTGAACCTCCAATTGTTAATAGCAATAAACGTCCAATCCATATATATACAATATATCTATTGAGGTCAATGCTACTGAATTACTAAATAATAATGATTGCCTGCGACCCACAGTTTTTAATCAAAAACTGAAATTATATATACTCAAATATGGCCCGCACAAGAAGCTTAAATCCAACCTACTTATCAGTTCTGACACTAGACGGAGCTAGTCACTTGAACAGTGACTCTCTATTGAATAATTTATATTTTAAAAATCCAATAAGAGAAATTAAGCTTACTTGTGATCTTCTTGACATTATTTGCTGTCGTCAAGCATAATTTGTTTCACTATTATTAAACATGAAATATTTCTCAACATCCTTATGGATTATTTTTTTTTGTCTTATAGCTCTCATGTCTTACAGTGCCTTTGACAATCATAAACATTAAATGCATTTCAACTGGTAAAGCTGGCATTGAATGATCAAGTTTCACTTGAATTATCTTTGCCAACCTACCCAGTCAAAATTTATTGGATGCCTATTTCCATCAATGGCAGCCAATGAATGAATCAAATTTAAAACCATATTTTTAGTGGATTCCAATCCTTTGTTTAAAAAAAAAAACATTGGAAAGATTTCAAGTCGTGCTTTGTATTCTTGGATTTTTTTTTGTCTTAAAGCGACCCTTGGGAAAAAAGGTATGGACACTGGATTGTGAGTTTTTGGATTAATTTTCCATTAAGAATGTGGATCATACGTTTAAATTGTCCATCTGCAGCCGACAGCGCTGGAGCTCCTGGTTTCTCCACCTGGTAGATTTCATCCAAGAAGTGAACCTTACAATCCCCGATCACGTCGATAAGACCTCTGGAGAAGGGTTAGAACAACGTGAGCAAATGATGAGCAAATAGGAGCATGGGGCTAAAGAAATGGGTGTCTGACCCCAGAAAAATCTTGACTCGGAGCTCCTTGTTGGTGCGGGAAACTTGGTTAAGGGTCTGAATCTCCGCATCGAACCAGAATCCCCTCTCCTCCGGCGTTTCCATGTTGTAATTGATGAACACGCGCATCCCCACCGTGAGCTGGTCCCAGCATAGCAAGGTGCGGGCACGTGGCCGCACATCTGCTGCTCGCATCTCCACCAGACCATTCTCAGGGTAGCTGACGTAAGAGGAGAAGCCATTTTAGTTTTGTTTCATTCAACCAAAATAGAGGACATCCCACTCAAGAATGTGTACAGGAGATGATTGGCAAGCATTCAAAACAGAATTATTCCAGTTGTTATATATGTACCAGAACTGCACAAAACAAGTGAAAATGTGCACTTTAGACAGACCATTTTGAAATAAAACATATATATTTTACTCCTCACACAGTTAAATCCTATGATAATTAAAGGTGCTATGAAATACAACAGCAAGTGACTTTAAAAGAAAAAGCCAGAAAGGGCTCAATAATTAAATTAGACACTAATTAGATGTCTTCTTTTCAAGGGTGCGTTGGTGCAAGCCATAAAAAAAAAAAATCAGATGTCATAGCCAAAAAGAACAATACATGCCTGTTGTATCTAATTTGGATTGTACATAAAATTGTAGATTATATTAATTGTATTCATTATTAGTTCATTATGCATTTTACTGTAATCTTGATTTAACATTTAATTATCTGAAAAAAACAAGTGATTTTAAAAAGCTACATTTTGAATGAATTTTGTCACCAAGAGATTAAATGTTTTTTATGCCAATAACACATAAATTAAGAATAAAATGTCAGAAAAAGATTGACAATTTTAGATGAAGCCAATATCTTGCACAGTACATTGCATATTCTCATTAGTCTGTTGAATTTTTCTCGTAAAGCATCCCTTATTTTTCACAAAAAACACCACGTTAAGTCAAGGAACTACAATGGTGTGATGTAATAAGAGCAGCCGAACGTACATTTTTCCCCCTGACTCACATCCAAATATTTCCATATTGACAATTGCTAAATGAATAAAATTCAGAAAAAACGCTGCTCACCAACGACCAAAAAAAAAAAATGGCGGCTCGCCTCATGCAGCTGCTTTCTATTTTCAGGACCGTCCTTCCAAGCAGGTGTTTAGAGGGGAAAATGAGGTTGGGTGTGTGTACGTGTGAAATCAAGAGAGCACGAAAAAAAAATGGCACCCACCCTCCTGCTCCTAAGACGATAGAAGAAACCCATTGACAGAAAGAAAACGATTTCAATGGAAGACAAACGAAAAGCTGACGATCAGGGTCTCTTAAAAGAACAGGAAAAGGCTCTGCTACGCAGCTGGCTCTGATAAAACATTGCTGTGGTCTAATACCAGCCCGGGACCTTTGTTGTCCTTGGTCTCATCTCCCCTCAGCCTTTCATTAATCAAGAACATGACGCAGAGGAGGATGGGTATAAAAAAATAAAATAAATAATAACTGATGTAAGAAAAATGATTTACAATAAAAGCTGAAAGCATGTGCAAAGGCTGAGAATAATTGAATACCGAAGCTCTAAGCAAAGGGAAGAATATATTTTTTTGTCTTGCTTTTTGCCTTTTATAATACTACTATATAAAAAATAACCCAGTGGAGTTGCCACCGACTTACAATTGCCAAATACACAATAGCGCTCATGTGCATGTTTTTTTTAAAAATTATTTCAACAAAGAAATGCCTTGTGCTCGGTTCCAGTTCTGCCAAGGGTCCACTAAATTTTCCCCATTATCTCCAGAGGTAGTGGTGGAAGAATTATATATTTCCATCACATTGATGGGCTTTGTGGACAAGTAAAAATAAAGAAAGAAAGAAATAAAAATTATCAATTGCCTAAATAAAGTAGATAGAAAAAACAATGCTGATTCCAAACAGCAATTTTGAAACACTTGGATTTTCCAATTGCACAAAAATACTAACACTGCATGCTCTGAAGCGGCCGGGTCTTAACGACGACACGCTCACACCAATTACAGACAAAAGATGGACAGAAAGTAACGCTTCTGAGAATGCAGTGGTTACCATGGAGACGACATCTTCCAGAATTAATCTGAATAGGAAAAAAGGAGATCCGTGGCAGGTAGAGTCCAATTTGCGGGCTGCTGTTGCCGAAGCGAGCGTACATTTTTATCGCCACTGCCTTCAATCACAGCCAAACTGCCGTTCCACAAACGCCCTGACATGCTGTATGCAACAGACGAGGAATGCAAGCTTATTATCTCAGTAACTGGTACAGCAACAACACTCCCAGTACGGTTTCCCACATTTTGGTCTATGAAGAGGGCCTTTAAATACTGGGAAATAAATAAAGAGCTTCCTAAAATATTTACTTTAAAGTTTGGTTTTAAAGAACTAAAGTGACTAATCAAAGTAACATTTCCAAACATAGTAATTCTAAATCGCTCTATATCCAAAATGAAAACTGCTAGACCGCCATACCAAAAGTCTAGAAACACTGTCTATCTTCACACACTGATCTGAGGAGAAGGTTGTCGAGGAAGGATGCTTATTGGATGTTGCAATGTAAAAATGCACTCTATATCCAAAATGAAAACTGCTAGACCGCCATACCAAAAGTCTAGAAACACTGTCTATCTGCACACACTGATCTGAGGAGAATGTTGTCGAGGAAGGATGCTTATTGGCTGTTGCAATGTAAAAATGTACTGCCTCCTACTGTATGCTATAGAGCGCCACAGATTAGAGTGTGTACCCATGCTTGCAATAATTGGTGCCCACAGATGAATAAACTGTCATTGGTTTTCAGTAAAAGTCTTCAAAAATATGTGTATAAATACGAATTCTGAATGAAATGTAGAAAAAAATCCAAATTATTTGTTAAGCCAGGTGCTGGGCAGGTTGTTGGTGAAGAAGCAATAAAAGATGCCACTCACCACACACGTGGATAGACGATGCAATTTGATTGGCAAATGATGTTGTTATTATACTTTAGCAATCTGATGCACCACTGGTCACGTGAGAATTGTGGGATTATTCAATTTGCATATAGACATTTCAGCTTCAAAGTGAAGGATTTTCACAGAATTCCCCAGGCAGGTTTGGCCAAGCAAATTGGTCTTAGCTGGTGTGGGCAAGCTTAGTAAATATCCAACTTGCCACATTCCATTTAAAATTGTCACTGGAGACGGAGCGAATGTGGAGTGTGCATCCTAAATTCAATTAGGTCAAGATGAGTTTTAGCTGAAAAGACTGGGTAAACAACAAACTGGTCTCCAGCTACACATCTGTATAGATAACTATGCAATTAAAATCAAGTCATATTTAAACCTTTAAATTTCCAATAGTCTAATAAAATAACAAACCTCAAGGGACCTTCATCCAGAAAAGCAGGATACACCATAAACTGTTCATCAATCAATCAGAGGGCAGATAGAAAAAAAAGGCAATTTCATGTCATGAGGAAGCATCTTGGCTTACTTAGAAATTCGAAGACCCTTGCAGAACAAATCAATTCTACACGGGCAGACCCGAGCCAAGACTCAGACGAACCAACAAAAAAAAGGTCATTCCATGTCAAATCTAACTTTAACATCTCTTATTTTGATAACTCAACTGTATACAAAAACTATGCTTACAACTAGGAATGCTTCATATAAAAATTGAGTGATTATATGACCTAATGAACTTTTGACCTTTCCAACCCATGTTGCCCTTTGCACTCTTTTTGATTTTCAAATAGTCATATCTTAACATGAACCTGGTCCTACCCTTTTGAAATTGATGTTGTTGGACTATGGGGGAAATCATATATTTTATTTCATGTCAAGACATTATACCTCCATAACTCAATCTTACAGAAATGTTGGACTTCAGCTTTCCAGTCATAGGAATTATTCTTGCAGCTTTATCGAAATTGGATATGGTTGACTGAATTGACATGGAATGACCTGAAAACACCATCAAATCAAATCCTTCACTATTTACCAGCACAATGAAAAAACACTTACTCCTCATATTTAATGTGATAAATGACATCCTCTTCATTGGAATCTGTCTTCGATGTGGAGCCTCCGTTGCTTTCGGAATTTACCGAGTTTCCGTTATTCATAGGAGTGTCCGTGCTTTGGCCTGAACTGAGAGGCTGCTGCCCCTGCTCACCCTCCAGCTTTCCATTAGTCCTTTTGGGGGGCCGCCCCACCTTGCCCTTAACTGGTCCTTTGGGGGCACGCGTCACATTCTCCACACAAGCCTCAAACCAGGCGCCCACAGTCGCGTCTCTGCAGTCTACCAGCTCATTTATCTGAAGGTATAAAGTAGTGGCGTTAAAACGTTATAAATACAAAAGGTACTTACAATGACAACATTTAAAACTAGTGCTGCAGCTATTAATTGGTTGAATAGTAATATGAGTTATTTAATTAGAAAAATGGGTCAAATTCAATTTTGGTGCTTCAATGATTCGTTAATTGGAGTAACAGTAGTGGTTTGTTTTTAAAGTGTTGTATTTAGTTTTATTGATTGGGAAGGTTAGGTTAGGACATTATTTCATCCTATATTCTGGAAATTTCAATTATTTAATAATTGATAGCTGCAGCCCTAATTGAAACGCAAGTAGGTAATCCCAGACATACTTTGTACATCCCAATTCCTGGGTTCGACAGTGTGTGCTTGCTAGATGTCGGCGGTTGTGTGTCTCGCTTTGGACTGGGTGCCTCCAACCCATTCTTGGTGCTGGCTGAGTAACTGGGGACATTAGCGTCCACCTTTGTATCGTCTGCAGTTTCGGCCGTGTCGCTGCAGTCATTGTCTTTATCAGTGGAAGTTTCCATAGCTGTGGGGGAGACGGGAGCAGGGCGATCTGGACTTTCGGCCCAAGGAACTGCAGAAGCTGGGGCAGGGGTGGAAGTGCATGCCACGCTTGGTTGGTCCATGGACATGGGGCTGTCCAGAGCATCTGTTTGTGAGCGAATCAGCAGCTGGACAATGTCATTGAGACCCACATTGTAGTCAAACAGCGTTTGGCCATCTTCCATCTAAAGAAATAAACAAATAGAGGTGTTTGATATACAAAATCCAGTTGACTTAAAATAGTTTAGAATCAATTTAGACAATTTCTTTATTCATGAGTCATATATACATACACAATCTCATTCAAGCTCATTCATTTACTCAAAATCTAACAGAAGTCAATTTAGATCAGTTAGTAAGAAAAAAGAAAAAGGAGCATAATAATTCCTGTTTTCCATTTATCTTTTCAAAACACTTAGGGAGCAAAAAATGCTGCCAGAGTCAAGATAGAAAAGTATTTCACTAATTTGTGACAATGTTAAGTGATGTTAAATTAAGCTACCTTCATCCTCCAAATGCATTGCCATTTTTCTGTCCAAATCCCCCCCATGTATTAATTTTAATTAAGATTTTTACAAACCTACAAATCAGATATAAAGCTAATGATAATAGAGTATGCAGTCAACCATCATTGTTCGGCAAAACAGGGAGCAAAAACTATCAGTGCAATATGCTGCTGCAGAACAGACAAATATATTTACAGAGCAATAACAGAAGTGCAGAAGACTGTTAAATTGTGACAAATGTGTCAACAATAGACTGAAATGCTGGTCCTTATTTAAATATGGAGCCAATGCATTAACATTTAAAGTCACATTTGTTTTGTCTCACGTATCATTGAGTTCCACAAAAAGTGCTCTGAAATAATAATATAGCAAAGTGAAACACTACATTTAAAACATTCTGAATGGAGTATCACAGCATTGACTGTGAATGTAGGCTAATTTTATAAGTGTGAACTTGTACTGTGTTTCAAAATATAACAGTTTGTAATATAGTTGTAAATTAAAAGTACTATGCATTTGTTCCATGCATCCTGATTTTTATGTTTGGTTATTTGCAGGAAGGCTTTAGTTCATAAACCACCCATCGCCATCGGAACAAAACACCAAGCAGCCGGCCAAGGACAAAGGAGCTACACAACTACGTTCGATCGCCGCACGCTGGGGCTTACAGAGGACATTGGAAGGAACACTTCAATAAGCACACCAGTGGCATTTAAGCATGGTGTCAAATGAGTTTTATAATGGCACACACACAAAATGGCACATGTGCACCAAAGTAAGGAGGAAAACGGCACAGCCCGTGCTTCTTGGAAAAGGGGGGTTCTACCAAAAATGATACAGGGAAAGAAAAGGGTTGCTATGACGACCAATCGAGAGAAGGCCCCATTTCCTCCCCCCTTAAACTTCATCCACCATTGCAAATGAACCTGAATCATGTAAATAACTAACTATTGTTATTGCAGCGCCTTTTACATTTTGCTGAATTTGCAGAGATGTCCTATCATGTGATTTGAAATGAGACCCGAATGTGTAATTTTCAGAGCATCAGACAAAAAAAGGTCTGTTTTTTTTTTAAATGTATTTAATTTTTCCTTTAAGTATTACTGTATTTACTCACATATAAGCCGAGAAAGGCAAACCTATCTCACCCATATTTAAAGGCATTGAGGGGCTCCATTAATATAACCCTTATCCTATGCAAGTTATAATCGCCTCATGAATTTTAGATCTTAGTTGCGAAACCCTATCACCACCTCTTCCCTTAACGTCCCTGTTTAACCTTTCCTGTTTGTGCGCATTGTAAACAAGGCGGCAAGGTTTTCAAGAAAAAACAAAAAAAACTTACGTGTGCCGCATTAAAACCAAATCGCATGCAGCCGCCTTTCGCTTTTTCCTCCAGTGATTTCATTACCACCAGCCTGATCGCCCCCCTCTCTCTGACTGTCTTACTTCCAACACAATCTGCTCAATAGTCGAATACAGGCAGGCACACGTCGCATAGAAAACAGACGTTTTAGTTGAAATCCGTACAGATTTCACACCGGGCAGAAACTGTCTAATACGATCAAGACTCGGGTATATTCTATTCATGGTAATCAATAATGCGGTAAACTGAAAACACGTTTCATATGGTATCCTCATTTTATGACTCATGAAATGTCAGAGTATTCCATTCAACGACATCAGATCCAAACAAAGCTTTAGCTAGACTGGAGACACTTGCTCTAACTTGAAGGGGAACGTCCAATAAGGCATAGCACTTCTGTAGTAACGCCAATGTGTGCCTGTGTATTGGAATGAAATGAGCACTTTTCTACACATGGCCAATTTCTCTTCATTTTTTTCCCAGATGCAGTCTTTCAAACAGCACGTTGGTAGCGTCTACCACAGAATATTAAGCAGAGAGAAAAAGACCTGCGACCAATGTCTAAAAAAAAGCAGACATAAGAAAAGTGTATCCTCGTTTCTAGAAGGTTGAGGCAAATCTTGTCGAATTTGAACTTGTGTCACCTTTTTTTTTATCTGATCCATTGTCAACAGGGTCGGAAAGAATCGGATATTGTAGCATGCCAACAGCCCGCCCAGTGTTCAAATGAAAACACAAACACTGCGGAAAATTGACTTTTTCAATGATTTATTTAGAAAGACGTGCCTCTGGAGTGTCTGCCTACTTACCAAGTGTAAAACGAAACCCTCATTATAGAGGCAGTAGTTGTGTAAATCATAATTTTTAAGACAGCCCGATCAGACGATCGATCCTTTGGACAACAATACGATATTTGCCGATTATACAAAGTCTGCAGTGATTCCTCACCAATCGAAGGCTTTTGGTCAATTAACATGATATCTACAAGTTTAACATAATCCGTTTAAACTGAAAACTGGGCGAGCAATGGCAGGCACAAGTAAATGAGTCTTTTCACGTTTTATGCAGATACGATTTTCTTTCCCTTGAATTTAAATAATGACCGTATCAGCCGCATTGTCTTGCATTATGACGTTTCGTCTTTGTCACCTCGCAGTTTTGTATATAAGCCGTACCCTTGATTCAGTCATCATATTTTTGAGCGACAAATACGGCCTATATGCGAGAAAATACAGTAGTTGAATTTGACAGGGTACCTACAACTCAACCCATTTACAGGCAATGCAATGGGTGGTGGTAAAATGACCATTTAGCCATTTCATCATGCTGGTGCCAAAACTGCTCACAACACAAGGTAATTTAACAACTTTGTCATTTAAGTGTTGCCTCAACAATTAAAAATGTAATTGGGTAGAATGTTAAATTAGTAGTCAATTGTAGCTTCAGGTAAGCCCTATTCATTGCAGTCTTGACATCTCCAGAGGTCTTTAATAATAATGGAATTGTTAATTGCAGCTTTTGTAGCTTGAGGGTTTGGAGAAATTATAACACAAAGTAGCTGAGACCAAAGTAAAGACAGAACACTAAGCTTTTTCCCAAGCCATATAATTTCCACAAATGTGACAACATGGGCATTACCACTAAAGGTGGTCTAATTCTTTATCAGTGGTATAATTTGATCAAATCAGGTCAAAGAACAAATTTAAATTTGAAACCATGTACCCCCCTTAGGCACAGCCTTGTTGTGATCAATAGATTTCCAAGCGGGTGAAATGACCAACTGGAGTTTTCGCTGAGGATTTAATGGTTTGAAATCAGAGCCTCCCACCATGGCCTTGGCGGCCATCTAAACCGATTCTTGCCTTCGTCCTCCGCCCACAGCCTGTCTCAGCATAGAGCTGAGCAAAATAGGTCACATTTCCAAAAACAATAGTGCGGGTCACTAGGCGTGCCGGCCAATCACTAAGATTCAGGCTGAAGTGCTTTTATCCTACAAACAGTAATCGGCAACTTTAAAATAAACCATTTGGACTTCGCCCAGTAATGTAAAAACAACAGTGGGAGCCAAAAAACCCTTCTAAAATAAATATAATACTGAAAAAAGATTTAAGCACTCACACTAGTATCGTATTGGCACTAACAGAATAGACTTTCAAAAAGATTTGAATTGTTACATTACAAAAAAATGTCCCTGTCCAACAATCCATTCCAATTTTACAGTCTGATAAATGGTTAATTGTAGCCACCTCATTTAACTCATGCAGTGCCTAAAAACAAAGCTGACTTCAACCTAACAGCAAGGACATCACACCAGTTTTTTTTTTTGTTGGTGTTTTTACTGCATGCCTCTGCATGTTTTATACAGGATAGAGAAATGTGCTGTTTTGCCTGATATCGTGAACTGTATATAAGACACTCTTACATAACATTGCATAAATTTAAAAAAAAAAAGGCTTCTCATAGACAAATGTCTAAAAATAGGTAATTACGTGCTTTTTATGTATGGATAGTGAAGCACCCGAGACCCTCAAGGATTTGTATACAAACATTAAAAAGTTTTTTTTCCCACATTTAAAAATGCCAAAATGTCAACCAAAACCTTAACTGATTAGTTATGAAACGTTTCAACAGCCGAGAGCACATTGAAGTCAAAAAGGTGAAAAGGAAAACATTGTTTCAAATTCAGATCTTGTACTTGAGTTGTAGATGGTCTGCAAAGATGCTTGATTTAAGGGCTTCGTCTGGACACTGTCAATGATGAATATGGGTGTCGAAAAGAAATTAAAAGAAAATTTGGCTGAATCAACTGGCCAAAGTGGAGCCATCAAAACATCCGTGCGAGTGCAATAATCAAAACTGCAGCCTGAAGTAGGTCACAGCAAAGTACACACGTGTGTATTACTGTGTTAAGCTTTCCCTACGGGCTGACAATAGGCAACAGCTCAAAACAGTTCAAACTGGTAACAATTGAAACATGTTAAAGCATATAATAATCAAGCCGACCTTTCATTATTTTGCTTTGTTATTTTATCTGAAAGGCCGAGTGGAAGTAAGCGTTCGTGTCGCCAAAGACGACAGAGGTGAGGGGCCGCATTGGTGCAATTAAAAAGGAGGCGAATAAAAGACCAACAAGCGAGGGAAGAAGTTGCGATGTCATTGAGACCCTCGCACTGCTTGCAGCGAGCTTGAGCAGGGGAGGTGTAGTGGGGGTAAACAAGACGCCATTTTGGAAATGCATTAAGACGGAGCTTTTCCCATGTGCGGGAGGTCACCAGCTCGTGTTGTAATGGGTGTCGCTGGCTCCTTCCATTCAACTTCCCACTCGGAAATCCCCGTATCAACCCTCTGCACTTTTTCCCCCAACAAGACAGAGGAGAAAACGCAGAATTTTGTAGTCGCATGGGCCTCGCCATTGGGAGCCCAGCCAGGACTCCCAAGACCTTACTTTGTGACGTAATCCTACTAATATTTAAACCGTGAGGCAAGGCGGGTATCAAATGCTAGTTTTCAAACTAAGTGAACCTTTTTGTGGGGCAAGTACTTTTCAAAGAAACAACACTTTCATTCATTATTTTTTAAAAATGTTATCTTCTTAGGTAATGTCCAACAGGGATTCAGCTGACAATAACTTAAATAAAACCCATAAAGTCAAGATACAAAATATTAATAATTCATAATTACAAATGTTATCATCAATATTGTCCTCCATAGTCAATCTGACAAGAAAATATTGGAGTATTCTGGAGTAATGGCAAATTTTCAAAATGCATATTCAGATGAATCAAAATGTAAATGTAATATATATATATATATATATATATATATATATATATATATATATATATATATATATATATATATATATATATATATATATATATATATATATATATATATATATATATATATATATATATATATATATATATATATATATATATATATATATATATATATATATATATATATATATATATATATATATATATATATATATATATATATATATATATATATATATATATATATATATATATATATATATATATATATATATATATATATTGGTCGATCACTAGCATTTGTCGTAATTGATTGATAGATATCTTATGGTCTTTTTTCAATAGTTTGAAAGAAGAGAGCCATAGTTGGTTTTGCTGGAGGATTAAGGTTTTAAATTATAATCAGCAGTTCAAATTCAGGTCTGAAGACAGAACTATACAATTAACTTAGATCTTGAATGCAGGGTTATTCAATTAAATTAAGTTTTAAAGAAAGGGGTGGGGATTCAAATTAGGGTTTGACAATTAGGGTTTCAAATTGAGTTTTGATGAAGACAGTATTAAATCGGATTAAATTTTGAGGACAAGATTAAGGTTTCGTTTTAGGGTTTGGAGGCAGGATTAGGATTTCAAGCGCATCTTTAAAGACTAAAGGATAAAGATTTATAATTATTTATCAATGAAAGGAACTGGAATTAGGTTTGAAGACAGGGGTTCATTCGTTTATTTCAAGAGCCACAAGGGATGTCACAGTTCTCCCCGGGCCTGCATGGGTTTTCCCCAGGTAGTCTGTTTTTTTCCCACATTCCAAAAACATGTATTGTAGGCTAAATGGTCACTCTAAATTAACCCTAGGTATGAGTGTGGGCGTGAATGGTTGTTTGTGTCCTTGTGCCCTGCGATTGGCAGGCCACCGATACAGGGTGTGCCCCCGCACCTCTGGCCAGTAGACAGCTGGGACAGGCTCCAGCACCCCCACGACTCCAGCGAGGATAAAAGGAAATTAGATGAGACATAACATGAGCAGAAGGAAAACGATTTGATGAATTACATAGGATAATTGTGTTATAGATTTGTAACAGAACAGTTAGAACAGAAATGACTGCTTTCAACATTGAATTTATACTTCAGATTTTTTTTCATCACATATACCCACCTATCTGTATTTATACTTTATTACAGAGGGTGAAAACTTTCCCTCCGTGCAGCTAATGAAGAAAACCTCATGGGATGTTAACGTGCAAACATTATTGTTGAAATGGGTGGGTAGGTTCTCTCCCTCCCTCGCTCTACCTTTCTATGTCTCTCTCTCTCTCTCTCTCTTTCTCTCTCTCTCTCTCTCTCTCTCTCTCTCTCTCTCTCTCTCTCTCTCTCTCTCTCTCTCTCTCGCTCTCTCGCTCTCTCGCTCTCTCGCTCTCTCTCTCTCGCTCTCTCAAGCGTCAGTGTAAACAAACAAGTCCACAACGCTTCTTGTATGCACTAAAATCCTGGAAACAACTTGACGTGACTGACGGGACCACGCTTGAAAACAAGGGATCAAATGGGGTGTCTTATTGCACAACAGCTATTGGCGAATTCCTACAAAACAGGAAGCCACTGATCCACTGTCAATATTTTTTGCAGCCACAATATATATATGTATTTGTTTTTTAATGAGGAACATTGCATGATCGTATGAGCACCTTACCTGCTTGCCCCGGTAGAAGAGACGCTGTTGCTGGGGGCTCACATTGAAGATATCCCGTATTTTCACACGGAGGGTCTCGATTTTGGTCAGCCTGGAAAGATCGTCCACGGTTCGGGTCTCCTTCCCGTCTATGGTACGGACCTGGATCCACATCGTCGTGCCGCCCCTGTTGAAATAGATCCGGACTGTAAACAAAAAAACGCGTCTGGGTGGTATCTGGGAATAATGGCGATTTCCGAAAAGGCCCTTGGTGTTTCAGGCAGACACAATCCGTGTCTCCATCGCGCTTTTTTTTCGCCGCAGAGGCACAAAAACGTCGGTTGGAGGACGGGTAGTGTGTTCTGTGGCTCGTGCGGATGGTGTTTCACATGAGGTCGCGGCGCCAATTAAGTATCGCGAGATTTTCCCCGCGAGACCTGCTGCCTAGTTAAAGGCGCCATTCACAACAACTTAAGTACTGACCACATCTCTTAAGTGCCCGAAAGAGATACTACATGGATAAAACTACACATATCTTAATTTATTAATTTAGTGAGGTGAACTTTGAATAATTGGATGGACCATTCCAGAATCTTCCACCCCACTCATCAAGTTTTACATAATAGACATGGAAAATTAATTGATTCATTCATTTTGGAACCCCTTTATCCTCACTGGGATCGCAGGGGGTGCTGGAGCATATCCCAGCTGACTGTAGCCAGTGGCGGGGGACACCCTGAATCAGATGTTTTTTTTCTTTTATCTTAATAGTAATTACCCTTGTTGTTCTTTTTATTATTGTTGGGCCATTTCTCGAGGCAAAAATCCCCTCATAATTTTCTTTATTGAATTGAATGCTTATATTGTCATTATACAAGTGTAATAAGATTTAAAGCTTCACCACGAAGTGCACAAATAACAACAACAAACAAATAAATCTCATCTCTCTCATCTCATTTTCTGAACCGCTTTATCCCCATTAGGGTCGCGGGGGGTGCTGGAGCCTATTCCAGCTGATGGCAAGCCGATCGCAGGGGACAAGAAAAAACATGCACACCCATACCCAGGGGCAATTTAGTGTCCAATCAGCCTACCATGCATGTTTTTGGAATGTGGGAGGTAACCCGAGTACCCGGAGGAAACCCACGCAGGCCCGGGGGAACATGCAAACTCCACACAGGTGGACCAACCTGGATTTGAACCCAGCACCCCACAGCTGTGAGGACGACACACTAACCACCCGAAGTAAAATGTATAATATTAAATAAATGTAAGATGAATTGAAAATGTTTGTCCGGGTCATGCTCAATGATATTTTCATAATAATCTATGGGAGACTAATAAGTGGGCTGCGTGCCGTATGTTGGACATCCCTGTCCTGACGGATCGCATGAATGGAAATCTGTCTTGATGTCGGGACTCTCTATTGAGCGTTCACCCGGCTAGCAGCCAGCTCATCGTGGTCGAGATCTCTCCAAGAGAAGCCATCGTCCTCATAACGTAACCTCGAACCAAAACGTCCAATATTACCGATGTGACCATGGAGACCGAGCGGAGCAACTGCAGGCCGATTCCGGTGGACAATAGCGAGTAGCTAGCTATAGCAAGGTTACCGCAAAAATAAAATAATACATAAAAAAGAAAAAAGAAAAACGAAGTCGAGTTGTCGTGGGATCTTCGAGCCGTTTTTTTAAACGCCAAGGTACGTTTTCTTGCTTGTCTTGATCGTATGCTTATGTCCGTATCATATCGCCCTTGTTGAAAGCAGAAGAAACTTTTGTTTACTTTCCAAGCTAGCTGGCTAACTGCTAACTTTAAGTTCTTTTGCTGAAGTGAAAGTAAGTAAAAATCAAAAAGTTGGGTCAGGTAGATAAACTGTGACAATGCCACAACATAACGCTTGAAATGACTAATGCTGTCATGGTAGTGGATCAAAATGGCAGTGTGCTTTTACGAAATCATAGGCACCCTCTGCTATTTGGAATTTAAAGTCCATATTCTAAAGATCACAAAATAAAAATAAAAAAATGCCTATTTATGTAAACATCTTGAACTATGTTTTACACGGGAAGTTCGTTTTGATAGACCAATATATATTTTTCCCTCAGTATACTGCATCGGCACCACTTTTTTTTTCTCTTTAAATTCATAAACACAATAGTAAAAAAAAAGAATCAATTACTGCCAACTCGCTTGACTGTAAAATAATTGCTTTCAGGGCGCAACCAGACACTAAAAACAAAAAAATCCATTGATGTCTGGCCCTTATCTCAAAAAACCTTTAGGTCAGATAACTCTTATGTCAAGGTATCTCCAGTATCAGTACTTTAACATCCCATGATTTTTCATTGTGCTATTATGCAAGATTATCTTTTTTTCACTAGAGAAGAGTTATATTTATGCTTATTACCAAAAAATAACACATGAAGTTGTTGGAAATTTCTTGGTGGTCTTATGTATGTTCCTTTATCAGCTAATAACAATAATTTTGGCTCATTGTAGGATTTCCCAACACAGCAGCAGTATGCTTGAAAGCTATGAACATCCTGTGGGTTCTCATCACTAAAGGTTAAGCCAAGTCTGGCATAATGTCTTCAACTTCGACTTGCTCAAGGACCGGATGTGACGACATGGACCTCAATACATCCGAGGACAGCGGTCTCAGCCATGGTGCCTCTGTACATTCCCGGGACCACCCGGCGACCAGCAACGACGGCATCTCCGACTTCTCCAACAGTGACATCTCGCTCCCCGAAGTCTGCGTCACAAGCAACTTCGAGGAGAACATGAGCCACGAGGTCCAGCAAGCCTACAGAATATTTTCCTGCTTTCTCCTGGACAAACACAAGGCAGTCGCTGGGCTGTTCCTCCATGCCGTTGGGCATCAGGAGGAACAGTGCGGCGTTGGTGGGGTCTGTGCTCCAGGTCAGGCAAGGCTTGAGCAGTCCATCTGCTTACGGAGCATGGAGGAAAAATTTGTCAACCAGGAGTATCGGAGCATAACAGAGTTTGTAGCTGACTTCAGGCTCATGTTAGAAAACTGCTACCGCTACCACGGGGTAGACCACTGGCTATCTAAACAGGCACAAAAGATGGAGATTATGCTTGAGCAGAAGCTCACACTCCTGTCCAGGTACTTGAATAGATTCAGATAAATAATACATAATTAATAAATAATCAATACATAAGCATTTTTTTGAGTTCATTAAAGTAGTACTAAAATTTCATCAATTTGAAATGTTAATAGTGTGGCAAATTTAATATGCAGTGAGAGGGACCAGATTTTTGGCATCAAGCTAAGTGCCACTTGTAATGACAGTTTAAAATTGAACTCCAAATTGTGCCAGTTTTTAAGAATTTGACTTGCCAATTCACTGTGTTAATTAATGTCATGGCTATTTATTGGTTGCAACAATCAGTTTCTTTGAAAACAGTTATATAAAAGGCTTGCTTAGATTATTTATTTTTAACATGAGTTATTTGTAAATGTGTTCTCTGTTTGTCCAACAAGGAGTCTTCGTGAGAAAACCACATTGGCAGAGACCTCCAAAGGGCGTTTTGGCTCGGAGGAGGAGAGAACTCAGGGGGGAACCTCAACAAGGAGGCGAATGTCATCTCGCAGTCTGGCGACCATAACTGTTGGTGGGCATGAGTCGCTCATGGTGCACACCCTCAGAATGGAAGAGCAACAGAGGGCCAAGGAAGAAAAAAGGTGAGCAGATTTCAGATTCATTTTTGGAGTTGATTCCCAATTAGGAAATGTTATGGAAAATTTCCCCTTTTTGTTTTAAACCAGACTTCATCCAATGTTTTTGCATTTTTTTCCGTCATACCTCTTGTGCAACCTGGTGAAAGCATAAAGTATTTGCAAAGAAAAGACTTCATTAGTTTAATCAGTCAATTAAGCTTACAATATACTAAAATAATGGTGTACCCAACTTTTGCCCACACATTTATTTAATTAATATGAAATTTGGACCTATTAGTGTTAATGAAAGCTTGTGGATTCTGTTGTATGAATGATAACAGAAGTCTCTTTGCCATCTAGTGGAAGAGCATCAACATTTTTGCCCATCTGGCATTGTAGCTAGAAAACCCCTTTGATACTTGAGTGTATTTTCGTTTAAGTAGGAGTTAACAAGCCATTGGTATTTTTCAGGCAGCGTGATCTGGAGAAAAAAGAAGCGGAAGAAATATCAGCCAAGGCAGTCGAAGAGTGGGATCAAACTTTGCTTTTGCAGGCATCGCCATTCACGGTTGACACCTTGTGGGAACTACCCGCCATAGGCCACTTTCTATGCCTGGCCCAGACAGTTCTAAACCTTCCTGAGATTGTCTTCTTTGAGCTAGAGCGTTGTCTGCTGATGCCCCGCTGCAGTAGCCTACTCTCTAAGATAATGTCTTCCCTCCTTTCTCCTTGGCAACGGCGAGCCACGCTTCACCGGCGGCCTCCTCTGCCGTATCGGCGGTGGGAGGCAGAGCTCAGGTTGCGTGTCACCGGCTGGTACCGGAGCATTGGACGCGCCTTAAATCAGCCGGCTCGCGCCAGGCAACTTGGACTCTGTCATCAGTTTTTCCGCAACCTCGGTGAGACGAGTCCCTTGGAGGAGAAGCCGTTTCACTTGCTGCCCTTTTGCCAGCGAGTGTGGCTTCTCAAGGGCTTGTGTGACAACGTGTACGAGACTCAGAAAGATGTTCAGGATGCCGTGCTAGCTCAACCCATACACGAATGCAGGGAGTCCATTTTGGGCTACGACAGCAGGGATAACGCTTACATACATTTCCCTCATTTTTGTGGTGCAGACTTGCGGATCTACTGTCAGAGCCCTAGCACACCACCTGCCTTTCCTTTCCCTTCAGCGTTGGTGAAACGACTTGAAGAACACGCTGAAGAATCTGATGTGCTCAAGGGCAAGGACGGACATCCTGGAATCGCGATGTATGTCAATAACTCTTCAGATTTTGCTGAGACCTTGAAGTATTTTACGGAGGAAAACAGGGACAGAAAAAAACATGAAGAAAATTTCAGATTCTGGCCAACCAAGAAAGAGGACGAGAAGTGCGAGTCAGAGTTGTCGGATGGACACTCTAGCAATGAGTCCACCCAAAATTGTCATACTAGCACTTTTGTTTCAAGAGGAGGCATAAAACAAGAAACTGCAGAGTTGAAGTATCAACCCACAACACTAGAAAAGGGCCCATTATTGGGCCCGGTATGTACTGTTGAAGAAGAGACACGAGATCCTTGTCTGAATGTAGGGGAACACACGTATACGGGTAGGTCACCCGCTCACTTCGCGGGTGCCACATGCTTACCAAGCAAGCACCCGGGTATCAAAATGGAAGAAGTAAACCTGAGTGCAGGACACCAGCAAATAGCTCCTTGTTTGGATTGTCACCAAACTTTCAAAACTCTGGGGCAAGACTGCAGTTGCCAGTCTACCCATATTGATCAAAACTCTAGAAGCACAGAACAAGTTCTTAGTAGGCCTAAAAAAAAGAAATGCAAGAAAAAGCGAGGCAGGAGCCAGTTGCGACACCAGGAAAACTTTCAGGCAGCTGAATCAGAAGTACACGGAATTGCCACAAACATCCAAAGGACAAATAAAAGGAAAAAACATAAAGAAAGTAAGGAAAGGATTGTTGGTCACATACAAGACGGAAATACATGACTAGAGATTGGGTGGTGGTTTTCGTTGTTCAACATGATGCCTAATTTAAATTTGGCCCCTGATAAATTATCAAGACTACTCATCAAAATTCTTAGATTAAAAGATTGAAAGAAAAGAGAAACAGAAATTGGCCACAATTACCACAACAAATAGTGAGATGCAGATTCGCATGATGCTAGAGTTATCGCAAGACCTCGCAGAACTTTTATATTTCAAATTACAGACATGACATGTTCACATGGGATTAAGTTCTCCAACTCTGCATTAATTTCCCACAGGTCCACAAATAATTCTAATCCCATATGAATGGTTTTCCAGCAGCTTCCTTAGTTTTAAGTGTCTTAATTGTTGCACATGCAAACAGGCTGCTAACAGAAAGTAAATACTTTTTATTACAAAGGCATATTTGTGTTGTCTAGTGGGTGATATTTCTGTAAAAAATATTAAAGGTTCCTGACTGTCATCTGATTTCACATATCAGGAGAAAAGGTTGATTCTGCAAAGAAATCAAAAGCTGATCCTACAATTGAGCCGTCATTTAAGGTAGCTACACAATACATTCATTACTTTTTTAATTGACCAATGTTTGTTGCTACTCTAGAGTATGAAATGCATTTTTTTCACTACCCACCACACTTTATCCACAGTTGGTTTGCTCCAGTTTGCAAGATTTGCGAGATCTTATCAGCAAAACAGAGGATGAGCTTGATGACTTGGAAAGCACAAAAAAGAAATTGGTAGTTCAGCAAGTCTTATTCCATTTATTGAGTCAGAAAAATAATGTGAAGTTATTTTTTTAATTTTCCAACTGGCAGGATCGATGGTACTTACGAAAAGAAGCTGTGAAAGATCTTCACAGCACTTTAATCAGACTACTGAATGAGTTATCACCCTGGGAGCCAAAACTTTTGAAGGCCTACCACAGAAATAGGTATAATAAATGACCTTCAATTAAAAAAATACTTACTAAATTGTCCGTTTTGATCTCAAATTAATCTTCTACTGTATTATTACTCCTGTCTCAACCTTCTCTCCCAACAGGCTTAGATTGAAGAAGGAATTTGATGATTTCAAAAAGCATACAGAGTACAGCAACTTTGTCCGAGAGGAGTGTGTATCATCGTCTTCGTCATCAGACAATGAGGAAATGCAGTTGATGGATCACCAGCAAAGATCAGAAGATGAACTGGAACATGTGGTTCCCAGACGTCTTTGGACTAAAGGTACATCCTTTCCTCAACATTTCCGACCTTAGCATTTAATGAAACATTTTTTGTGAGCATTTTGATATAATTCTCGTTTTAGCAAGCACCGGAGACTGTGATGATGAATCCGTCGGAGAGAATTCACCAACATTAGCGATCGCTAACCACGAAAAATATCTGGAAACTGCTGAACAATTGTCAAGAGATGAGGGTAACAGTAGTAACACTGCTTTGGTCCTAGACAATGTCCCGAAGTCAAAATGTGAAATGCTTCAGTCAAACATTGACTGGACTGTGGGAAAGCCAATCCACCCCACCACAGAACAACCCAAACGGTACACGGCCATTCCCACCCTGTTTGCTAAAAGCGTAGGCAACAAAGTGACCTTAATGAAACGACCTGTTGATTACCCCGGGGTGAACTACCCTGATAGACAAAGCTTGCGATGTTCAAGCACAAAACTACAAGGACAAGCCGAACAATCCACTTCACAACAAAACTCACTACCTACACAAGGAGAATGTGCAATCAGACAATTGGAAATTGACAAAGTGGCAGCAACTCCTCTCGCAACATGTTTGGCTAAGGAAAACCAGACTTTATTGCAGAGTCCTCTCCAGGTGTTATCGAATGATCAAAAGGGTTTCAGAAATGTGGGGAGCAGTCTGGCTTCGACAATTGTGCAACCCGTTCTGGACTGTAGCAGACAGGAAATCGTAATGGAGAAGGTGGTGAATCTGCCTTCCAACCATGTTGCTCATAAATCTGAGGAACAACAGTCACAAGGTGCCATTTGCTTGTCCACTAATGTGCCTGGATTCACCATTCCTGACCATATTCAGCAAGTGGTCCCACAGGAGAATGCCCATGCCAGGAAGACCCCTTCCCTTTTTTCCTCCACTCTTCACCAGCACAGCATGCAACCTTCCCAATCAAGCGTTTCGCAGACTGTACGTCAAAATTCTTCATCCTTTACATCTGCAGCCACTTTGGCCTCTGCTATACCCCCCAAACTTCCAGACAATAAGCAAGAACTTAGGACTATATGCATTCGTGATTCTCAGTCCATCCTCGTGACAACGAGAGGAGGGAACACGGGAATCGTCAAAGTCCAGAGGTCGTCGGCCCAGAATTCACTTGATAGTTTAGCCACAAGTCCCATCATCACCATTTCACCTCAGTTCAAAGCTTTCCTTGTGTCCAACAGTGTGAAGGCCTCTTCTGTCCCCTGTCAGAAGAATCTATGTCCCACCACAACAGTGGCAAACTCCCTAGACCAATCACATGAGCAGATTTCTTCAAAATTAAAGGCCTCTGCCAATTCAAATACGACAAATCCAAGATGTTTGGGTCCGAGAACATCCATTGACCTGGTCCCTGGAGCCCACAAATCGGATGGTACCCCATTCACTGGAAACATTTCCCATCCTGCCCAGTCTCCTGCACTACAAAGTAGTGCTGGTGGTATTGCACAAGCCGATGTCGTGGGTCGGCCTGGTTTGAAGCGGCCCAGCGCAGACGACCAATCCAAAATCCCAAAGTTTATTCTGGTTTCCAATTCGCCATCCAGTGGATCAACTTTAGCTGTTGCAAAAGACGAATCGTCTTCAAAACCGTCTCTTGGATCAAGATTTGTACTCATTGACCAACACTCTTCACCAGGACCCTGTGCTTTAGTGGGAAGTGGCCTAAATCAGTCCACAACAGCAAGAGCTAAAGGAGAGCAGCTAACTACGGCAAATCGATCTTTGGAGAGGGAATTAAACTGTGGTGTTCACTCAAATGTGATCGCTGAAGGATCAAGTGTCACTCTCCCACCAGGTGGGTTTCAATTATTGGTTGTTGTTGATTGCATCCTCTTTGTCTGGTCATTATAAACTAGTGTATTCATAGGGCAACATCATCCATGAAGTATATTCTGAAGGCAGGTGAGCAGTTTTTTATTAGTAAATTTGAATCTTATGTGTCTGCAGGTGTTCAGATACAGGTGCCAGGGATGACAACAACAAAGGGACACGCCATCGGCACCCAATCATGTTCCACTTCCAAAAAGACATCAGGGCCTGTCATGAGTACAGGCCCTTTGACCCAATCAACCCCATTTGCAAAGTCGAGCACTGTCACAGGCTGTCTTCCCCATTTGGTTAGCAATGCTTCTCTGACCCGATCCTCTGAACCTTCTCTCACAATAGCGCCCCAACCCGGCTCTTTCAAATCTAACACAACAGCAACTCTGGCCACACATGTTTTGCCCAGCTGCTCTCCTGTGCAGGGTAACCCAAACCCAACCTCCATGGCCACTCTTGCTCATCATCCATCCCACCTGCTGACTAAAGAAACCACACCAATCACCTCAACATTTCCGAAAACTCCCAATATGTCCATCGGCAATACACAATCTGTCCCTGTTAACAATCTCCAGCAGAGAATAGTCATCAACATCTCCAAGCCCCTCGTAGCTGGCACACAGATCCTTCTTGATAATGTCTGTTTTATGGTTCCTCCCCAAGGCTTAGCTCCAGGTAACCATGTTCTCGTCATCTCTAGTCCTCCACAGAAAGTGCCTCATCTCAGTGGTAGCTACATTGGCTCGGCATTGCCTCCGGAAGGAGTGAGTCAGGGTCCAACAACCCCTCAAGGACAATTTTTAACTGGGTCCCAAACTAGGTTGCCTCATGTACCAGCTGGGAATTCACTTTTTCTTGTTCCAGAACACTTCCAGGGACCATCTCTGCTTGCACCTAAAACTAATCTTTTACCTGCTCCGAACTCACAAGTTGGTTCCTCTGCGTCACCTGGGCTGAGCCATCACCCTCAGTTAGGCAAACAGGCGCCCCACGTTTCTTCAGTCATTACCAGTAGACTTGGTCTTGATTATTCGCATTCTACTATCCGGTTGACGCCCAGTACGTCACCTAGTGCCACATTTTCCAATACCGTTTCACCTGTAAACCCAGCAAGCCATACCCGATTTCCTGCACCAAGTTCAACTTTGCCAAGCCCGATATCCATCTCAAAAGTTTTAGCAACAACCCAAGGCTTGTGCATACAGGAACCCTCCACTGCACCTCTGGGCCTTGACATCACCTCAGTATCTCAGCAAGGGGCGTCAGTCATTCATCAAGGGTGCCCCGGTTCATTAACGTCAACAATCCAGAACCTGACCACCCCAACAGTCCCATCAATTGAAAGCAACAAGAATGTTACAGAACGGGCATATGTACTCACTTTATCGCCAGCCACCACCCAGTTTCAACCAATCACACAGTTGACCACAAACCCAATTCAGCAGTCAGTTGGCCCGTCCACTCCGACACTGGTTAAGCCTACTTTGCAGAATTTCCACATAGGTATGGCAAAGCATGTTGCAAACAAGCTCCTCATCAGTCCCAGTGCCATTTTGAGTTCGGTGCAGTGCCAGGCCAAAGCAGTTGAAGCGAATGTCTACCCCAAACAAACTGCGCTTATTATCACCCCCAACAGTTCTTACGCAGCTTTGCATTACCAGCCAACACCAGGTCAACCAAATAACTGAGACCATGAGTGTGAAATATTTATGCACTTATTAAACACTGATATCCAGCTATGAAGAAAGGTAGTTAAAGTAATGGATTACTTTCAAATACTGTTCTAGTACTGTTTGTTTTTCTTGTCGGTCTGATTACTGAGGTTAATGAATTTAATGTGTTTAAGACTTAGTGGCCAGTAATGACAACCACGAGAGAGGAGGTTAAAAGGATTTAATATATATTGTAATTAGTGCTTTCAAAGCAAACTCTAAGGTTCGTTGGTACAGCCTGCTATTTACTTAAAGTGGTCCATGGAACATGACACTGGTTTATATTGAAGAGGTTGGAAAACTGTATAACTTTGTATGAAATGTAAAACAAAAAAAAACCTGTTCGGTGTACATTTTTGAGCCATTGTTATATGTTTTGCAGTCATTTTGTATTTATTTTCTACCATATCGATTTGGCAATTCTTTGATCAGTTCATGAAAGTGTGGTAATAAAATGTTTGTCCATTGATGTTCTACAAAGACTCCTTTTCATAGTCTTTTTCCATTATTTAAACTCAAAGTTTATATTTCATAAATCTTAACATTTAATAATGATATATCAACAGCTAATATGTAGATGCTGGTTATAGATGAAGTGCTGTTTTCTGTCTTCTTGGGTTGGCCATCTGTCCTTGGAAGTCTTGTTTTTTTAGGGTGAATATGGAGGAGGCAGTGCCCCCGAGGAGATCTTTTCATAGGCTGGAGGAGCGTTCGGCATCTGGAAAAGTCAATGATGGGTATTTTTCACCTTATTTAGAAAATGGCATATCAATGCCTGACGCTCACCACAGATCTCAGGCCGCCAAAATCTGTAAGCGCCATCTTGTTTTCTGCAGAAGCTCCACCCTCGGTGTACTGGCCTCCCATGTAAGTTGGCGACCCGGCTCTGGGACTCTAAAAAGGGACAGTGGTGGTGGTAAGCTTCATTTGTTACACCTGTCTATACTGGTTTCATTCTTTTAGCCAACACCACACATTTACCTTTTGGTGCAGACAGTCAGAATCATGTGCTTACAACAGTTTATTAGTTTGATGTATGTACCCCAATAGTGCTTTGAAATGCAAATCTTCATTTTAACCCACTGAAATTAAATTATTATTTTCAAAATGGCACAATACAAAAACGGTAAGTACAACTCTATTGTACTTACCGTTTTTTCCGCAATACAAGGCGCACCTTCAATAAATGGCCTGTCTTCAAATTTGTTTCATATATAATGCACGCAAGATTGTAAAATGTAATAATACTAGTGATGGTGGTAGTGGTAGTAGTAAGGATTTGGTTATAAGTATACACAAATCTTCCATCAGAGCACATGATGAGATTTTTCCCCTCCTACGATGAAGGCCTTACCCTAATTTTTTTATAGCCGCCTCTCCTCTTAAAGTACCAGCAGCCCAGCAGGAGGAGCGCGGCCAGGATTATAACCAGCAGCACAACACCCACTGCCCTGTAAGGCATGCACATGTTCAGTTAAAGACAGAGGTTCATAAACACTGAGCCAAAACACAATTTATTTTCTCACTGTCTGAGGTAAATCAATTCTATTTCAGGTCTTTTAAAATTGCCAAAATTATTGAATTGTGTTAAATGCCCAAATATTGAGAGGAATTTTGTAAAGTGGCCAGGAAATCAGAGAATTCTACCACTCCAGACTTGAATACTATGAACAAAAAAAAGGTTAATATGGTGACTTGGGGTCGCTCAGCGACAGTCTTCCATGTCATACCTCAGTCATTTTGAATTGCTAATCAACATGGGGGTCCCCATTAATGTCAGGCACTAAAACTGATTTTAAAGGCCACAGACAAGCAAAATTGTCGGATCAAGTGGAACCTACTCTTCAGCTCTGACAAATCCACGTCGACTGCTGGCAAAGTAGATGTTGAAGTCTCCCCGAGGCATCCCGTCTGTGTTGTTGCAACGCATTAAGCTGCAACAGACGGGGGAAAAATAATTTCCACTTGACACATTCACAAGTGCTTTAGGTACTATATACTGATACAACATCACATGCCAACACATACAGCTACTATAATAAGACTTTTTAGATTATACTTTTTTTTAGATTACTTTAGTTTTTGGTTGAATCTATACCATCTAATGGAGGTGTGCTTTATGGTAGTTCATTTCTTTGAAGGAGTAGAATACAAAGTATGAACATTGTATATTTAAAATTGAGATCATTTTTTTCTTTATCTTGCTATTGTTTGGATGTTGTAACAACATAGTAAATACTATTACCTCTGGAGGAAAAATCCAAGATCAGAAGTTAATGATCAGTCAATAAGACTTTTTTTATTTTGCCTGATGTTCTTAGATGTATTGACAAAAAATAATTAAAATATTTGAGTTCCATATGTATAATTTAATCACTTGGTAGAAAAAAATTTACAGATGCAAAGGCGCAGTAGTTTTCATCCAATAACTGAGTATTTAAAGACAATCTTTAAACGCTTATTTTACAAAGTACTGCTCCTAAAATTCAGATCACTTAGACATCAAAAGAAATGTTAAGATCAAGTTTACCTTAACAATAATTCAATGTTGGTATGACAAATTATCACCGTGACGACTCCAACACATAAACTGACACAATAATCCACTTACCAAATGTGTTAATTCAATTGCAGACGTGCGGTCCTCCTCTTGCCTGCCTTACAGAGTCAGGCGATTCAGTGTTTCCCTGTCTTATTTCTTGTTTCACCCACCCAAATTCCTTTGACAATCAGGGGAAAGAAAAGGGGGAAAAGGCTTGAAAAACTCCTCATGACGGTCACGGGTTACAGGCTCATGGATAAAGCCATTGAAGCGGCGTAATCACCGTAAAACCCCTGCGGACATGAATGCAACACGATTAGACCACTCATGAGACTGAATTCAGTCAGATGGTGGCATTATTTTATTTTATCTTTTGCTCATGCTTTATTGTGTTATTGCAATGGTTATGCATTAAAGAAAAACATATTTAAGACAATCATTCCAATAATGGCCATTATAGAATAAACAGTAACATGAAGTGAAGGAAATTGTGAAAACACATTGAGCAAAAATACTCCCATAAAAAAATAATCAAAATACATATATTTTTTAGATATTTTTGTCAGCGAGCACGTAACACTGAGTCAAGCAGAAGTATTTCTCGTTCATGTGCACTTTTTGCCTGCAGTAGTTTTCCTTTCGTCCAGTAGGAGCCGCTGCTGGACCAATGTTTTAATGCAAATAATGACATAAAACATAAAGCGTAATTAACTAGAAACAGTCCGTATGTGTCGATAAGTCATTTTTAATGACTGGGTTAGCGTCTTTGATGAAAAAAAGACTGAGTCTCGCCATATTGCTCAGGCTGCACTACAGCGACTATTCACAGGCGCGATCCCACTACTGAGCGGCACGGGGGCTTTGACCTGCTCCGTTTCCGACCTGGGCCGATGCACCCCTCCTTAGACGACCTGGTGGTTCTGGGCTTCCCCAGAAACACCATATCGATACCGAACTTAGTGCGGACACCCGATCGACATAGTGCACTGCAGCTCAGAACTCCTGAGCTCAAACGATCCCGCATTCTCAGCCTCCCAGCAACTTGGATTACAGGCGCGCGCCACCACGCCCGGCGAAGTCTACTGGTTCCTATTGGAGTTTTGTCATTAATTCACATGACGCACGTAAGTGACGACAACATACGGAAGTATTCAAAAGCACCATCTAGTGGTGATACTAGACTAGACTTTGCCGTTAGTGCGTGAATACGTATAGTAGTATGTAAAAACCACATCTATGAATTTTACTTTCAAAAAGACATACAAGTGATATGTAATCAAGTATTATGATGAGTATTTATTATTACTTATTGATTGTTTATTTCTTTGTTTGTTGTTATTTGTGCACTTGTCGACTTGTGACTATACAACTTATTTATTATTTATTTGTCTGTTTTGTTTGTTTTTGTTATTTGTACACTTCGTGGTGAAAGCTTTACATTTCATCCTACTCACAATAAAAAGCATTCGATTCATTCCATCATTCCATCATGTTTTTCATTTGAATAATAACTAACAAGTTCAAATGGCCCCACATTCAATCATTTATCTTATCTTATCCTCACAAGTGCAACCAAAATTACTAGTAAGAGTTACAATTGTAACAATGGCAAAAATCCTAAATAAAAAAAAGGAGGTAAATACAGAATTAAGAAAATATAGACAATATGTCTCGCGTACATAAATAACACAACAACACAACACACCATAACACTCATTACATGACATGACATTACATGTCATAACATTACATTACATGGCATTACATGACATTACATTTCATTACATAGCATTACATTGCATTACATTACATTACGTTACATTACATACTATAAAGGTATAACAAGTGTCTGATGATGGTCATGATAGTTGGGTGATTGTCCTGCGCGTGCTCTCCTCCGCGCCCCCAGCATCCCTGTTCTGGGGGGCCGAGCCGGGCGGGAGGTGTTTGGACGGCGGGACAGAGAGGGAGCTCGAATCTCCTCTCCAGCTGCCCAGCTGCCACCCTACTGCTGCTGCTGCTGCTCCGGCTCCCGCTCCTCCCCCTCCAACACCACCACCACCACCACCGTTGCCTCCTCCTCCACCTTCTACACCACCACAGCCACTTTCTTTCTCATCACATCCCGAGGTAAATACGGCTGGATAGAAATCCAACACACACAGGAGCCGCATCACCTCTTGATCGTGCACACCGGGCGGCCCTCCCTCTGGAAGAGCCGCTCTCCAGCTCCACCAGACCCGGGACGGACGGACGGACGCGCCCGGACGACGAATTGGTGCTTTTGTAGCCCCCTTTGCCTTTCCTCCCTAGCGGTCGGGACTGGGTTACGCTCCTCTGGTGAGCGATCGAGCGAGCGGCACCGAGATTTTGTGAGGGAAGGGAGGAGGTGGAGATGCGCCGTTGAAGGCCAGCGCTGACTCCGAGCGAGACCCCCAGACGCCCACCTTAACCCGGCCGAGAAATCGCGCGGCTAAGGCAGCTAGCTGGTTCCGATCCGGTGCCGGGGATGCAACTTACGTCTCGACCTAGCCAGCTAGCCTAGCTACATCTCCGGTATGTTGCTAGCCGGCTAACCCCGACTTACTTTTGCAGGCTCCGCTCGTATTATACGTCTACTACGACGTTTAACTCAAGGAAACAAAAGTCGTTTAGGTACTGACAAGAGGCGAGAAGCTGATTTAACGCCGTTACACATGCATCGGAGTGTCCCCCGGAAAAATATCTTAGTCTGACTGCGTAACAAAAGGCAGGAATTGAGACATGGTCGACTGAAATGGCCATCCTTTCTTGTTTTGTTGTTAGCGCGGACGTGCTAAGCTAACTCAACACAGGGACACCGTTGGGTTCCGTGATTGTTTACAAGCACAATGCACGGGCGTTATTACGTTGCAATAAGCATGTCTATTACGGAGGGGCTAAATGCCGCTCACAGGAGGATGAAAACGTTTGTGGGAGAAGCACCTTTGGCACTGACATAGAAGTTCCCGAGCAGCCTGGCTTGGAAGGCCTCCACACTATTATATTCTAGTAATAAATATAAATAAAAATAAATAATATTCATAATGATCACCATCATACTCCAGGAATACCGGGAGCCATAATATACTGAATTTCTTAGTAACATATAAGTAATTATTTAATACCTATGTAAGTCTTGTATTCCAGAATATACACAATTGAATTAGTATTTCTGCAAAGAAATCTGAACTTTAAAGGTCATAATTGTCATGCATTTGTCTAGAAATTGTCCATATACTGTACATAATATTTGACAATATTAATTGTATCATCTATATTCATGTTTCCCCACAGCAGAGTTTTACATGAGAATATAATAATAAATAAAAATATTTATACATATTTTATGTAAAAATGAACAAATAACTAAGAATAAGTAGAACATCAATGATACAAGTGGGTACATTGCCATATGCAAATGAAATAAAAATAACATGACCTAGTCACAATGCTTTTCTCACAAATAAACCTCCATTTGTGTAATTGAACAAAAGCAGAGCCACAACAACATACATAATTACTATATTAGAAAAGTAAAGTTCCTAAAAATGTCACAAAAGGTACACATACAGGAACAAGGATGGGAATTGGTAATTTTAATTGACCTGACTGCCACATATGAGGGCATAATAGATTCAAATACATATTGAAAAGATTTCATACTAAGATTTTTTTTATCTTTAACACCCCTTGCCACAGAAGAGAAACAAGGAATGACGTACATAACCGTGTAATTGTCACCCTAAGATTCTTGTCAAAGTGTTTCCTACCGCATCTAAAAAATATATATGATTTTATTTCCTAACAGTATTTTGGAGATGTGAGGTACCGGAAGCCCCTTGGTGATATCGAACAGCATTTTGTCCTCATCTTCAGTATGAATGGTGATATGCCTCATGTTCCCATCACTACTCTCGCTGGAATCGCAAGCCTCACAGACCGTAAGTGCACCCCTGTCATTTAAATTTAATTGTAATGAAAGCTTTATTTGTAGACAAGTACTTGCGACAATAGGCTGAAAAATCTCCGGAGCAAGACTTTACACAATTGCCTGGCAAAGACACAAAGCATCATCTTGTCTGCTGGATAAAATATGGCCCGAGTTTAAAAATGTATTTGAGGAAACCATCCCAAAGCAGCCTGCAGACTTTGCAGTTTGAATAACAAACAAATGAAAAGAATAAATTGTTATTTTTTTCCAATTCAAAGCAGGCTTTAAAATGTAATTTGTTTCACCTTGTGTAGTTTTGAACCAACTTCCACTGCCGTCACCTCTCCCTGCCACCACCGCCAAGAGTCTGCTCTACAATGGACGGATCTCCGAAGAGGTCAGCAGCTTGTTGGTGTGTCGCGACGAAAATCTGGTGACTCAGTTGGCACATGGCCTCAACCAGGTGTCCACAGAACACATGTAAGTAGTGCTTTGCGACTTGGCCTGAATCCGATCCTTGAGATTTTCAATAATATTCAATAATTTGATATTCATCAAAGTGTAGTTGATACAGGTATAGTACTGAATCAGAGTAAATTAGTCGAGATTAAAAATCTAAATATTCGGTTTGCCTTAATGAGGTGTGTCCTGAAAATAGCCAATTGTCACTGGTGACTGTTATTTGCTTCACAGAGAGCTGAAAGACAACTTGGGGAACGATGAGCCCGAGGGTGACATGCCTGTGCTCTTGCAAACTCTGCTGTCCAGAAATCCCAAAATCTTCCGGGACAAAAGTATGACCTTGCTAAGATTCATCATGTATACACAAAACAGAAATAAGTCACATTTGGTATGCAAAGCGCTTATTGTACTTTTAAAATGTTGCTTTCATCCACTCTAAACACATTCAACAAGGGACAAAGCATTTAAGGGAAAAGGGGATGGGATGTTGCATTGTAGTAACACTGTACATTATCGTAAAGACTCACTTGCCACACATTTGTGTATCTTGCGTAATCTTGGATCTTTCATGTGAAGTTTTAAATGTTTGTCCTTTTGTTTTTTACCCTTCCAATTTCACTCAGGTGTAATCCAACAACCAGCGGTACAACAGTATAAAATTTCTCCAAGTCAAGTGCACAGGAGTCCAGCACCAAATTATCAGCAGTCCCCAGTCCCTCAGAGGACCTCTGGGTAAGATCGTGGTAAAGTGTATCCGCTGCAATTTCAAATAAATAAAACAACATTGTATCATTTTTCAGATGTTTCAGCTCAACGCAGTCCGGGTCGAGAGCTCGATTCATATCACAGCAGCAGCAGCATTCAAATAGTCCCATTCCGAGTCCCTACACTCCTCAGAGTCCTGCTGATTACATGCAATACAGTCCACCCAGCTACTCTCAACACCAGCAGACACAGCAAGGTGGGCTCCCTGCTCATTCTAAAAGTAGGCACATTGTATCATTACACATGATAATGCATGGGCCATTGTTTCCTTTCTGTTCCAGTTGGGGGTAATATTAGGACTCTCCACAACAAGGTGTCAGCACAGCTATCCAGTAATGCTTCCAATCATCACGCCAAATCAGGCTCAGATGACGACTATGTCAATGTTGCGCACAGACTTGGAAACGAGGTACAAAAAAAAACATTAAGGCACACTGGAAAATGATAACAGAAATTAAAGCATATAATTTTAGAGACAAAAAACATCTTTCTTGTAATTAAAAATGTTATTAGTGCTGTGTGGTTTTTTCACCAACTCAGTCAAAATGTATTGTATCATTGTATATCGATATCATGATATAAAACGCCCATATTGTGAGAGGAGATTTTTTCGTATAAAGCATAAAATGTGTGTTAAAAATATCCCTACTCTAATCTTGTGGGGAAATTTCAACTTTACCCTCTATTAATCCTTGAAAGCCATTAATGCTGAGACCAAAAGAAAATCACAATTAACATTGTGTTTTTTCACAGGAAAATGAGCACTCCATGATGGCTGCCTTGTTTCCTGTCAAGTCGCCACAATCTGTCTGCTCCCCAGATGAGAGTGAAGAACCATCTAAATGTACGTTGCTGTTGAAATGAATAAGACAAGTAGACAAGATACAGTGAAAACTTTGGTTCATGGCCCATTTCATATAGATATTATGGTTTACAATTTTTTGCAAATTAATAAATGTCGCCATTTGAGCCTTTGATAACTACATGGGCTATTTTTGTAAGTGTCAAATTAATGTAACTCTTAGTTTTGATTCAAGTGCCAAATACAAAAACTAATTGGGTGTGTTTTATATTATGCAATTACCTGAGTTCCACTGTATCCTTGTCCCAAAACTATGTAAAGAAGTATCACTTCTTTGCATTGTTTGAACCTCACCACTGTGTTGTTGGCCTTCGTAGGGTCCAGACCTCTACTCATCATGCAGTCAGCTCCTTCCGATATCCCGGCCAGTGCAACTCCCAACATGCTGCTATCTTCTGCTGAGCGCAAAAAGAAGCAGAAACAAAGGAGCAAGACGAACAGTGACCACATAGAGAAAAACGCCTTGTATGACATTGTGAGCTCTCCGGTCAAAGACTCAGCCAGGTTGACATTAAAGCTATCCAGAGTGAAGCCCGCAGAAAAAGAACAGCACGGAGAGCCTTCTCCCAGGACAGATGTGGAACAGCAAGCGTACCTGACGAACAGTAAAAACACATTGCCGAGTGTTGAGCATGACATGCCGTTGAAGTTTTCCGAAGAGGAGCCTCCAAACTGTCAACAGACGGTGTTACAGCCAAATGAGAATGCTGCAATTTCCACCGCGATACTGCTGGACGATGCAGAAGCCGACAGTGATGCCCTAGCAGAGATCGAAAGAACCGAACAAGAATCTGTCAGTGAGAGGGAGCGATGGTCCAAAGAAGTTCAAGATAAAGGTACCTTCTAGTTAATATGCCTGAGATTAGTGTTTTCCACAAGACACATTTTTCACGCACATTTTTTATCTAATTTATTGCGGTCTTTATTTCATATGCTAAGGGACTTTTCATTTTACAGACAAACCGCTGAAAAAACGCAAGCAAGACTCATATCCTCAGGAACCAGGAGTCGACCCTAGTGAAGGTTTGCAAACGGGAAATGCCAGCAGCCAGTTGACACCCAAAAAGTCAAATACGGCAACTAACGGTTCCAGTCGTCCTGCACTAATGGTCAGCATTGATTTGCAGCGGGCTGGCCGAGGATCACGGCAGCCCGTCGTGGTTTTGGAACCCAAACAGCAAAGTGATGAGCATAGTCAGCGCTTGGATCCCGAGACAGAAGTGGAGAAAAACAACGCCTGCCAACGTCCCATTACCGATAAGCCACCAGAGGACTTGGGGAAGTCCACCTCAGATATCCGTTGGAAGGAGAAGAATGAAAATCAGCGGAAGTCCAAACACAAAATGGACAGTGGCAAATCGGAGGGAAAGGTCGGAGACTCGCCAAAACTGAAACAGAGGATTCCCGATTCTCGGAACAGGGAGGAAAAGACCGACAATGGTCATTGTCAAGCGGAGGCCCCAAAATCAGCCAGCAAGGCAGAACGTAGCCAGGGTTTTCATAATGAGGACAAAGCCAGGGAGAAGAAGAAGATGAAAGATCAAGACATGGAAAAAGACATAGACCAAGTATTAGTTGAGGAAAAAGACAGAGACAGGGAAAAAATAAGAGATAAAAACAAAATTAGACAAAAGGATACAGGCAGAAATAGGGATAAAGAAAGAGATAAGGGAAAGGAGGGTGAGGAGGATGGAGTAAAAGATCGGGTAAAGGAGAAAGACAAAGACCGTGAGGAGAGAGTCCCAGTTAGAGATCGGGATAAAGATCGAGCTAGGGAAAAGAATCACGGAAAAGATCGACTTAAACAAAAGGATAGAATTCGAGACAAAGACAGAGTCAGGGAAAAGGGTCAAGACCCAGAGAGAGATCACTTTAAGGAGAAAGAGCGGGACAGGGAGCAAGGCCGGGAAAAAGATCGATTTAAGGAGAAAGCACAAGATAAGGAACTAGATAGCGAGAAAGATCGATTGAAGGATAAGGAGCCCGATAAGGAGAGAGATCGATTAAAGGATAAGGATCCCAATAAGGAGAGAGATCGATTAAAGGAAAAGGAGCAACATAAAGAAGTGGATAGGGAGAAAGAGCGATTAAAAGAAAAACAACGGAATAAGGAACTGGATAAGGAGAAAGATCGATTTAGGGAGCCAGAAATGAATAAAGACAGATTAAAGGAGAAAGATCGGGATAAAAAAGACAAAATTAGAGAGAAGGAGCGCAATAGGGAACGAGAGACGGATGAAAGCAAAGAAAGAGTCAGAGAAGACGCCATTCGAAAACACAAGGCGTCGAGAGATAACCACAACAAACGGGACTTGTCTCCGAATAGGATACCCAATAAGGACAAGGATAGTAGAATCAGGCAAGATGGTAGCAGACACTCCAGTGACCTTAGTGGGCACGAAAGGACAGAAAAATCACATTTTCCAACACTCCAAAATAAAAAAGAGAAGAAAGGGGGTGATGAAGGCAAACAACTTTTATCTGAGAAAAAAAAATGTGAATTTCCCTCTTACTTGCTAGGAGGGAACTCTGGAATGCTGAAAAACTTTGTGATTCCTAAAGTGAAACGGGAAGTAGTCGATAAAGCTTTCCCCCTGGCGGGCAGCTTGGTCGACGTCTGGAAAGAGCCTCGTGTTCTGCTGGAGAGGAGGTCGCTGATCGAAAACCTCAACAAAGGCGTCAAACCTGTTGTAATGCTGCAGAAACTGAACATTGCTGACATACGGAGCATCAGGAAAGAACTGAAGGAAATGTACAGGTGTCGGAAATCAGATTCTACTCACAGATCAAGCGGTATGACTTTCCAAATTTCTCTTGGATGGATTTATTTCCAATTGACTTTTAATGTTATCAATGTCCAAATGTTCAAGGTTAACAGAAGACTCAATTGTCCAAAGGTATGAATGGGCTATTTAATGAGCATTTCCCTATACGGCTCCCTATGATTTACCTGAGTGTTTGTGTATGAGGGCCCTTAGAATGACCTGGGTAGTAACCAGTACTCACTGTATGAACAATTTATTTTCTCAAAAATCAGGTTGGCTGAATTCAAGACTCAAATTTACGCATGCAGTAAATGTTAATGGTTTACTGGCAGCACACCCTTGTGCCTGCCTTTGCTCGCTCACAGCGCGGTCATCTTACCTAGGGATGACAAACTAGACTGCTATAGGCACACTTCCTTGTTGTACTGCTCACATGACTTCCTTTTTGAATTTGTATACCTGCAGGCAACACCTTATGGGAATGTGCAATCCATCAGACGATCCTTTCATACAGAATCTCAGAAATACCACGTGCCATGATTTTTCTTAAGATATTCCAATTAAAAAATCCCACTTTGTCCCGACAGAGGCATCATTTAATGACAAGGCCAACAAGAGACGGCACAGCATGATCAGTAAAACTTCCAAGTGCATTGTAGACTCTGATGAAGAGGAGGAAGAAAGTGATCATTGCAACGACAGTGACAACTCGGACATTGAGGGTATTTCTTTCCGTTTTAAACACAATTGTATCTTTATTTTTTGATACAGTAAGAGATACATTTTGTAACACTGTTGTGTTTTGTGTAATTTTAGCGACAAAGAAAAAACGGAGGAAAGATCCGAACAAATCGTGGAAGGGGGATTCAAAAAAAGGTCGTTCACGTCAACAGGACTGGAGCTCAGGCGAAAGTGACAGTAGTCTAATGCCAAATTCAGGTGATGGTGAGTAACTTGGGAATTGCAAAATTTTCTGTCTACTTCTTTAGTTTTATATGCTGATATGAATGTTGTTGTTGATTTCTTGTTATATTCCAGTGGCCAAAAAACTGAAGAAAAAACATAAAGACAGAAAGGCTTATGAAAAAATGCGAACTGAAGGTATGTAGATATTATGAACTTTTATATTTGAGTCTTAACCACTTATTCTGAATATGTAGCCCATATGGCTTTGAAACAACTTTGGACAAAAGCATAATTCCTATTTTTTTTGCAATTACTCCATTATACATAGATTTGATGGACTCGTCCACATTCAAGAGATTCTCTGCCACTGTGGACAACATTCTGGAAAGTCTGGAGGACATGGACCTCACTGCTGCAGGTGAACACGTTTTTTGAGAATAATTGACTCACTTTATGCCTTACTCAGAATTTGAAATGTTTTCACTATGTGAGATTATGAGATATGAGTTCATGTCATGGTATTTCTTGGAAAGGACAAGGGGTCACAGTATAGGACCAGAGTCTGTAAAGGGCATAAAAGTGATTAGGGTTGCATATTGCAATAACCTAAACAATATACAGTGGTGCCTTGAAATAAGAATTTAATTCATCCTGTACCCATGTGTCCTCATATAGATGAAGACGATGATGATGAAATACCACAGGAGCTGCTCCTCGGAAAGCAACAGCTGAGCGAGATAGGAAGTGATTCGGCAAAGCTGAAAGATATGGGCATCTTTCATAAGGTAGGTGGAGTATGTCCTAGTACATTTGAAATGATCATTGGTGATATTAGCAATTCATTTCTACTTGCTTCTTGTCCATAGGTTTCATCAGAGAAATTAGTGAAATTCATGAACATCCTGGAAAAGAATATTCAGGACAGTGTCAAACTGTCCACATTAATAAACCATGTAAGTTATCAAGCTTATTTCTAATTAGTCTGACATTTTGTATTTTTGGATTCAAAACAAGTTACTGGAGACGCCAATATGGTTATATTGCCCACTTGCATACTATAATATAGTACAGTTCATTATCATACATTATTTTTAAATGGACACATCTATAATAATGCTTTATTGTATAGCTCTTTTTAATTAGTCATATAATTTTAAAGGGTAACGACTCCATGGATGAAGAACGTCTGTGGCGTGACCTCATCTTAGAGCGGGTGACAAAGTCTGCCGACGCCTGTCTGACGGCGCTCAACATTATGACTTCGCCACGCGTGTCCAAGGCGGTTTTCATTGAAGATGTCATTGAGCGGGTATTGCAGTACACCAAGTTTCATTTGCAAAACTCCTTGTACCCTCAGTACGATCCAGCGTACAGGGTCGATTCCCACGGAGGTCAGTATACCCATCATCTGTGTCATCATCAGGATTTTTTCAAAGGCATTAAAATGTGTTTATGATATACATATATTTCTTATCTAAGGTGGTGGACATAATTCCAAAGGCAAGAAAGCAAAATTATCAGGCCATAAACAGAAGACAGTACTCGTTCTTTACGGCAAAGTGTGTGACATCATCAGCAGCCTGTCAGAGCTAGTAGAGATCCAGCTGCTCACCGATACAACAATTCTGCAGGTGATACTTTTCAATTGTGTTTATAATTTTTTATGATGGATGATGAACAAGTATCGGATTGTCAATGTCAACCGATTTATGTTTTGATGCCCACCATGTAGGTGTCAAACTTAGGTATCACTCCATTCTTTGTGGAAAATGTCAATGAGCTGCAGTTGTGTGCCATTGCATTAGTGACCGCGGTAAGTGTGATGCCATACATACAACTGTGTTTTGTGACAGACTTAATGGATTATTTTTTACATTCAAATCCATTTACTAGATGCCTCTCAATGTGTTTTAATCAATATTAGTACTTGATTTATACAAATTGTTGCTTACCAGAGATTTAAAATGTAATGTTTCTTTTCTACAGGTATTCTCTCGATACAGGAAGCACAGGCAGCTTATTCTTGAAGAAATCTTCAACTCATTGGCCAGGCTGCCATCCAGTAAACGCAACCTGAGAAACTTTAGGTATAAAATAATGATAACTCTGTTGAATAGAGGATGAGCGTAAAGGCTTTTTCACACTAGCTGTAGTAGCATTCATTGTGTAGTGGGAGGGGGCTTTAGTGGCCAGTTTGGACAGAGTAGCAAAAAGTAAATATACTGCAGAGGGCCGGCTACTGAAATGAAAACTGGTTCTCTTAAATCCACTTTGTTTGCGGATTTTTGACACAGACAAAAAATTCTAATTTCTTGCTGGAATTTGTAAAGCCATTTTGCTGGCTGTTATAATCCTCCTTAAAATGATAAAACTTGTGGCTAGTGGCTCATGTGAAAAGACTTTATGACCCAATTTAAATGACTCTTTTATTGCCCCTTAGATTACATGGTAGAAGTTCAGATGGAAGCGGCAAGCAAATTCAGATGGTCACTGCCTTGGTTCTTCAGCTCATCCAGTGTGTGGTACAGCTCCCCTCCACAAAAGATGGGGAAGATGAACACAATAAGAAGGTAAGCTGCAAGAAATAGTTGTAGTTTTCTACTAAGATCTGTCTATATCTTTTGTGTATTATATATTTAATAGTTGAATTCTTGCAGGTGGACAAAGACGTCCTCATCACCAATTCCTATGAGACTGCTATGAGGACAGCTCAGAACTTCTTGTCAGTGTTTCTAAAGAAGTAAGTCAATTACTGCCTTACAGTGTTTAAAGACAAAAAATAATGTTTAATTAAATTCTTGGTGCAAATTCTTGGTCCACGTTTTAACATTGAATCATTGTCTTGAACATTTTTTGTGGGTGTGTCAGGTGTGGTAGTAAGCAGGGAGAGGATGACTTCAGACCTTTATTTGAGAACTTTGTCCATGACCTCTTGTCAACCGTCAACAAACCCGAGTGGCCTGCCTCTGAACTGCTGCTCAGTTTGCTGGGTCGCCTTTTGGTAAGTGACTTCATTCTCACCATTGAATCACTCATTATCCATTTAATAAGCGATAAGGTGATTTCACAGGGTATAGAAAGAGTAAAGGAGTTTGAGTCGCCCATTCTTTTTTTAAAAGATTTTTTCACTGTATTGGCCAGTTCCTCTTTAGTTAGTTTATTTTTCCTTTTATGTAGTACTTTTGTTTTTATTTTTCTTGTAAATATGGGACTTGTAATATGGAAGACTAATTCTTACTTGATAAATTGAGGGGTAGGTTTCAACAAGCTTTATCTTACTTCTTTTGCTGCTTACTGAGTAAATTCTATTATTATTATTAATGCCTTGACTATTCTTGTTGTTGCCCAAAATAAAGCATTCCCCAAAAAAAAATCTTTAAACAGCCTCTGATGTTACCTTGTTGTTTTGTCTGTGTTCGTATCCTTCAGGTGCACCAGTTTAGTAACAAGCAGACGGAGATGGCGCTCCGAGTGGCCTCGCTGGACTACCTTGGGACAGTTGCCTCTCGCCTGCGCAAGGACGCTGTCGATAGCAATCTGGACCAAAAGGCCATCGACCGCATTCTCAAAGAGGTACAAAGATATATTTTGTCTTTTGCTGTGTCTGTATTCTCACCTTCTTGCTACTGTGACAATGAAATTTCCCAAATAAGGGATGAATACAATTATCTAATCTAATTTTTTCAGTATCCCGGCAATGATGAGACACAGCAACTTCAGAAGGCCTTGCTGAGCTACATAGAGGAGAGCAGTGAAATCAATTCTTCTCTCGTGGTGAGCACGTGTAATAAGTCCTATACATTGGAATTAATTAGTCCCCCGGTGCTCAACTCAAAACTGGACGCTCATTGCTTGCCTTGGTGCCTGACACAGTTTGCCAGGAATTTCTACATCGCCCAGTGGTACAGGGATGTCACGAGCGAGGCAGACAAGGCCTTGAAGTTGCACAACGATGACGAAGACGACAAACTTTCATACGCCGCCAGAGACCTCGACTCCGCCGAGGAAATTGTGCAGAGAGCTGAATTGCGCAAAAAGTTTCTCCGGAAAGTAATTAGGAATTCTCACACCAGGTAAAAAATTCTCTATTTTCTGCCATCAAGTTATCCTTTCGTTTTTCCTTTATTAAACACTCATCTTTATTATAGGATCAGCTCTGAGACAGTAGACTACAAAGACTCTTGCCTGATTGTCCAATACCTGGCCTCTATGAGGCCGTTTTCACAGAACTTTGACATTTATTTATCACAGGTAAAGTAGTGTCACATAAAACCAGATATAGTATTACTGATGTTCAATGGTTAAAAACTGAATTTGTGACTCCACTGCTCTTAAAATAAGGATTTTTCTGCTCTCCACATGAGAGTTTGGTTTTATGTAGCGGGTTGCTAACACATTCTGTTATGTGTAGATCCTCCGAGTGCTCGGTGAGAGCGCCATCGCAGTCAGAACGAAAGCCATGAAGTGTCTCTCAGAGGTTGTGGCTGTGGATCCAAGTATTCTCGCAAGGGTGAGTCTATCCCCGAATGATTGTTTTGTATTTTACTGACACTGTAGAATCATTTTAGTCCAGTGGTCACTTTCTCTTCAAGCGTAAATTTACATTTTTCTCCCCACAGCCTGATATGCAGCGTGGTGTTCACGGTCGTCTCATGGATAACTCCACTAGCGTACGAGAGGCTGCCGTGGAGCTCGTCGGACGCTTTGTGCTCAGTCGACCTGAGCTCATCGAGCAGTACTATGATATGCTCATCGAGAGGATATTGGTAATTTTATGATGAAAGTCAAATGTATTTTCATTACAGTCAAAAGTACAGTAAAAAATTACTTTTTCTTTGTATCCTAACAGGACACAGGTATCAGCGTGCGAAAAAGAGTCATCAAGATCCTTAGGGATATTTGTCTGGGGCTGCCGGACTTCCACAAAATCACGGAGATGTGTGTCAAGATGATCCGAAGGGTCAACGATGAGGAGGGGATTAAGGTTTGTTTAAATCAAGATTTGACTTTGGAGCTTTGTTTTATTCAATGTTATTTATCTGAGCTTATATGGCTCCATCAGAAACTGGTGAATGAGACCTTCCAGAAAATCTGGTTCACCCCCACTTCCAGCCATGACAAAGATGCAATGATCAGAAAAATTCTCAACGTCACTGATGTGGTAGGTAGTTACTTGATTTGGCTAAGTGCTTTTGGTTTCGCGTTTTTGATCATTTTGTAACACTTTGTATTTCAACTCAGGTGCTTGCGTGTAAAGATTCGGGCTATGATTGGTTTGAGCAACTCCTGCAGAATGTAAGCTTTTCCAGTTAGATTTGATCATGTCTTTCTGTGATTTAGGATATACTGCCTTATTTTTAATGGATGTTCTCCAATCTTAGCTCCTTAAATCAGAAGAAGCTGCTTCATACAAACCTGCTAAAAAGGCCTGCAGTCAACTGGTGGACAATCTTGTGGAGCACATAATGAAATATGAGGAGTCAGTTCCAGGTAAATGAGAAGTTTGTGTTTGCTTCAAATAATAGTAATTTCAACCATAAAGACGTATTAGTTTAACCACATTTTAATGGTATATGTATACATTCATTTTGTTTGAATGTATACTTATCCTCACAAAAGTTGGAGACCATGAATTGGTTCCTAGCCAATTGCAGGCCACTCACACTCATACTTTGGGGCAATTTAGAATGTTCAACTAGCCTACCATGCATATTTTTGGGTGTAGGAGGAAAGCAGAGTACCCGGAGAAAACCCACACAGGCCCAGGGACAACATCTTCCAAAATTACATTATATAGAATAATCAAAAACTGTAAATTGTGTAGAATTGTGGCCTGTGATGGGTTGGAAACCAGTTCAAGATGTATCTGTCAACTAGGATAGACATCCCGTGAATCTGACTAGGATAAGCAGTGTTGAAAAAAATAAATGGATAGATGTGTGTATCTTTTAAAAATCATTGTTTGTATTTTATGTTTGTGCTTCAGAGTGTGAGGACAAATGTGTGAGCTCTGACCGCCTGGTGGCGTGTGTCACTACGCTCTATTTGTTCTCCAAAATTCGACCGCAGCTGATGGTAAAACACGCCATGACCATGCACCCTCATTTGAATGCCAAGTGCAACGTAAGGACAAACTGTTGACAGTATCACATCGCTGTCAGAACTGAACTTTTTTTTTAAAAAGTGTGTGCTGTTGCAGAATCAAAATGACGTCATGGTGATTTGCAATGTTGCCAAGATCCTGGAGCTGATTGTGCCTCTAATGGACAATCCCAGTGAGAATTTCCTCACTGTCATTGAAGAAGATCTCATGAAGCTAATACTCAAATATGGAATGATGGTATGACTCATTTCCAAACTCCTTGGTCTGTTTGAAAGTGGTAGTAATGCCAATTGTGTGTTGTGTTCACAGGTTGTGCAGCATTGCATAAGCTGTCTCGGTGCTGTGGTAAACAAGGTCACACACAACTACAAGTTTGTTTGGGCTTGTTTCAACCGTTTCTATAGTAAGTCTTATAACACGTTTGAAGTCCTGGCTTCGTTTTTATTACAGCATCAGTATTAAGCAATTGCATGTGTTAGATCAATATATATATATTTATATATATTTTAATATTTATAGGAGCGCTAGCCAAACTGAAGACCGAGCATCAAGAGGACCCCAACAGTGACACCTTGGTGACCAACAAGCCTACCCTACTGCGCTCGCTCTTCACGGTTGGTGCTTTGTGTCGGCACTTTGATTTTGACCAAGAGGAGTTCAAAGGTGCCAGCAAGGTAGGAACTCTGCTTTACTTCTATCCATTTTATTTCTAACACTCAATATCTTTTTGTAAAAGCATGACATATATGTAATACAATGTTTTTTTTTTGTCAATGGATGTACAAATCTAGATTTACCAGATAGAGTAGTAATACTGATCAAAAACTTTTATATTGTGTCTTTTAGCTCATCATTAAAGAGAAAATCTTGGAGCTTCTTTTGTACTTTACAACGCACAAAGATGAGGAAGTTCGGGTCAAGGCCTTGATTGGTTTAGGTATTTAAGGTTTTTTTTTAACACACTAAAGTCCATCACTGTATGTTGTCTATCGCCCTCCCTTATTTATCTTGATTTCTGTCACTTCAAGGGTTCCAATTCATCATGCACCCGGAGCTGATGTTCGTGCAGGACGTAAAGGTTCTTTACAACAACACCCTGTCCGATGAAAACATTCTAGTCAGTCTGAAGATTCAGGTGCTTAAAAACATGCAGACATATCTACAGGAGGAGGATTCACGAATGCAAGAGGCCGACCGTGAATGTGAGTTAAATTCAAGCTTAATGATTGAGGCTCTTTTCTCCATCATCTTAACATGTGGATTTTTTTCACTCAGGGAAGGACAAGGCTAAACAAGAAGATCTAAAGGAGATGGGCGATATCTCATCAGGCATGAGTAGCTCCATCATTCAGATCTACTTGAAGCATGTGTTGGACTCCTTCTTGCACGCGCAGTCCACTGTTCGCCACTTTGCTCTGAGTGTCATCACCTTAACACTCAGTCAGGGCCTCATTCATCCTGTGCAGGTACTCACTTCTGTTACTATCTTTCTTTCAACCATATCACACCACAAACCATGAAGTGTTAAATATAATGGGGTTGTCTTAAGAGCCTACCCAAAATGGTGACTGGCCCTTTAAATAGTTAACTTTGTCCAAAAGCAAAAGTGTAAAGAACCCATTACATTGAAATTGTTGTACAAAAGGAAAATTAATTCATTTGGGACTTGGGCCATTTGACATTATACTGAAAAGGTTTTTTTTTTTTTTTTTTTAATAGTGTGTCCCCTACTTGATTGCCATTGGAACTGACCCGGAGCCAACCATGAAGAACAAGGCTGATCAACAACTTGTTGAGATTGATAAGAAATACTCAGGTTTCATTCATGTAAGTGAGGTCAATCATTATTCAAGTAATTATAGGGGGCCCTCTGTTTTTTTGGAGGGGGGGTTACATGGACTGGTGGGCTTGGGGGCATAAGAATATGTGTTATGAACAACACCTTTAGTCAGCAATACAAGCATTGATAATGCAAATACAAGACTAGACAAATGTGATGACACCAACTGTGACCCTGGAAACATGTATTAGAAACATGTACTATAGATGGATAAATACATATATATTTTAGCTAACCATTGGATGTATGGCTTCAATTGTTAAATATCACTGCATTGTGTGGAATTTTTATTTACATTTTAGGAGTTACTGATTTTTTGACAATGTTGGTCATGGAATTGGCATTCATTTCTGTTCTTAGTCTTCTTAAAAAGCTTTAAATTTCACTTGTACAAATGTGCAAACCCTGAAAAACTGTCAGTTTCTAAGTTCAGATTCATGAATCGACAGATGAAAGCCGTGGCAGGGCTGAAGTTGTCTTATCAGATCCAGCGTGCCATTGCTGGGTCCACACAGGCCATCCTCCGAGGCTTCCGCCACCAAGAAAGCGACGTGGCCCTTTGCGCTCACCTGTACACATTGGTTCGGGGCAACCGACAACATCGGCGAGCCTTCCTCATTTCACTGCTCAACATGTTTGACGACAGCTCTGTAAGTATAGTAGTTATAAGTCATAAAAAGAACTATAATGCGTTACCGCAATTTTTTATGTCCAAAAAAGGCCAATGTATCTCAAGGATATTTTTCCAAACAAGTCTTGCATTTTGGATTTTTTTCCCTCTTTTGAAATTTATTGTTTATCCTGAAACCAGTCATTTCTTTGAATTATATGAAACATCAACCTGAAAATGAACAGTGCAGCTTCTTAACTAAAATAACTAAAGTTATACAGATACATTGTGTATTATTATTATTTTTCTATAGGGTAAAAATAAGTGTCTGATCCAAAAACTGTCTTAATTGATTAAACATACTTAAATAGATATTTTCTTTGCCCTTCAGAAAATTGAGGTGAACTTGCTGCTATTTGTTGCGGACAACTTGGCCTGCTTCCCATACCAGACGCAGGAAGAGCCTCTTTTCATCATGCACCACGTGGACATCACTCTATCCGTCTCCGGGAGTAACCTGCTGCAATCTTTTAAAGAGGTGAGAGCACCTCAAATTTGTTGGCCGAAATGTGACTACAAATGGGCTTTCAGTTATATTTATTATATTGTCAGTACTGTGTTATTGGAAGTCTACATGTGTACATCTTGGCCTTTCATCTTCAAATGTTTATTTTAATGTATTTATCTTTAAAATTTCTATTTTGCGTTTTTCTTTAGTCTTTAAGAAAAGGCCCAATACCACGGCCGAAAAAGTTAAAGAAGAAGAGGAAAAAGAAGAAGAAGAAGAAGACAAAGCCTCGGAAGATGCGAGACAGCTCTGACGACAGCGAGGAAAGCAGTAGCCAATCCAGTGGCAGCAGTAGCAGTAGTAGCAGTAGCAGCAGCGAGGAGGACGAGGTGGTGGAAAACGCCAATGCGCATTCTGAGTCCGACATGGATGACGAGGCCACGGTGATGGTCCGGCTCCCCGAGGACCCCAAGCCTCTTCTGGACTTTTCCGTGGCTTCGCAGGGAATCTTGCTGCTGCTTATGCTCAAACAACATCTCAAAAATCTATTTGGCTTCTCAGACAGGTAGGCAAAAACCCTCGGTCGTGCACAAGATTGAATGTAAATCAACCGCAAGCAAACACAAAATTTAGGATTCACATTAAACCTCAAAGTTTGTGGTTTAATGCAAAGATTCAAGTATTGTTATAAACAAACCACATGAGGGGAAACCTGAAATGATGTGGCTCTTTAAAAATATATAAAATGCATGTTTTAAATGAAAACAAAGGCATGATTTCAATGTAACCGCAAAGCAAAATCCTTATTTAAAGTATTTTTTTTAGGATTTGACTTGAGATTTTAATCAACAAAAAAAGATTTATTTAAATCTACAAAAAACTTCTAAATTAAAGAGTCCCAATTGTAATTAAACAAAAAATACTTCAGATAAAACTACCAAAATCGTGCTAAAAAGTTGCATGTTTTTTTTATGTCAATTAAGCAATTAAATGTACATACTTTTTTTGAATTCTCGCAAAAATTGATGACCAAAATTGTTTATCACAATTTTTAGCATTTTTTTTTCAATTAAAAAAAATGATGGTGGTGCCACGTTGAAAAATATTTGTTTACCCAACAGCAAAATCCAAAAGTACTCGCCGACGGAATCGGCCAAAGTGTACGACAAGACTGTGAACAGAAAATCCAAGGTGCGCTTCAACCCTCGCCAGACTCTAGACTTCCTAAAAATCGGTCCATCCAGCACAGGCATCAGCCACGAGACCAAGAAGGACATCATCAAACAGTATTTGCATGTGAGAATTCCTTTTCAATCATTTATTCCCTTTATTGATTCCACACCTTCAAACCATCTAATGATTCATTTAAAATGCCTTCGACTGACTTTGCCTTATAGTTCAAAGTGCTAATGGAGCACCTGGACCGCGAAGAAGAGGAAGAGGAGGGCGAGGACAGCGCACAGGCTCGAAACAAAGCAATAACCTCACTTCTACGAAGCTCCAAACCTCGAAACCATAACCACAACAATCACTCAGCGCCAGTCGAGTCTGAAGATGAGGAGAGTGACGATGATGACCCTACGCTGGTAATTAAATGTTTTCTATGCATTTACACATAGGTACATAAAGATGCATCAATGTCTGGTGGCCTAAACATGACTAAAATAGTGTTTTGGGGTTTGTTGTGGAACAGTTTTTTTTCAAATGTCTGGTAATTGATTTCAAGCAATTACAATTGACAGTTTAAGTAGAAAAATGAGTACAGTTCAGTAATACCTTGTTTATGGCAGTAGATCAGTTCCAAGACCTGCCACAATAGGTGATGAACGAGATGTAGGGATAGTGCTTTTATTGGTCTACCTAGTATAAGGACAGCACCAAAATGTGGACTAAAGTAACTGCTGAACTACAAAACCTGTACCTACACTTTTGCTTTTGAAAAGTAAATCCAGTTGGCACCTTTAAATTTACATGAACACACAATGAGGAGTAATGCTCTTGATTTAATATAGTTTTACACATCATTAGAAATATAATTTTAATTGTCCTTTGCCCAAACACATTTAATGAGAGACAAAGGTGAACAATGGAATTTGGCGAAACACTTTTTTTAAACCAAAAGAAAAGGACGACACAAAATGTGTTCACTTCAACATTCATTTTTAATAAAAGAAATTGTAAGTATTGGCGGTTTGGTGGTTGAGTGGTCAGTGTGTCTGCCTCACAGTTCTGGGGCCCATAGTTCAATTCCAGGTTGGTCCTCCTATGTGGAGTTGTTCTGCCTGGGCCTGTGTGGGTTTTCTCCAGGTAATATGGTTTACTCCTTCATTCCAATGACATGCAGGGTAGGCTGATTGAACATTTAAAAGTGCCCATAATTATGATTGTGAGCGTTGACCATCTGGTCGTGCCCTGCAATTGGCTGGCCACCAATCCAGAATACGAATGAATGAAAAGAATTGTGAGTTATTTCACTTTACAACCTTAGTTTTTATGGTTGTCAGCCAACAATTTTCAATATTTTTTCCATTCCCTGCTACAATATTTGAGCCTGTTACACAAAAATTACAAGTACTAACACGAATAACGGGATCACATCTTTTGGCCTCTCCTGCAGAAATCACGACGAGGCGATGACGATTCAGAGGATCCCGGTCACATGAACGAGAGCGTGGACGTAACGGACGTGGTGGCCATCTGCTGTCCCAAATATAAAGACAGGCCACAAATCGCCAGGGTGGTACACAAGACCAAAAGCGGCTACAGCGTACACTGGATGTCTGGTTCCTACTCCGGGCCCTGGGCTGTGGCCAAGAAACGGGACGGTCGCAAAAAGGTGCCTTGGTTGGACAATATCAAGGAATCAGACATTATTTATAAGAAAATCTCCTTAACAAGCGGACACAAGCTGACAAACAAAGTGGCACAGACGTTACGGGCACTTTATGCCGCCAAGGACGGGACTAAGCATTAGTTGCCCCTCGGGCAGGGCGGCCTACGCAGATCCAATATGTAACAGAGGGACGTTCAAAGCTCTTTCTATATAAGGACCTAATAGACCGAGTTGGAAGTTTATCACACCGGAAAAAAATGTTTGGGTAAACATTGGGTGGGAGCTCCTTCGCTGTTGTGCAGCAATCCGGTTCATTTTTACTCCCACCGACTGTATTATAGTTGAAGTACAAAAATGTTTATATCTGAAAATAATTCTGTTAAAAAAAAGGAAAAAAAGAAAAGAAAAATGACAGTTGTTGGAAATTAGTGTATTGACGTTCTTAATAAAGTGTTTTTTGGACTTTAAAATACAATGGGATGAATTATTTCACTATGCAATGCACACATGTATGTTTATATCGGTGGAACAAGATCAACAATTAAAAATGTATGTATGTATATGAGGCTATTGGATATTATGATGCACACCCACATAAGTGCGATAAAACAATAAATCGTGGCATTTTACAATCGCGTTTAATGAAAATTGGATCTTTTCATTCGCCGTAGTACAGAATATATTCGCCGGTTGTGCGTGGATCTAAAACGCAAATTAAACGTTTCTATTTCAATGTAAATTGATCAAAATCAATTATCTGAAATTATTTCAGAAATAATTCCTGTTCTTAAGAGTTTGTTTTTTAGATCCTTGTGTTTTTTTTTAATTCTAAACAACCCGGAACTACAACATCTACCCCTTCCAATAGAACATGAGCTTGGCGGGCAGCCGGTTCACTGTTGATGACTTTTTATCATACATTTTTAGCCTAATTAACACGATTTACTGAAATCGCCAACCACTTTCGAGCAAGAAATTTACTAAAGAGACGGAAACATCCAAGATCGGGTAAGATTTTGTGCCTCACACACTACTACACTCCCACACTTCATCCATAATAGCATTTAGCCTCCACGCTAGTGCCTCTTAAGAATCTATGAATTCCCTAAACTAACCATTAACCAAATTAAAACTATCTTCACGTCACTCGCGTCATTTCCAATGAAAACATGAAGTGACGCATTCGACGCGATCTGTCTCGATGTCTCCATCTTAGATCTAAATGTAAGTTTTTCTGTCTAGTTTTGTTGGTGATCCGCAGTTTGAAGCCATGCCGTCCGGCGCCGGCGCATGCAGCCCCGCCGCTGCTCTTGTCGAGGCGCTTGACAGTTCGGCCTGCCTCGTCGATCGACACCTACAAGATGATCGCTGCTTCCCAGATCTGTCGGAACTTCTCAGCGTACCATCTCATAGTAAGTCGCAATGGGGGAGCCCTATCCAGGAGTACCTGGAGAAAGTCCAATTCTAAGGAGAACCTGCAGAAAGTCCAATTCTAAGGAGAACCTGCAGAAAGTCCATTTCCAAGTCAACGATATGTTCTAAAATCAATAATTCCTGGTGACCAGTCTAGCAAGGGCATTGTTTCCCAATTTTGAGCTGTGACACACTTTTTGCATTAAAAAAAATCTCAAAACACACCACAAGATGAAAATCTTCTAATTTTAAACTATGTTGCCTGTATTAACATTATAAAGGTGATCTAATCCAGCAACCTCTTGCAACTCTTTTGAGGATGGGCGGTATGGAAGATGAATGAGAAAGAAAAATAAAACAATGTTCCCAGTTTCATTAGAATTGTGGTAGTACTTTTATAATCAGTGCTGGTTTTGATTATTCATTTAAAACATGCTTAACTGTATTTGTTTGTAGTAGTGGTACAGGGAAAACAGACATTGTGCACTTTAATTAAAACAAAGTTTTAAAAAAAGTTTGATATATGCACTTAATCAAGTGCTTTAATGGAGTTGGCCGTGTTCATGGACTGATGTGTGTTTTGCAGGACTGATACCGATCATTAGTAGGTAGAAGAGGGCGAGAAACAATATTCATTTGCAGTTTAAGTGCAAAAAAATGTGCATTAAAGAAAAAAAACATTGTTGTCCCTGTTGTTTCGTGGTGGAAATGATGATGTTTCTGCCATCAGATATACCATCCATCTCTGGAGTATCGGACATGGACTACCCGCTCCAAGGTCCGGGATTACTGAGTGTGCCCAACCTGCCGGAGCTCAGTGCAGTGCGGCGAGTCCCACTACCCCCTGAGCTGGTGGAGCAATTCAGTCGTATCCTTCTGACTAAAACTTTTTTTTTTTTGCAAAAGACTGGATTTGTGGAACAAGTTACAAAATGTATGTGTATGGTTCAGTTCCATGTAATTGGAATGCTAAAGTACAGGAAAATTGAGAAAATGTGTGGCTGGAAACAGTACATTACTAAAAACAAAGTGGCTTTGAAACATCTTTATGTATGTAATATTTTTCTTACATGAATAATATGCAGATATGCAGTTCAACTGCATGATGGGCGTTTTTCCCGAGATTTCTCGGGCCTGGCTCACAATCGACAATGACATTTTCATGTGGAATTATGAAGATGGGTGAGTACAATTGGTAGAAGCCATTGAAAATTGCAACTCCTAATGTATCTATTTATCGCAGGGGAGATGTAGCCTATTTCGACGGCCTCATCGAGACCATTTTGGCAGTCGGGCTGGTCAAACCAAAGCAAGGTATGTGGGAACACTTGTTGGTTTCAGTCCTTTTCCACAAGATGATTTATTTTGGGGTTGATTTTTACAGGGATTTTACAGCCTCACATCCATTACCTGCTTGTCTTGGCCACTTCTGTGGATGTAGCAATTCTAGGACTGAGCTTCCCAAAGGGCCACGCTGGTGAGTTTAGAAAGCATTTTAGCTTTAATTAAATTATCATCTAACCTGATATGTACATATTTAAGTATGTTAAATTTCACCTGAAATGATCAAAAATAAAAAGCAGTTCTGATATTTGACTGAAAACCATTTGTAACCATTAAAAATATTTTTTTATTTTGAAAATGACCAACTAAAATGGCAGAAATTGTCTAACAAATTTTGGAAAATGGCATCTAGAGTTACAAAAATAGACGTATAACAAAAAAAAAGAAAAAAAAGAAACTTTGGTGCCATTAATTTTTTATTGTTTCTTCCCAGGGCTGAATGACAGCATGTCTGGTGGCATGCAGATGCTCCCAGAGCCCCTCTTCTCCATCCCCACCGACAACACCTACATCATCTCCATTACCTCCACCGACCTGGGTCGCATTTTCATGGCGGGCAAGGACGGCTGCCTGTACGAGATCGCCTACCAAGCGGAGGCGGGCTGGCTTACTCAACGCTGCCGCAAGATCAACCACTCCAAGAGCTCCCTGTCCTTCCTTGTCCCCTCTGTTCTCCAGTTCTCCTTCTCTGAGGACGGTAAGCACAGAAAGAATTTCTACACTAAGGAAATCGCTTCCAAATGTTCTGATGACCCTCTATCATTAATATACTTTCCAGACCCAATTGTGCAGATTGCCGTGGACAATTCTCGTAACACGCTCTTTACACGCTCCGAGAAAGGAGTCTTACAGGTATTACTAATTCTATCTATGGTGTAAATCATTTGCAAAATGTATAGGAATATGTGATGTTTTTTTTAAATTTAATTTAAGATAATTCCAGTTGGTAAATTACTCCAAAGATGAAGAATTTAAGTTTACCGACCTGTAATTAACCCAAAATATTTCATTAGAACAAGTATTTCTTCAAAAACATGGTATCATAGCATACCACACTAACTAAAAGTAGTATACAGATAGTGGATATCAGGATCAAAATATTGTCTTATTTTCCATCTATCAGGTTTATGACCTGGGTGCTGATGGCCAAGGCATGAGTCGTGTGGCCACCATGTCTCAAAGCAGCATTGTTGCAGCTGCTGGAAACATTGCCAGGTATAGTATACCTGCACAATGAAACATAGTTGACGTTGTCCATCCTCCTACATGTAACCCGAAAGAAGTAAGGTTGACTTTTTTTTAAACTGTTCCCTTGAAGGACCATCGATCGTTCCGTCTTCAAGCCCATTGTTCAGATCTCTGTGATCAGCAGAGCAGAGTCATCCGACTGCCATCTACTTGCTGTGACACATGCAGGTAAAGATGAAAAGACAGCATATTATGGACAGCACAAAAATATCTGTGTACTTTACATAATGCAACATGAGTTGTCTGTTTTTTTGGACAAATTCCACTGACACTACTGTTTTTTTTCCCTCCTAAAGGTGTACGTCTCTACTTCAGCACTGCGCCATTTGCCCCACCACTGCAAAAAAACTTGCCGGCCCGACCATCCCTCCTCTCTCTGGTTCACGTCCGCCTCCCACCGGGCTTCTCCGCCTCTTCCACCCTACAAAAACCCGTCAAAGTCCACAAGGCACTGCACAGTAAAGGTAAAGCCGAAATACACTTTACTATACAATGCAATTACACTATGGCTTTTCTTTTGCAAACATTTTGAATCATCTTGGATCCTCCCACAGGTATTTTATTGATGGCAGCTTCTGAGACGGAGGACAACGACCTTCTTTGGTGCATTAACCATGACTCATTCCCCTTCAAGAAGCCTTTGATGGAGACTCAGGTTGGTCAAGCAGGCCAATAAAATAGCAGTTATCGTGTTAGCCCTCATTTGGCTGTGCAAAGATAATGCCATTTTTTTTTCCATATAGATGATCTCTAATATTGATGGACACACGTGGGCTATAAGCGCCATCAATGAGGAAAGGCCAGCCAAGATTTGCACTCACCTGAACAAAGATGTGATCCCAGTCACCGATTCGCCCGTGGTGGTCCTGCAGCACAACATCCCACCACAGAAATTTGTCCTCCTTTCAGCAAAGGTTTAAATTAAAGCCTCTTTGGGGAAGAGACCCAATGTTCAGTTCTAGTTTGGAATGCTAAGGGCAAACTTCTGGCTTTTTTTCTGCAGGGAAGTCACATCTTCCAAAAGCTGCGTCCGGTGGATCAGCTGCGCCACTTGCTGGTCAGCTGTGCGGGAGGGGAGAGCGAGGAGATTGAGCGCTTCTTCAAGTTGCACCGGGTAAAAACTTTTTTCTTCTTCCCTAGCACAGCAGATGAGAGTCACGCTCAAAATGGTTAGACACAAATGTGCCTCTCTTGTGTTCAGGAGGAGCAGGCCTGTGCCACAGCTTTGATCCTGGCTTGTTCCAAAGCTGCTTGTGACAGAGAGGTCTCACAGTGGGCTACCAGAGCCTTTTTCAGGTTTGAAAACAAAGATAAATATAACTACTTTTAGGGTTGGGTGGCAAAACCTAGTATTAATTTGGTGCTGTTCCCAAGCAACAGGTGGTATCGGACCACTGTACTGTAATGTCCGCATTTGAGGAGCTTACACAACCCAAATTTCACAGAATTTAAATGTAAACTCCGTATATTTCCTCAAACTGGCTATAACCAACAACTAAATTAATATAGATACATTTGGTTGATCAAGAGCCTGTAGAGGGAGCCACTCATCACTCGTGTCCTCTGAGGCAGCCTGACTTTAAAACAATCATAAAAAAAGGCCACTTGTACATATACATGAAATAGTAAATCCACCTTTGAACTCTATGTTTGCAGTCCTCGGCTATTTAATTAGATGGTTAATTTTAAGACCCATTTAGGCACCTGAACTGGTTTAAAACATACAGAGTAGTGGCCGTTATCAGAAAGCCTCTGCATTGTTAAATATCCACATTTACTTACTGTTATCAGATATGGAGGAGAAGCGCAAATGAGATTTCCTGCCGCTTTGTCACCACCCAGCAATGTTGGACCTCTGATGAGCTCTCCGGCACCTGGTATGTCATTGCACAATGTCAACATGTGTGTGGATCCATCTGTCCAGTCATTTTATAGCCCAATAATTTACGATTTGATCATTCCAACAGGAATTTTTCCTCCGCCCCTGGCCACGCCCTTTGCCCCAATGCAAATAGGGTCTGGCCCCATCACCCCCATGTCGGTGGGCCCTGAGGTGATTTTCTCCGGCAAGCACAACGGCATCTGTATATACTTTGCTCGCATTCTCGGGTCAGTTCCCTTTCGCAATGATGATGAATAGTTGGTAGCCTTATGTGTCAAAAGTCATGTGTTTTCCTCACTGGTGTATTACATCCAGGAATATTTGGGATGGGAGCCTAGCGGTGGAAAAAAGCATCGGCAAAGGAAATCAGACTGTCATTCTTGTAAGTAAGATTTTATAAAATGCCTTTGAGTCCCATTAAATCAAATGTGGTGGACTTTTTGCTTCCACTATTTGGAATAGTTTCCAGTCGAGGTTCTATCTCCAATTTCACAATAACAATTCTTTACACATTGATACGATATTTGCCAACATTACAAAGTCCACTGTGATTTGCTTTCATATATTTTGTAAGCATTTACCACAATAGGTTACATTTATGAGGATGGTAGCCAATGAGGTACTACTGTTCTGACAATATCTTTTAAATGCTGTTAAATACTCATCATCAGCTGGAAAGCAGTGTTGCTTCGTTTCATCTGGAGTTGGTCCTTCTGGAGCTCCACAGGTTGAAAGAATTTCTGGACAAAAACTCTCACTTCAGCCCATCTTCCCTCGGCGGTGCAAGGTAAGACATGAAAGTGTAAATTATTTATGCACATCTGAAGAGATACACTAACTGCAGGCTAACCCTTAAAATTAGGAATGGCCAATCCCAATCTGGCTGAACCCTTAAAATTAGGAATGGCCAATCCCAATCTGTCTGATCACATCAGGTTTTTTAAAAAATAAAAAAATATATAAACAATAGTATGCAACTTAAACATTATTGTTTTATTGCAAAAAAATTGTTTGCAACTGCAGATACATTAGTTCTTTAACAAAGAATTGGAAACTAGAAAATGGTCTTTTCAAGCTATAGAATTCTAATATACCTGATATTTATAAAAATAAAATCACAATATTTCAATAATTAATTTTCTTGAAATTAACGCTTAATTCACAACAATTATTTAAATTTTCAGTTCAGGTGTGGCATGTATTGTATTATTTAATCCACTCCAATTTAGTTAAAATATCCATATATTACCAATAGGGATAAAATGCCTTGTATGTGCTTATTCCTTTGTAGCTTTAGTTCACCTGGCAACCTGCAGCAAAGACTGCTGGGATTTATGCGCCCAGACGGCACTAGTTCTCAGCAGGTCCAGCAGGAGCTTCAAAGAAAATATCACAGTGAGTAATGACCATAAGGACATCAACTGAGGTCTCTTTGTATTCCGTTTTACCTCCCCACTTCACATAGCTACACCACCGCAAACTATTCTACATGCCGATTAATAAACACATACCATATTATGGTCATTCTTGTTTCCAGCCAAGGCTCAGCTCTATGAGAAAGTCTCCCTCCAGAGCATCCAGGCATTAGTCCACCGCACCTATCAAACTCTGGCCTTGTGGAAGCTTCTCTGCGATCATCAGTTCAGTCTCATTATGTCAGAACTGCCCAAGGTAGTAGCAATTAAAACATCACCTCAAAGTACACTCATATGTGCTTGCTTTCTTGATATCTTACTGGCCTTCTAATTATTAGGAATTCCAAGAGCAGATGAAGTTAGCGAGTTTCAAAGATGTGGTCATCCGAGGGAAGGAGCTTTCAGGAGCTCTCATCACGGCGCTCATTACCGTCTATATCAAAGATAATGCCTCCGTAGATGCCATAAGCGATCACCTGCGGGATCTCTGCCCGCTGCTCTACAGCACGGACGACAGCGTCTGCTCCAAAGTATGAAGCCGAGCTGACGGTTTTCAATCATTCTCAGTTTAGGAGATTAAAGCTTCAATGTTCTTCCACTCAGGCTAACGAATTGCTGCAGAGCTCCAAGCAGATCCAGCATAAAGTAGATAAGGAGAGAACACTGAGAGAGTCGCTGCATCTTTACCAGCAAATCAGTCAGCATACTGACCTGCCACTGGTTTGCTCCCAGTACAGGCAAGGTAAGGTGTCACTCAACAAGACCGTTCGTCATCACTGAGTGTGGCCACTTGTGTTTTTACTCTTGTAAATGTCCTGTGTTAGTGCGTTTCTATGAAGGCGTCCTCGAGCTGTGCCTCACGGCAGCTGAAAAGAAGGACCCTCAGAGGCTGGGTCCGCATTTTTACAAAAATGGAGAGCCGGAAGAAGACCAGACAGGACAGCTGGCCTTCCAGGAAAGGTAAGCACATTACACACAAAGTCCCACTATCACCTAAAGGGGGAGATGATTGAACTCGAAACAAAACGAGTCATTTTCTGGGTCAAATTAACTAGGAATGCGCAAAACACAGTATTAATCCCTTTTTGCTGTTGTCAGAGTCACTTACCAAAAGTGATGTAGGCCTTTTCACTTAACATATCTGACACACAATAACGAGTCTATACTACTGTTTTGCATTGAGTCATATACACTGTCTGCGGAATCCTTGCTTTCATCTATGCAGAGGCTAACTTTTACAAAAAATATTTTTATTGTACAATTTCAATAGATATAGATTTTAGGTGTGTCATCCACATTTATTTTAAATACCCCTTTAAAAACTTGTGATAGTGGGAATTTCTTTTGATTGACTCCTCAAATTTGTAACCAATATAGTACAATACATGCCTTTAGAGTCGCTAACTTTTACATGCTGTGCCGCCTGTGTCCAGACTCTCCTGTTATAAGTGCATCACAGACACCATGCAGGAGCTGGTGAACCAAAGCAAAGCTGCGCCGCAGTCACCCAGCGTCCCAAAGCAGCCGGGACCTCCCGTCCTCACCTCAGATCCTAACATGCTGAGTAATGAGGAAGCAACGGCCCACGTGAGTGTGATATTTGCTCATAGGCCTTTTTGTGAGTTTCTTTTTAACAAAAGGCTCTCCTCACTTTAGTTTGAACAGATTTTCGGTCTGGCCCAGCGATCCCAAGACGAGCTGTTTCACATCGCCCTTTACAACTGGCTCATCCAGGCCGATCTGGCGGACAAGCTGCTCGAGGTACGAAATAAAGTTTAATGCAGCTTGAAAATTGCTTTATTAATTCTTTCACTTACTGTGAGAGCAAAGTTCCCTACCATCGGTAATATTCTTATCACACTTTGACAGTCACCAGTGGTTAAGAGATGTTTAGTACCTAAAAACTTCAAATCTTCTTTTTTAAACCCCTTAACACAAAATATCAGAGTTTTTTTTTAAACCAAGTTATCAAATGTGCATAGCGCAATAATGCACTAAAACTGAAAAATGAAGTGAAAACTCATTGTTTTCTATCTGTACCTTCTTTATCTATCTATACCACCTTCCTAGGTGAATTCCCCGTACCTTGAAGAGCATCTCATGCACATGATCAAACAGGATCAGAGCAAGGTGCACAACATGGATCTCCTATGGCGATATTACGAGAAGAACCGCAACTTTGGCAAAGCTGCCCATGTTTTGGCACGCCTCGCTGACATGCACAGGTGGGTGAATGTGGAAAAACACACACGCGACCACGATGTCGTTGCTCCACCATCAATTTACTTGTCACACACAGTACTGAGATTTCCCTCAAGCGGCGCCTGGAATACTTGGCCCGAGCCATTTTGTCTGCTAAGAGCTCCTCCTGCATCTCTGCTAAGGCGGCAGACGGAGAGTTTCTACATGAGTTGGAAGAGAAAATGGAGGTACAGTTCCGTCTTGTGTCCCAAGGGTGGCCCAGAAAAAAAATTAACATGATTTTAATAAAGTATGACAACCCGCAGTATTGTGACGAATGCAAAGAATTAAGAAAATAAGATGTTAATGCATGATTTTGGTTATTTAATATTTTGTCATGTACAGTTAAAAATGTAATATTTTACCCACATTATCCTTTGTGTTTATTTTAGCTGGTGCGCATTCAAGTTCAGATTCAAGAGACGCTGATGCGGCAGTACTCCAATCATCCTTCGGTGAAAAATGCCGTCTCTCAGTTGGATTCTGATCTTATGGACATTACTAAGGTAATGCAGAATAAGTTAAATTGTACCTTAAGTTTGTGCTCTTTTATAGTATCTTGGCAGTTTCATATACAAATGTTATAATTGTAGTGAAAATAGGGCATTGAAGTTTAAAATTGGTGTAATTTCACCATTTTTCATGATAAAATCATTACTGAGCACACTATAGTTTATTTATATTCAGACAATGTCATTATTGGAGTATACAGTTTTTTTGTTAGGTGGTAAAAACTTGAAAAAAGGAATTACCCGGTGAAACCTGTGGATTTATGAATATTATGGTATTACATTTGGGGTTAATGAGGTCAAAACTCATGACAGAAAAGAAATTTCTCAATTATTTGATAACAGATCAGCCTATTTAGTAACTCCAATTTGGAGAATGGCTCAGTTAATTATGATGACAACGCCATCAAATTTAGTGATGTTTTGGATTTGCGCTCCGGGGCTCCTCGCTTAGTTTAACTTAATGCCTGTCATTTCTACCTCTGAAATATCCCATCCACAGCTTTATGGGGAATATGCCGACCACTTTAAACTATCCGAGTGTAAGTTGGCCATCATTCACTGCGCAGGACACTCCGATCCAATCCTAGTGCACTTGCTGTGGCAGGAGATTATAGAGAAAGGTATTTTTTTTTCTAAAAACAGAGAGGTAGCATTTTGTTTTTGCTGATCGTAAAATGCCGTTTTTTTTTTTTCCAGAATTGGCTGACACGGTGGCCATGAGTCCGGCGGACAGAATGCGCTCCGTCAGCCTCAAGCTTGTTTCACTGGGCAAAATCTACGCGGGAACGCCGCGATATTTTCCGCTAGGTAAGCAAGCAATCATCTCCCAATTTAGTGTGTGTGTGAGAAGTGTGTTTTTGGTTGTTGTAATGCTAACGATTGAGCTGGTAGGTGCATAATTAAAGTAATTTCTTATCCCTTACTAGTCCTTAAAATGGTCCTGTCATTATAAGTGGCTTGTTTTAGCTTGTCCTCTCTGTGGACTCTCATTATGGATTTACTACTTGTGCGCTTTTTTTGTTTGTGTGTGTGTGTTTTGTTAGTTTAAAATGGAAGGTTAAAGGTTAACATTGGTAATTGTGTTCTCAATAAGTAGCTAAAATGTGTTTGTGCCATAAAGTATTGGATTAAGTGTTGTATTCTATTTATTTTTGTAGAATTCCTTGTCAAGTATTTGGAGCAGGAGGTTTGCCGGCTCGGCTGGGATGTCGGATTCGTCACCACCACTATGCAGGAGATCGGGGTGCAGCTCCCGTGCCTCCTTGAGGTCTATGACCAGCTTTTCAAGACCAGGGTATGTTCCTCAAAACTGTGGATCGTCTCACAGTTGTGGTCTGTAAGGAAAAGGAAAAGTGATCAAGATACCTGTATGTTTCTGTTAAAGGATCCTTATTGGCAGCGTCTGAAGAAGCCTCTGCACTTAGTGGAGTGTATCCACGTCCTTTTGTCAGGTTATGTGGACGATCCTAGCAGAGTGCCCACTTATGACAGGTAGCCCTTTAGAATGTGGCGGGGTGGCAATTCACCACGTAATTGTTTTTCAAATCAAAAGTCTTTATTGTGTATTATGAAATTGGTGGTGCTACTCCACAAAGAAAAAAAAACATAAATAAGTAATATAAAAATATGTTTTAGTGTTTTATATATGTTAAAGTTATACCAAAGTAGGACCTGACAAGCTCCGTAACATTGCTTATCCTACTTTTATCTAACATCCTTTTTTTGTCTCAAATATCTGACTATTCTTGAACATTACATAATTCATTAAGATCAAATAAAAGATGGTAACGATCCAGTTTGGATATCGTAATCCGATACCAGTTCAATTCATGGATTGGATTTAGCCAATTGTGGAGCAAAAAAAACTAAAATTAAATGAGAAAATATTAACATTATTTGTAAAACAAAACAAAAACAAATACATAACTTGGCTATAAAAGCAAAAAGGCAAACTTTCCATTTTCTTCTTTTTTGCCACTAGACGCCGCTTCACCAACGTGTGCCTTGACAATATCTGCGGTTACCTGGTGGAACTCCAGTCCCTTAGCCCCAATGGCGCCCTCCAGCACACCATCGGCAACTTTAAGTCTCTTCAAGCCAAACTGGACAAACTTCACTGACGTATGTCCGCTCGTTTCTCTAATAAAGCCATCGCCATGTCCGATGAATTAGGGTATCAGACAATGTTATACGCTACTCACAAACAGATGAAAAATAAGGTAACCCAATAATATTTTTTGATCAGCCATTTCTTTTCAAAACAAAACTTTTTGGCTATGTTATGCTATAACGGGTGTCAAAGTCATTTTTTTCCAGGTTTCCTGAAATATTCCCCACTTTTGGTGAGTAATATAACTTCTTTTCTGTTCAAAATATTTGATTTAAAAAAAAAAAGTATTGTGGAAGGATATGACAATAAGAAGACAGGAGAAGTAGGTTTTTAGTGCGTATTTAATGCCTCATTCTGTCCCAAAAGGCAACATTTCAAAGTGTGTAAATATAGTACATACTCTCTCTCTCCTATTCGTTTATTAGTGGAGACATACATTTAGACTTTGGGACCTTTTCTTACTGATATTGTACATAAAACGTTTGTGAAACATCATTTTTTTGGTGTGTTCGTGAGGCCGTTTTTTTTACTTTGAACGGTAGTTATCAGTTTTGCTTTTGCTCTCTGCACAACTACCCGCTTAAGAACAGCAATTGCAATGTTGATCATGTGACGGAGCAGAGGGACGTCACTTGATTGTTCATGTAATTGAGTTGTTTTGCTTTCAATTAGCGTTGGAGTGGAATGGTTCTTTTATTCTAGCATTGTGGAAATAAAGAACTTTGTTAATAAAGTTTTGTGGATTATTAGCAATGCTTCAGGCATTAAAATAAGATCCAGTATTTTTATTTTTTTTGTCTGCACAGATAACGTTGGATTTCTAAAAATTAATTTTGAAAATTAGAGGTCGACTGAAATAGGATTCCGTAAGCCAGGATATATTTTATCATCAGCCGAGAGCTGATATCTAAAGTGGATTTTGTAAGCCGATATTTGAGGTTGATATCCTTTTTATCTAAAGCATGTTGATTATGAAAGGCATCAATTGGTGGGAAAATATTATGTAAATTCATTATTAATTGTAAAACCTTGAATAAATTTAGTAAAAACATAAATAAAATCTAACCAACTCAAGAAATTCAAACACTGACAATTATTTGCAATATCAAATTAGAGTAGTAATTTACCTTGTATTTGTTTTAAATTATTCTTGCTATTTTTAACAAGTGTCTCTCAGATAATCATATAAAAATTCTAGGTCCGATTCTACAGGTTATTTTTGCATCTACCTCACAAATTTGCTGCTAATCACTGCCATCATTTGCAATAATCATTCAGTTTTCTTAACCTGACGGAAAATTTTCACATTTCAGTGCCCAATCTACTTGAACGCAGGGTGGAACGGTCGCCAGCAAAGTGAAGACAGACGTTGGGAACGCGACCTGCAGTTGATATGCTTTCTAACTTCTTGTGCATGAGCATGAGAGCTTTTTCACTCCGTGTAGGAAAATGTATGGTATGATGCAGGTGTAGGAGGCTGCAACGTAGCTGGCAACCTCCACCACCAGTGAGGAGGTGTGGAAATTGTTGGTGATCCGCAGCAGCAGATGAGTCAGCCAGCAGACCAGGAACACACTGGCCACCGCCACCACGCTCTTGGCCGCCCGCACTTGCCGACCCGAATTGGGCTTCCTGGCGCGCTCGGACGGGACCGCCCCGCTCTGCGGTTGGGAAACGCTGCCGAGCCCTGCGTCAGGACCCCCGCCTTTGCCCGGCTCTTCCGTCTGACCTTGGATTCGCTGGTGGAGCTTCAACAAGGTCGCCGCAATGCGTCCGCTGGCAAACAGCAACCCGGCCAGAGGTACAGCGTTGGCCAGCGTCAGGTAGAAGATGTCATATATTTTTCTGGAAAAGGCATCTGGGAAGACGTCCACGCAGTCTTTTTTGCTCCCGTTGCCCCCCTCGACTCTCACGAAGAAAAAATGTGGCGCGCTGAACGCCAACGCCGTGGCCCAGCTGCCGGCCAGCAGGCTCAGGACTAAGGTCATGTTGTCCAGTTTAACAGGCCCACCGCCCCGTTTCAAGGAGCCCACCAGCTTCTGGTGCCAGAAGGCGCTGATGAAGAAGGTGGTGAAGATACTGCTGCTCTCAGACAGGTCGGCACAGAAGCGGAAGACGCCGCAGTAGGCTTCGCCCAGGAACCAGTGGCCGGCGAAGTCGGCGATGGTGTCGGGAAGGTCCACCAGGTAGTTGGTGATCAGGTTGGAGACGGCCAGGTTGAGGAGGAGTACGTCGTTGGTGGAGATGCTAGATCTTCCGAAAGGGAAGGATCTGATGGCCAAAAAGTTGTTACCGATAATCCCCGCTAAAAACATCAGCCCTCGGACGATGGATTCCACCAACTCCTCCGTGTCCATAGTTGCGTTTGCTGACTAACGCCTGGAAAGAAAATAGAGGTTGAGGACCTGGAGTATTATAGTAGAGTTGAGGAACGCCCTCGGGCCAATCACGTTTAGGTGTACGGATCCTTGGAGCCTCGCCTTGGTGTCTTGTGGCTTTTCTCTTAAGTAGTGAGTAATGAGTGCCTGTTTGTTTTTATTGTCCAATTGGATTTCAGCCTCTGATGCCATTTAAGTAACAGTGAACTTTCGGATGTCAAATTTAGGTGAACAAAACCATTGTGATGATTTAATGACAGGCATTGAGATCTCTTGGCAAATCAAATGATTGTTATGAAATTTGTTTCAGGTCCTGTGGGGAGTTTGCTGGTTGCGTGGTTTTTCTCTGGGTGCTCCGCTTTCTTCCTACATTCCCAAAACATGCAGGGTAGGCTGGTTGAGCACTCCAAAGTGCAACAAGGTATGAGTGAGAGTGAATGGTTGTCTCCTTCTGCCCTGTAATTGGTGACTGTAGTTAGCTGGGATAGGCTCCAGCACCCCCCTGCAATCCTTGTGAGGATGTTTTTGATGTCTTTTGCACTTTTTACATTCTGCATTAAATTGTATTCTGGATGATTGTATTTAGCCAAAAACTTGTAAATGTTACAGTTGGGAAAATTTGATTGCCTCACTGGATGCAGTGATACTTTACTGACGCTAGGGGAAGGTGTGGAATAAAAACGCCCACCTCTGCAAGATCCGGTCCACGAGAGTCGTGATCCGGATCCAATCTGTTTTCCATGTCTCCCTCCACTAACACACCTGAATCAATTAATCCAGGTTGGTATGACACTTCTAGAATGCTTGCTGATGAGGTGATCATTTGATTCAGCTGTAGTAGAGGAGGGAGGTATGGAAAACAGACTGGATTGGGGCTCTAGAGGACTGGACTTGGCCACCCATGCTTTAAAGAAATGTAAAAATGATGGATAATAGTCGTGCAAACTGGTAATAGAATTGTGGGAAATTGTTTTCTAATCCTCCCAATATGAATGGACACTTTCTGCAGTCAACAAAAATCGCAGATCTGCCGTAACAAGTGCTGCGGGATCAACTTTCACGTCACCCGCGAGTGAAAGCTCCACCTTCGGGCTGAACCGAAGGCGGCGTGCGTGCCCACCAGAACGCATCATCTCTCGGAGCGAGTGAGTGAGCGTCTGCACGGTTGTCATTTTCCCCTCCACCACCCTTGTTTTGCTGGCGGAACATGCCTGGGTTGTTGTTCGCGGGGCTTTGTTTGAGCGCCGGACGGCGTGGCACTTGAATGACCGCCGGAGGCGACTGATGGAGCGGATGCAGAGGACCAGGAGGACCGGGAGGATGGCCGGGAGGATGGCCGGGGACGGCGCCGATTCGCGGGGGGCATCCGCCTTCATCCCGGTGTGCACTGCCGCCTGTCTCCTGGTGGGATCCACATCACTCTTCTTCGTCTTCACGTGAGTAATTTAACTTGATTTAACAAACTGTTATAGGTTGAGAGGGATGCGGGACTTTTGAACTTGAGTTAATTTCCATTTTTTTTAAAAACTTGTGGAGAACCAGTGCCTGGGAAATTGACTATGGGATTACTTTGGCGGATTTTTTTCAGTGCACAGCTATGCAAAAGTTGCCACTTAAGATCTTTAACCTTATGTAAGGGAATTTATTAGAGTTTTGTGGGTTATTTTCATATCATTTGAAATACATTCATGCATTCATTTTAACTCTTACTTGAACAGGACATATATCGCATAACTTCTTTACATTCTATTACAATAGGCGTTTTACAGTTCCTGCATCATCCCATCCATGCTTTCCATTTTTTTTATTCCCTAGCCCACTTAAATATGACCATATGCTACTTATGTGCCATGGCACTGACCTGGTTGGCATTCAGCAGCCCACACCAAGAACTTGCGGCAATGTAGCACACTTTGATAAGACGCCTCTCCCGGCATGACTTTTATGCCTTAAAATGGGGAAAAACATGCCCCTTTGAACTGTGACGCTTGACATAAAGGTTGGAATCGTCCCTTGAAGCAATGTTTTGACCTATTTGTGCTGGTAGTTTGGAACGTGTCCACTCACGGTGTGTGCTTGTGTGTGTGTGAAGCATTCATTGGAGATTTGCAGTTTACTTGACTTCATCTACTTCCGAGTACCACACCTGTCAAATTATAATTATACAAACCGACATTCAAACTTTATCAAATTTCACGTGAAAACAAAGTACAGCCTTAATGTACATTGAATGGAAGTATCATGATGTGGGCTTTCTTATAGTTAGTTAATTTTTTTTCACGAATTTTCCACAACTTTATTTTGGCCACTTTATTTACATGGGGCCCTCCCTGGTGGACGAGACTCACAGTTCTGAGTTCGAAAGTTTGAATCAAAATCCAGACCCTCCTGTGTGGAGTTTGCATTGTCCCCGGGCTTGTGTGGGTTTTCTCTTAGGTACTCTGGTTTTCTCCCGCATCCCCAAAACATGTCTAGTTTGATTGACCCTTAAGAGGATAAGAGGTACGGGAAATGAATGAATTATATTTAAATGGAAGTTCTTTACTCTGATTGGCTGTGGACGAGTGGGTACGTCATAGGTTAAGTGTCTCCCATGTATGTATTTGGCAGGCTACCTGACCTGTCTATCCCCGATGTAGTATGTATGGGACATTATTACTGTCTTGGTCGGACAAACATTCCAGTGATTATTTTGAGACGGAATATTTTTTGAGTTAGTGTTGAAGCTATGTTTGCGTTTTGAGATGAAACTCCACAAATAAGAACACTGCCTGCTTTCAGGCGTTATTGTTTTGCTGAATGAATTCTTTCAACCTGTGCTGTAGCGACCTTTGACTTGTCCCAGTTTTTCTCTGTCATATCCAATGATTCCAAGCCCTTTTGCATTGGAATACAACAGCAGGTTGGGAATGCAGGAGGATTAGGATGTGGTCAATGAAATGTAATTCCCCATCTGGGAAAACCCAGTCTTTGACTTTGGCACGTTGCAGATGCAAGATATAATTGCTTGTCGATTTTATTTTTTTTAATCTCCTGCAACTGCATCCTTCTTCGTAATTAGTCTTGTTCGGAATGAAAGTGTGTGAACAAAAAAATCAGTCCATTTGGGTTAATTGGTGTTCCTTGACTTTAGTCTGCAGACTTTGAAATGAGTACTAGTAATATTTTCTGGCCTATAATTCGCACCTGGGTATGAGTCAGACTAGATATGTATCTATATACATATATCTATATTTATATATCAGTAGTACTGGAGTATACTTTATTCAACATTCTTTAACTTTCTGTATCGCTTATCTTCAGTCATACAACATTATACGTGAGAACCCCACTATGGGACCAACTTGCAACTAGAATGTCTGCTGTGCCACTAACCCACTGCCGGGACGAAGGAGGGCGGCGTGAGCGGCTTACGCATTGTGTGTGTGTGTGCGTTTGTGTGTGTGTGCGATTTAATACAGTTCTGCCGGAAGGGCTCTTTTCATTAGGTGGGGCTTGTCTGGTTGGCATAATGAAGTGTCCTTTCTCCACTGTCCAGATGGTGAGTCGGGCAGGGTCCACTCATCCAACTGTCCATCCTCTTTGTAAACTGGTCCTGAAGAAATCAGTCATTTGATTTGTCACTTGGTACTTGGTCATGACATGATCCAATTAAGGACACTCGCGCTGAAACTTCTGATTGGGAGGGCTAAAGTCCCCCTTGGCTACTATGTAGGACTGGATACTGCAGTATTATACATTTGTTATTGATTGAGTATATCTTAAAATAGGAGAGTAATTCCTTCACAATTTGGGAGAATTTTTAGTCAATTTAGTACGTGAGAAGTAGAAAGCTGGGGAAATCTCAAATCTGGGTGAACATTGAAAAGCCATTGAACCCTTAATCCCAAAATTGTGATGAATGGTGCTAACCATTCCTCCTCTATTGAGTTCCTTATTTAGAATGTATGATTCTTTCTTGTGAATTTATTTTCATGGATCGGATCTTTTTCCATCATGTAAGGAAGCCTTATTTCAGATGAAAAATCAAAATGGAGCCGTGACATACTACTGTATGGATGTCGTTTTGTCGAATTGCAAATTCTTCCGATCCGCCACGAGGATTCCACAATGGGCTGTCAGAAAGGGCCTGTAATCCAGAGTTTATAATCTGGCGGGGAATGGGGGATTAGTGGGTTCACATCTGGCATGGCATCAGCAAAGGGGACCCCTCCCCCACTGCCTTTACCCCACTGTAACCTGTTCCAAACACATTTGCGCATTGGCTCACTTTTGATTGACGGGATGCTTCTAACTTCACCTTAGATTCATTATTACCATGTATTTTTTTCCATAATATATGGACTGTTTTTTATTTTCTTAATCAAATACTATGAACATTGCCGGTTACCCTAAAGTACTCCCACTGTGTAACCTGATTACACGGATCCGCCGTCTAATCTCACACAGCCATGACATCGTCAAGCATGTATTAACATAGCGTTGCTAGAAAAATAAGGGCATCACTGTGCTTTTTTTGTTGTCTTTCTCGGGGCAATTTTTCGAATGCCTCCCGTTTACAACAAATGTGCCACGATAAACAATTAGCATATAATCAACAGATTAATCTCCAGTGAAAATAATTGTGTCGTCGCAGCCCGGAGGGACCCCCAGTCCCTCGGTAATCCTCCTGATGTGGGAGCAGTGATGAACAAGCGCTAATACTCGCTTATCTTTCACTGTAAACAATTACTTTTGGGATCCAATTCTGCTCCCGTGGGAATAAAAGGGATGAGGATTACACCCGTTACATCTTTGGTGCGGCACTCTTTTATGTTAACCTCAACCTGAGCAGGGAAGGATAGTCACGTGCCCCCTTTTTTCCAATGTACCCTAAGGAGAATTACTTGTTAGGGCCTGAACTCATATAGGAAGACACTGTCACCCTGTTTTCTCAAGAAACCAAAGTTCCAGGGCGTCAAAAAACTATGGCATTTATAACCCAATCATGTTTAATTTTAATGGGGAAGGAGGAACAAAAATGAAATCAGACAAGATGGAAAATGAAAGAGAAATTTATGATATACCATATTGGCCTGAGTATAAGACGACCCCCACTTTTTCAAGACTCAGGTCTGAAACCATTGATTATAACAATATATTTGAGAGAAAATTCAAATCATGCAAAAACAGCATATCACATTTTAAAACCAACCCTAAACCTAACCTTGAGCGCAATGGGTAAGGGTTAGAGTTAGTGTTAGGCGCAGGGGTGACCAATTCCAGTTCTTTAGAGACCCTATCCGGTCTGTTTTCCATATCTCCCTCTACCACACTTGAATCAAATGATCAACTCATCAGCAAGCTGTACAAAAGCTTGATACTGATCCAGAATATTTGATTCAGGTGTTTTAGTGTTGGGAGGTATGGACAACAAACCGAATAGGGTTTCTGGAGGGACTTGGCCACCCCTGATTTAGAGTCTTCAATTATCTTAGCATGCATGTTGAAGGTCACAACTTGGAATTGAACACTCGATCTCAGAACTTCCAACTCGTCCTCTGGGCTGCCCATCTAAAATGTATTTATTTAAATATATTAATACCCCTGCTGCTGAAAATAAAAATCCTGGAGGAGCACACACACACACACACTCTTACTCTAAATAATTTTCATAACTTGAATGGTGGATCCAATTTATCTTGAACTCTTTCTCCTCTGGTGACTTGGCAGATGTCCGTGGTTGGCAGTGACCATCTGCCCTGCCGTACCTCCCTGCTGCGCCACCCTGTTCCTTTTCGTGCTGGCCAACTTCACCATGGCAACTTTTACCGACGCCGGTGTTCTCCCCTTGGGTAAGTGTGTGTGTATGAGATCAGTTTGATCCCAATGTTCTGTCAAACCAGCATATATTTTGTCAGAGTGGCATACCCATTTGTGTATGAACTGCTTTTCCACACATTATACAATTCATTAAAAGTGCTTTAAGGTACTTTGACCATATGTTTAATAGCACTTGTATAATGACAATAAAATCACTCCATTTAAATCAATCACCAGATGGTAGTGTTGAGCAATGTCAGTACTGAAATGATCAGAATTGGTCCTCACAATGTGTCAGAATGTCTTGGACAGATAAGAAATTACAAAAAAAAAAACAAAGGCAAATCCAGACAAAGACATTATACTTCCTTGTATTAAATGTATGACTTTTCTTAGACAGGCAATGAATTCGTAAAAATGATGACTAGCACTAATTCCTCTACCAGTATATGTTTCTAGCACTTTTCCATGTATTAAATGGTACTAAAAACACTTAATACGCATGTCTCCTATCGGCAGCCGACGAGGACGAGGACAAGGATGACGAGTTAAGGGCGCCACTCTACAAGAATGTGGACGTGAGGGGCATCCAAGTGAGGATGAAGTGGTGCGCCTCTTGTCACTTCTACAGACCGCCGCGATGTTCGCACTGCAGTGTGTGCGATCGCTGTGTAGAGGTCAGTTGAGTCCATTCTATTATAAACAATAATACACTTTATACTGGAGTACTTAGGTTACCTTGAATATATATGAAAGGACGTGCACATAGTGTGGGAATACTAATACAAACATCAAATGAGGGAAAAAAGGTAAGTCACAACTGCAGAGTATTTCACTGGCCAATGGGGGCAGTGTCTACTTTGAGGAGTTAAATACTAGTACAGAGGTTTTAAAGCCCCAAATAATATTGAATAGACCCCATAAAAATACTGTCCTTACATCATGTTTATTGACCTATTGCGTCAGGTCATGGAACCTTTTAATCGCGCTAAACGAGGTGTTACTGTAAAGAACCCTTGACAGTGCCATTTTAATTAAATGAATTAATAGCCAGCAAAATTGAATTCGAAGGTGTTTTCAAATCGAAATACTCCACTTACTCGATTGATTGAGTGGATTAATAATAACGTGCTAATGGATATAATCTTTTATAGATCAATAAAACACATTTCTGCAGTCATGTAAAATGTGCAACCCTCAGTAGGTTGTAAATGCTTGGGAAAACAAACCAAAGTTAACCAAAAATGAAAATCAAAATAAAATTATAATTTCAACTTCTTTTAAGAAAAATTACAACCTTGGAAAAAGTGGAAATTTACCCCCAAAATTCTTTAATTATTTTCTTCAATACTATAGTGTTATATATATAATGTTTTTATCATAACAGCATTTTCCCAAAAATTCCTAAACTATACTCTTGCATGCCAAGCAGGATTTTGACCACCACTGTCCATGGGTGAACAACTGCATCGGGAGGCGCAACTACCGCTACTTCTTTCTCTTTCTGCTTTCCCTCACCGGTCACATGGTTTGCGTGTTAACCTTTGGCCTGCTCTTCGTTCTCCATCATTCAGACCAACTTTGGAAGCTGCACTGCACTGTCACGTATCCTTACCGCAGAAACGCCCACTAATTCCTACCTTCACAAAACGCTTTTCTTTAACGGCTTTCCCGAAAGTTTGGTTGTCATAAGCATCTCCGGCCTGTTTTTCTTCCCAGTTCTTGGTCTGACAGGCTTCCACCTATTCCTGGTGTCCAGAGGACGGACAACTAACGAACAGGTCAGTCCAAATTGCTACTGTGTCTTGTCGTGCAAAACTTGTTTTCATTCATTTCCCATTACGCTTATCCTCACACTGATTGCTGTGGTGCCAGAGTCTATCCCAGTTAACAGTAGGCAGGGACCACCCTGAATTGGTTGCCAGACAATTGTGGGACACAAGGAGATGAGAATTAGCGGTTCAGACAATGAATGAATCAATGGCTTCCCACCAACTCAAGGCATTTATAAATGAAGGACTTTATCAGACCTGTTACTTATGAAAGTGCAAAAAATTATGACAACCAACCCTGGTGTCCCTTATATCTGGATATCCTGCTATAGTTGTCAGAGTTCTAATTGGGGTGATTACTGTTGGAACAGGTGACCGGGAAGTTTCAGGCAGGAGTAAATCCGTTCACACGTGGTTGCTGTAACAATCTGGAGTACCTGGTTTGCAGTCCCTTCTCCCCACGGTAAAGATCTCTCACTTCACATTTCTAGTTGAATGATATTTCAATTTGTAATAATTGACCCTTTTATTATGTTAAAAAATGTCTTTGAATTATTCTTTCTATTTAGAATGGCATTATTAATTGAAATAAGAATATTTTGCAATTATTGTTACATTTTTTATTTCATGTTTTACATTGTAGTGACTTTTGAGAACATCTTTCATGTTTAGTAGCATAAAATGTCAATTTTAGAATGGCAATTTCTCAAATCCAATTTTCTGGATCCAATTGGTATCAAAGCTCCAAATCTTATGCCATTGACATTGTCTTTGTGACCCCAAGGTACTCGGCCCGGCCTTGCAACAAGTCTGTGATCCACATTCAGCCCCCTTTTCTCAGACCCCAGCTTGACAGACAGCTGTCAATCAAAGGGAGAGACAACGGCCAACACAACAGAGTCTCTGGCGGACCCCAAACGCAAAAAAGTCCGCCTCCGTTACCACCCAAACCGGAACACGGCCTCCTGAAAACTCACCTGGCTGGATTGGAAGGTATTTCCAATAAATTGCACATTCTAGTGCCATTTTGTGGTGAGTAAGCATTGTTTCTTATTTCAACCTTTTTTTTTTTTTTACTTCTCCAGAATTGGGACACCACACAAAACCCATCATTCCGGTGTCCATTCCCACCGTGCCTCAACTGCGACCAGTCCTGGAGGCCATTTCCCGAGGATCGTCACCCATTCCCCCGGAGCAGGTGTTTGTCTTGACGATTTAGTGCATTCAGTGAACGGGAGGTCGTCCCATCTGACTTTGAGTGGGAAACAGGATACATTTTGGAATGGTCGCCCGTCAATCACAAGCAGTTTCCCTCCCTCACACTGTGAATTGTGCATTCAAGGAATCTCTAATGGCTTTTTTAGGGATTCCAAGAGACTGTCCATGAATTTGAATGCTTATTTTTTTGTCAACAGTGACCTTAGGATTGACTGGTGACCATTCAAAAGTGTTTACTTCCTCCCACTCAAGAGTCAGATGGCAATTTTTGCATTTGATAGTGTGGCCGCTGTATTTGAATACAGATTTATGGAACATTAATGTCTTAAGTGATCTGTGTAGTTTATACAATGAAAATCATCAAATGATTATTTTTAAAAAAAGGATGCAACAACAATTCTGCTAATGCATCTACATTTTAATCCAAAAAAAATGATCAAATGCACTTTAGTGTATGCCAAATGTAGTCAATTATCCCAAAAAAAAAAATGAACAGCATTTTTATGCATGTTCCTTTTTGAGAGGAATTAAAAAACAAAACAGTTTTTACGAGCCCCCTAAGAAATTAAGTATCTGCCTGTTGAAATCTTAAAACAAATGAAAAACAGGTAAACCGTCTGTATATCCAATGTGTATTTGAGCTGCATTTTTTTGTTGTTGTCAAATTTCATCTGCAGCTTCTAAAAATCGCAGAGGCTCTAGGGGACAGCAAAAGTCTGGATCTCCGCTCCTCAGATGCCAACAACGGAAGCCCCCTGAGGGGAGCGTTGCCACCCTCCTTGGCGCCTTCGACGGCCGCCGCCCTATTGCTCGGCTCGCGCACGCTCACCCTCAAACACAGTGGCACTGGCGAAAAACTTCTCACCTCCGCTGACCCCCATTTTACCCCACAGAAGGGAACCTCCTCGCCTGTCTACTTCCCGAGCCTAGGCCAGGACGTCGGTGTGGCGCAACGTGGCTCTCGCGCCTACGTGCCCGTCTTTGTCGGCGTGGCCCGCCACTCCCCCCAGCCCCGTGAACCCTCGCCTTCTCTACAAGGTTTCTCCTCATCTTCCTTCGCAGGCTTCATCCAAAGGGAGCCCTCGCCCGCTTTCCAGGGCTTGGCGTCTAGGGATCCTCCTGCCAAGGCCCAAAGTCTTCTAGACGGCCTCCGAGATACGACCCCCCAGAAGTCTGCCGCGGGTGGTTCCCGCTTCGACGGCCTTTCCAAAGCCCTCGTGGCTTCAATCCGTGAAACGGAGGAAAGGGAGCGGTCTTTGCACCTACGCGCCCAATCACAAGCCCTGTACGGACCAGACACTTGTGTCTACGACGTGCCCTGCCGACGAAGTCTACCGCTCGAAGCCGGGCGAGCGCAGGGCGTCCGCGGAGCCACCCCACCTGCATACGGCTCCCGGGAATTCCTGATGAGCACGGGGGTCCTGGGGTCAGGCCCCAGGACATCACCTCTCTCTGGCTCATCCACCTCAACACTCATAAGGTGCCCCAAAACGCGTTCCTCCTCACCTGGCTACTGCCCTTCTGACAGGTTGCCAGTCCCTCCTTCCATGTGCACTTTGCCCCGTTTACCTCCCTCCACCACGTCTTCATCGGCCCCCCCTTATGCGTTTTACGGGACGGCCAAACGCTCCATGCTGACCACCTCCTCCCAAGGGAAAGACCCCTGAGTCAGACCCCACCCACCTAGGTAAACGCCAAGGTAACCCAACATGCATCAGTGAACATACTCGGTATTCAAATCACCTTTAAATGACATTTTCCTGTTGAAATACAAAAATACTATACATTCAATTTGACTGCACAAAAGGTGATTCAGTCAACTAAATGACTCCCTTGACGGAATGTGCACCATAAACTCTTACAGAGAGAATACTTAATATAATCTGTTTTTTTTTATGTGTTTTCATATTACTTTTTGGTATCTCCCTATTCATAGAATTTGATAGTTGCTCATATTGACAAAAAGGTCTTTTGTAATGTGCACTGTTTTCGATAATAATACACAAACGGTGCCTCTGTTTACAGAGACAGACATTGATGATCAATGATCATTTCTTGATCTTCTGTACTAATCGACTTGCATAACTGCAGATTTTAATGGAACTTCAGGAAAAGTTTTGAAAATTGTCTTTGTACGTGCCCAGTTTTCCATTACTTTGAGCCCCCCTAATGAGAACACATACAATACAGACAAACCACTTTTGATTTTCCTCCTGTACGTCCCCCCCAAACAAGAAAAAAATGTGTATATGCCTCACGCTGACCTAGATTTGTGTGGCTGCCTCTCTGAAGGCTCACTGATATGCTTGATTGTCATTTCCCTCGCTCCTCTCTCCTCCTCCCATTTAGACAAAGCAGAACTCCATTAAAAATGAGTTTGAATTCTACACCGCTAATCAAGTCAGCCATTTTTACCCCTTCCAAAAGACACAAATCCTTTTTTTTCTTACGCATTCAAAACCAACTGTGACCTTCTGCTCTGTTAATATGCAACGGTGACCTCATATGAAAGCGCACACTCATTAATTGTGGAATTTTTGGACTTGTGTGTGTGTTCACTTGGGTCGGCCTCAATTGTTGCTCATGCCACTCTGAACACAGCAGAGTGGGGCATTTTGTGTATGAGTGTGTGCATGTGTGTTTGTTGGTCTAATTAGGACAAAATCTGCACTGAGGCCACAGTAAAGAAGGCAGAAGGAAGACCCTGCAGACTCATTCGTTTTTGGTCAGCTTTCAAATGACTATATATATATATGCTCTGATCTTGAATTTAACCGACTGCAAGTTCTAGGCACGGAGTTTGGAGAGAGGGCAGCTGAGATGACGACAAAGGGCATCGAAATGAAGCATAGATCTTCAACAAGCAGCTGTTACAGGTCGTTTATGTTAACCGAGGCATTACACTTGTATTTCTTTCTTGGAGTTCTTAACGATTGTTCATTGAGTCAGATATGCATGTTCAAAAAAATATGTGAGGATTGTAGTGGGCACATTGCAACGTTGCAGTACAAATGAGACATTGTTCAGACCAGGAAGGAAACTAATAGACTGGATCACATGTTCCTCTCAAGTGATCTACCAATAATATGTTGATGATTGATGTAATGAAAACCCCTGTTCTAATGTAAAACATTACCTTTTCTCAGTCTTTAACAGCCTTTGAGTTATTGTACCTGTTCACCACATTTCTTACTTTACATGATCCAAGTGAAATGTCTCCCTGTCGTGTACACGTGAGCAAACACAGTTGACTTCAATTCAACTGAACCTCTGCAGCGTTCTCACATCAAACAAGCCAACATCTCCAAAACTCATGGGTCTCCATACCTAAGCCTGCAGGTAATATTCAAATTCAAAACTGATTTTAAAGTTGACTCTTCATCTGTGGCCTTCTCTGTTTGCAGCTCTGTCTTCTTAAACAAGCATCATAGTCCACACATCTCACTCTCCTTTGAATATAGAACGTCTCAGAAGAAATTGCTCAGAAGTAAGTTGTCAAGGTAAGCCAATGAGAAAGAGTCTGACGGGGTAGTTTGGGTCTTAATAGTATTTTTACCTACATAGAAACACAAACTAGATGGAGAGAATGGGTTGGGCAAGGGTGCCATAGCCACCCCGATAAATTTGCTGGCCACTACACTCGCCAGTAGTATAACGTTTGATTGTAGTTGCATCATCACTCATGCACTTCATCTTAAATGCACAGCCAGCCACAGCTGGGTATCCCCCCCACCCAAAACCCTTGGCTATGATTTGTGGTGTTAGCTCACGATTTAATACTCTGCTACCGCCACCTACTTGACTGCCTATCCAATACAGCAGGGTTGTCCAGACTATTCTGCAGTGGGTGCGGGTTTGTGTTCTAATTGATCCAGCATAGATAGTTTAACCAATGAGGTTTCTTCTGAAACCAACAGTACCTGGCAGATATCTACTAATTAGACTTTTAAGACACCACATTAGTGAAAATGTATCATTTTCATCGGTTGGAATGAAAACCTGTACCCACTGCGGCCCTTGAGGACTGATTTGCAGACCCATTCAGTAGGTGAAAGAGCCACTAGTCACCCAAAAAATTATGTGACCCCATTTGCCGATTGCAGCCTGCAGATTGTGTTTCCTCCCCCTTTTCTCTCCTCACAAACTAGTCGCTATCTTCATCCTCACCGCCTTGTAACCAAACTAGAGCGGGCATCTCTTGGGTTGTTGCATCTGTTTGCAAGCCCAACGGGCGCCCCCGTGCTTGCTTTAGGGTTTGTGCAGATTGTCAGGCATTTTTGGGGGGGGCTGTGAATTCAGCACCTTGCTTATAGTGCGTACATTAACTGCGGCTCACATCAAGGAGGAGGGGGTGGTACTGGCGTGTGTGTGTGTGTGGCTCCCGTAATGGGGAGAAGGACCCCCACCGACTACCTACCGCCCCCTCCACGTCTGTGTTGGACAAAATGTGTGCATGCCTCTGCGCCTGCCTGCAAAGTGTGTGCGCTGCTGAGGGTGAGGAAGGGTGCAGTGGAGAGGGAGGGTTTGCTTATATGTGAGTGTGTGTGTGTGTGTGTTGGATGGCTGGATGATGTCTGAACTGCCTCACATGCTCACAGGCGGGAATTCGGCAGAGGAAGGGAAGGACGCACCTTGTGCATCAATCTAGGGGAGAGCTGAAGGAGGTTCCACCATGCCCGCACAAGTCAAGGAGGTAGTATGTACAGATGTGTGTGTGTGTGTGTGTGTGTGTGTGTGTGTGTGTGTGTTTGTTTGTGTGTGTTGTCCTCTTGCGATCTTCTCTTTTCCTCTCCTTGCATTGTGCCGCTGTCATGCAGGAGGCGTCAACTGCCCGCTGTTTAGTGCAGAGGAGAAGGAGTGCATGATGCTTACATCAAGTGTGTGCGCATGTGTGTGTGTGTGTGCTTGTATGAAGGAATTGGGAATGGTGAGGGGCTGATTTGGGATGGAGTCATAGGAGGTTGCCCCAATAGCAAGGGATGGAAGGGGGGAAATGAAATAGTGCGCACACATGGGGGTGCACATTGCTGCCATCGTGTATCATGTTAAAGCTGACCATGCAGTATTTAACTCTTTGAGGGTACAAAGAGAATGCAATTGGAAGTTTAAAAGAGGGGAAGACTTGATTTTGCTCATGGGAGAGCAGAAAATTAGGGTTTTAATATTTGATTAATGATGCATGTGACTGTGAAGACTTTAGGGGGGGGTCAACTATTAGGTGCATTTAAAAAAGGGAGTCAGGGGAATGCATGTTTTTTTTCGATTGTAGTTAAAAAAGAGCATAGCTTGTAAATTGGTGAATTTTGTAGATTTACAAAATATTTAGTTTTAGTTTATTGTCTGATTTTTATTTTCTTTGCATTTTCATCAATGTAATGGGCGTTTTAAAAAACAATTTACATTATTTTACTTTTAAATTTCCCAATGTTTTTGAAAAAAATATTTTACAATTTTATCAATGGCTGTCAGATGTACATAGTAAAAATGTATTGGATTCTTGTCACTGTCAATGGCAGACAATGAGTTGAAGTAAAACAAAAAATCTATCAATCTATCTCTCCATCCATGGTAAAATAATTACAATGCAAATTCAAAATACCTAAACAAAACAACAACCCTGCTATCCTTGTGAGGATGAGGGGTACGCAAAACGAATGAATGAGTTTAAAAATATATATATTTAAAGCTATATTATAAAATTGATGAATCTTCAAAAGGCATAAAGTGGTTAGTACGTCTGTCCCACAGTTTTGAGATCGGGGGTTCGATCCGTGGTGGATTCTGACCTTCCTGTGTGGAGTTTGCATGTTCTTCTCATGTTTGCGTGGGTTTTTCCAGGTACTCTGTTTTCCTCCCACCTTCACAAAATATGTATGTTTTGGCTGCTTGAATTTTCCTTAGTGTCTGTGCGTGAGTAGTCAATCGTCTCATTGTTCCCTGCGACTGCCTGGCAACCAATTCAGGGTGTCCCCCGCCTACTGTTGAGTTGACTGGGATAGCCTATAGCACCCCATGCATTCCTTTTGAGGATTGGTGGTACGAAAAATGAATGGAAAGATAAAGCATCAACTGATATCTACAGATTTATTCCACATTTAGCAGATTTTGTTTGTTGAATTCAGTTTACTTCCTCTTGAGGCCTTCAGGGTCGCAGGGTTTTTGTCTCCAAAATGATTGCATAATTGTATCCAAGGCCGACGTCAGTGGGTCAGTGAGAAGGAACGGACAGAAAGCAGAGTAGGGAACAACTTGTCACGTTTGAGAGAGATCAAAATGACACGACGATGGCTTCTTAAAGTTAATATCCAGGATTTTTCTTCAGGATTGATATTTTGAGTTTTAATGAGTTGGCTGTGCCCTTCACATGGACATAGAACATCTATCTAATAGACTCTCCAGCTTTTCTGTGAAGGATCCTGTCACAGGAGGAACTCGGGGGTCTCCAACTTGTGGCCCAGGGGACAATCTTTGTGACTCCCATTCAGAGATCAGTGTGGCCTATTTATTTTTTGGTTGCTGGTTTGCATTATAATTTGACCCTTTGTGGGACAGTGGTGACAAAATAGGACAACTATTTAGAATTCCACACTTAAGAACTTTAACCCTTGTAGGGTAAGTGACTATTTATTTGTGTATGTGTGTGTATATATGTATATGTATATATGTCTGTATGTGTATATATATATGTCTATATGTATGTATATATATGTATGTATATACATGTCTATCTGTATGTATATATATGTATGTATATACATGTCTATATGTATGTATATATATGTATGTATATACATGTCTATATGTATGTATATATATGTATGTATATCCATGTCTATATGTATGTATATATATGTATGTATATACATGTATGTATATCCATGTCTATATGTATGTATATATATGTATGTATATACATGTGTATATGTATGTATATGTATGTATATATACATATGTATGTGTATGTATATATATGTATGTATGTGTATATATATGTATGTATGTGTATATATATGTGTATGTATATATATGTATGTATGTGTATATATATGTGTATGTATATGTATATGTATATATAAGTCCAAAAATGATGACTAGTCGTCTCCAATATTTGGATCTGGACACACATTGTCACGCTCGCTTTAACCTTTGAAAACATGAGGAAAATGTATCATTGTAAGGTTTCAATTTTCCCCCGCCATAGGGATAGCATGTTCTCCACTTGTTGTTTTGTCCCAGTCAGCTTGCGAGCGATCATCGCGACCTATTTGGCGAACGGGCGCGTGTGCTTTTAGTGACGCTGCACTGACTTTCTTGAATAAGCTTTGGCGGCCCCTCTGGAGCTTGACTCATCACACTGAGGGAGACGACGACAAGCGGGGCCCTTGTCTGTCCGGATGACACTGCTCTCGAAATCCATCATCATTCTATCGCAGCTACATGAAGTCCTCTCACAAAAACACCTGGAAGTTGTATTAATGACTATTACGTGGCTCTTTGCATTTTCACATTTTGGGATGAGGAGCCTATTGAAAGCAGAAGCCTGAGTTCTCGTGTCAAATTTTTGTCATGCACAGTGCGGCGGCGACCGCTCGAGAGCCGCTTAGTAATTGTAAGCAAAAAGATTTGCGACAGGATTGCTGGAGTTGATTAGTGTTTCCATTTTATCTGCACGCTCGTTCACTCGATTGTGCCATCGTTCATTTAACTGATGCATTTCACATAAAACTGCATGTGCCTGATAGCTTTTCTTATTTATTTCTGCCCTATTCGATTGCTAGCTCTCTTCTCCTGCAGCTATCTTCAGCAAAGTATGGCCATTATCAAGCTTCCATATCCACAATGGAAAAAAAACATGGCTGTCCTTGTCATTTTAAAGTGCTGAAAATTATTCATCAGCTTGATAATAGTTAGATTTGGCAGTTGTACAAAAATCTTCATGACATTATTGTAATTTGCATTGAATTGGATGCTCTTATTGCCATTTGGAGTCGTTATCCAAAGAGCTGTGCTGAGTCAAATCAGCGTGCAAAGTTTGGCCAAGTACAGAAAAAAGGACACGTTTATACGCTTCTAAAAGCAAAGAACATCGCTTTCCTGATGTTTATCGATCCAATTGTCAAAATGTGTTTGCGCTGACAGGGAATGATTCAAATGCTGCTCTGTTCTCATCCTTCAATTATGTTTTAGGAACACAGCTCTGAGGGGCCTCCTGTAATGCAGCACTCACAGGAAGTAAAACAAGCAAAGGTGGATCTGCTGCAGTCAGACGAAATGGACACATCCATCGCCTCCGCCATGACGTCCATCAACGACAGCTCCACTGAGGCTGACACGCCGCTGCAGACTGACACTGAGGTGTGATGTGACACTCGCTCACCCAACTCACTTAACAATTAAACAAGGTTCACTTTCTAAGCAGTTCATTGTAATTCATTTAATATTCGATTCAACTTTGAGTTTAGTTTCCACTCGAACTGCTTTAATAAATAAGTGATACTTTCCACCGCCCATTCATTCATTCTTTCATTCCAAACCACTTTATCGTCATAAAGTGGTGCTGGAGCACTTTTAACTGGAGCCAGCCAATCACAGGACATACTGAGACAAACAGCCATTCATCTACATACCTTTATAACTATTTTGTGTGTTCCAATATGCTCGTATTTATGTTATTGGGATGTGGGATGAAACCAGATTACCCAGAGAAAACTCACACAGGCACTTGGAAAAGATGCAAATTTAGAACAATAAGGTCAAGGCTTGATTCAAACGCTTGATCTCAGAATTGCTAGTCGTTGTACCCAATTAGAGATTCAATTGAATTATTTAACCTTGAAGCAAAATGTCCACACTGCAGCAAAAACCAAAAAGCAGGCATATGTCCATTTTCAATCCTCTTGAGAATGTGGGCCTGACTCTGACATTTTCATTAGACTCAAACATAAACTTATTTTCTATTACTATAGGCTCATTAATAATTGTTGGAAAAGATCAGATATGATTGCCTCCATTAAAAAAAAAAAAAATCAACAGTGGCTAAATGTCACATTGCGAGTTCCTATGTTGCCTCTAAAATTGATTTTTGAGCACTTTGAAGGGTCAATTTTATAATATTAAATGGTTCTTATATCAAGACAAGCTGAATGTAAATGCTTTTTGGATGAAGTGAATGGACTATAGCAGCACTTTTAGTGCCTTGCTTAGTTTTTCTAGGCCGTTGCTGTCAACATACATGTTAAATGATGATATTCAATGATGACATGTGTGTATTTCAAGGAGTTAAAGGTTGTAGAGCAAGATGTGGACCCAACCCCAGTTGAGTTGCAGCAGGAGAACCTACAACCACCAGGTCCATCGGTTCATGTAGAAGATCCACCTGTTCCAGAGGAGCCAATTGCTGAAACCGAAAGTTCTCACGCACCCAACGCTACAGCAATTCCGCTGGTTCCTCAGCCTAGTGATCCTCAGTCAGTCAACCTGGACAATCAGAGCCGGGTTTACGCCCTCCCTGACAATTTCAGACCCCATTGCGGGGATTTACGTGCCGGCTACGGCAGCCTGTCGCGTGGAACTACGGCCCTGCAAGGCTACTGGCCAAGCAAAAACTTCCAGCCTGGGGCACACTTCACGTTGCCCTTCCTGAGGGATGGCTACACTACGGGGGCATTCAGTGGCCCAGCAGGGGACGAAGGCCAATCTGACCGGGCGGATAATACAGTGGACATGAGGAATGATCATCCGGCGGCCACTTATGCCACCTTGGGCGGGATACACAACTTTAGACCCATTACGACCATGGAGCTCCTTAGGGAGCCTTCCAGAACCAGGTAAGGTGTTATTGAATATTCTAGGGGACCGACTGACTAAATCATTATGTTAAGTGAAAAAATTGAGTATTCTTTTTAAAGATAACCTTTTGGTTTTTAAGACATTGCGTTCACCCTGAATCATTCATTAGGTCAATAACCCATGTTGCTGTTTTTATATTATATATGTAGTCGTCGTCATAGTTGTTGTAGTAGTAGTATTAATAATAAAAGTTTTCATACTACTGCTGCTTATTTCTATACCATTAATTATGATTTATTGTACAATATTATAGAGTGCTATTGTTTTGATAATTTGGGGTCGAGTTTGGAACAGATTAGTAAATGCATTTCCGTCCTGAAAAGGGATTTTTGAAAATGATTATTTGAGTTACAAATCTACTAAAATCATCACACTGAACTCATAACTCAAGGCATCTAACCAATCTTCAAATTTAAGGAGCCAAATCAAGAGTATGAGACAACAAAATGGTCCAAAATAATTCAAGTCTTTTTGTGAAGTGTTTGAACTTTATTTCCTATCATTGGTAAAAAAAAAAAAAAAATAACCCAACTAATAGTTCGGTCAACCTTTATTTCTCCAGAAGTGGGTACGACGAGGCCTTCATGGCACAGCTGGAGGGCAGCCTGAACCCTTTCTTCCAAGCCATGTGCCGAGCGCAGACCCTGCAGTTCCCTCACAAGCGTAGCAGCATGGTGAGTCTGGACAGCATTCGCAGGGACCCCCGCTGGAGGGACCCCAATCTGCAAGAAGTCATCTCCATGTTGGGTCACCCGATGGACCCGGTCAAGTCCAACGCCGCGGCCTACCTGCAGCATCTATGCTACGAGAACGACCGCATTAAGCAGGAAGTGCGGCAGCTGAACGGCGTGCCCATGTTAGTGGACCTATTGGACCACCCAAAAGCTGAAGTCCACCGCAAGGCCTGCGGAGCCCTGCGGAACATATCCTACGGGAAGGACCACAACAACAAAATGGCTATCAAGAATTGCGACGGAATCCAGGCTTTGGTCCGACTCCTGAGGAAAACCGGCAGCATGGAGGTCAAAGAGTTAGTCACAGGTATGGTACTACTTGACACTTGACTTCCGAGTCACGGGTTTGTCTTCTCTGGTCTTTTATTGGATACAGTACTCCAGATTAGATCGATAAAACCCACACACACAGCAATGTTCCCACCAACCATGTCTCCAACTATCAAACGGGATCATAATGTCATCAAAATTGACCTTTAGGCATCCAGACTGCTGGAAAAAACAAAGAAGAAGACAGACAAATCTGTGAATCAAAACTTTGGTGATTTAAAAATGTATTCACAACTCCTTTCAATTAGCTATTCTAAAATTAGTCATTTTTAATAGAGGTTATATTAAAAAAAACAGGCCTGAATGGCAGCTTTTTTCTTGAAGTCAGCTTAACATATGGCTCGTCATATTGTCTCATTGGTGGCTCCATCCAGGCACCATGTGGAACCTCTCGTCACACGAACCCCTGAAGATGATGGTCATCGATCACGGCCTGCAAACGCTCAACGAAGAAATCATCATCCCCCATTCAGGCTGGAGGAGAGAGCTGAGTGACCCTTTGACGAGGCAGAGTGCGCAGTGGACCACCGTCTTCAAGAACACGTCGGGATGTCTGCGGTAACCTTGGTCGCCTTCTGCCCGTTAATGTTTTTCGGGAGGCGGGGGGCTTCTGATAGAAGATGTTGTCTATTAAACTTAGGAACATCAGCTCGGATGGCGCCGAGGCTCGACAGCGATTGAGAGAGTGCGAAGGACTTGTGGATGCCCTCCTTCATGCCCTTCACTCGGCCTTTGTCAACAAAGACACGGACAACAAGGTTGGTTGTCAAAATGTAGTGGTGGACAGTGCATTACACATTTGGATATTTAAACCAGATTTCTATTTATATGAATGCTAGTGATATCTGAGACAGATACCGATGTTATGTTATGTGGGAATACATGTCTGTAGAAACTATTAATAGTAACAGACAATAACATTGTGTAATATTTGTAAACAAAGCGTGTCTTGACTAGTACCAGTTGTACAAGTCGGGATAACTTAAATACATGGAAAAAAAGATTGGCCATTTACTGGTTGCATTAATTTTTATTGTTATTGTTTTTACTGTTCAACAAACAGTAAAAACTAATTTAAAAAAATCCTGGTTTCAATATTTTCAGATGACAAATTTGAGGGTTTTCAATCGCTATGTTTTCTGTTGTGTGGAGTTGAGAGGTGTTAATGTAAGGTATATAGCATTCAGTAGATCCGATGTTAGTGCGGCTCATAGATGATGTTATGGTGATTTGGAACTTGTCTGGTAAACTTTCAGTGGAATAATGTTGTTCAGACATTACTTCCTACTCCGACCCAGTTTCTACTTTGTATTTCGACTCGTCGCACAACAATCTCAACGAGTCTCAATGACTCCTTTCTGTCCAAATCCTTCCCTCGCGTTATCGGCTTCAACAATGGAGAGGCAAACTGTTACTTAAATCCTTTTAATTGTAAATAATTGTGGATCTGTGCGAGTCTCGATAATTGAATACTATTTGACAGCATTCTATCATTTAATTAGTGTGTAAAAAATGGAGGCAGTATGCACTGTGTAATTCTTATTTTAGCGTGGGAGCACTCCATGAAGACATTAACCGCTTAAAGAGTTTCCAAGCAAATGATGGAAGTTGATCTCAGAGCATGTAAAAAGAGGCTTGGAGAGGGCAGGAAATGTCACATCTCATTGCGGTAATGTTGTTTTGGATGCAGCCACTGGAGAGGGTGAGGGGGGGGAAGCAAATGTTACAATCCTATTGGCTCCAAGTCAGGAAGCATTACGTTTTATGTGACATTAAAGCGTCACACTCCATCAAGTTAATTGAGACTATGCACCAAAGCTGCCAAGTGCACACACGCGGGCACTATATCGCCATACCGCAGGAATGCAAATTAACGAGTCGTTTAATTGACAACGGTTAACGAACTGGAGTGTTTCTTGCCCCTTGTCTTCCGTTTAGTCTGTGGAAAACTGTGTGTGCATCCTGCGAAACCTTTCCTACCACGTGCACAAGGAGGTGGCGGGCGTGGAGCGCCTACAGGAGCCTCACGTCACGCAGCTCATGAGGTCAGTGGCGCCACACCGGAAGAAGAACGAGCCCGACTGCTTTGGAGGGAAAAGGCCCAAAGGTGGGTGAGAGCCACGTGCTGGTGAGATATGGCCAATTTTCAGTGCCCGTTTGCCACCCCAGAATTTGTTATTTTAATACTGTAAAACTACTGTAGGACTGCTATTCTTTTAAAATGCATCTATTATTGCCTAGTAATGATTAGTTTGACATTATAAAAACAGCAGTTCCAAGGTTGTCGTATAGGTTTTTATTATTTCATTGTTTGATTAGAACGTTTAAAATAAATTAATGGATAATCTCTGGCGATTTTTTTTTTTTAGCTGCAGTCAAGGCGAGTTACTGTTTTTGGACATTCTAAGCAGAAAAGCAGGACAGCAACCCATTGAATTTTATGGTATTCTTTAGGTTAAAATACAATTTAATGTAAAAAGATGATAAATAAGAATGCTTTTACGAAATGAGTAAAAGGAATGACAAGTTTTCTAAGCAGAAAAGCAGGACAGCAACCCATTGAATTTTATGGTATTCTTTAGGTTAAAATACAATTTAATGTAAAAAGATGATAAATAAGAATGCTTTTACGAAATGAGTAAAAGGAATGACAAGTTTTCTACGTTTTAGCCGTCTTTCGAAAAACCCACAAACAGCTTTGACTTACCCGAACAACTCGACACACTCCATGACATGGAGCAGTAGTTCAAAGAGAATTAGACAAGACTTTTCTAAAAAGAGAATTCAAGCTTTTTATTTCCAAACTTTCTCGATGTTTCTGTTCAATCTTAAAGAGAATTACACTAGAATATTTCAAAATTATTCTTTATTTCCATAAAGTAGTGCTATACTAATAAAGAGAATTACACTTCAATATTCAAAACTAATACATGATGAATTCTATTTTTGTGGCATAATTCTAAAACTTTAAGGAAAAAAATACTTCATAACTTTTTTATGAATACAGAATTGTTATTGTAAACAAAAAGAAGAATTACTATAGTAATTTTGGTAATAATAACACAATATTTATAATAATCTTTATTGTTGCTGCCATAGTTCATCATACAACAGTAGGAATTCAATTCAATTGTAAACAATTCTATTAATTTAAACCAACAGATGACACTTTAACCACTAAAGTACATTTTTCTTCTTTACACTGATAATAATAGCAGTTTTGGTAGTAATAGTAATTGCTTGATTATTGCGTATAATTAAAAACATCAATCCAATTAGTTATCCTTACCGTTGAACCAAATTATAAGTATAATTTGGGATAAAGTAATCAGCGTTAAATTGGTAGTTATGCTTTATTAATGAGTATAACTCTATAAGAGAATTTATTCATGTTCTGAACCACTACTCACAAGGGTCGAGGGGGGTGCTGGAGCCTACTGTGGGTACTAATGGTGGTGGGCAGCTAATCACAGGGCACAAGGAGAGGCATAACCATTCACACTCATACTTAGGGGCAATGTAGAGTGTTCATCCAGCATACATTGCATGTTTTTCGGATGTGGGAGGAAACCAGAGTAAACCATAGAAAACCCATGCAAGCCCAGGGAAAACAGGCAAATGCCTGGGGATCAAGATATATGTAATTATTTCCTTGTTAGAGTCAACTAAATTTAAATTTCTAAATGATGATGAAATATATGGTTCAAGCACATAAATACCATGCAATTTCTACAATGACAAATAGTTTAACTTGTTTGTTTTCTGAGTAATCTCTCTAACCCAAGTCTTTTCTTTCTTTTCACCCTATGACATCCCATCATGATCTCCAGAGGAGTTGTTCAGCCATGGTGAGTAAACCCTTGCATCTTTTTAATCTTTCATGTTATCTTTTCCCCCCAAAAAACAAATCCTAAATAGTTACAAATTAGATAATCATACGTACAGTAGGGCGGTCAAACGCGGGGGCACTGTCTCAAGCCTTGCTTGATTGCTTTATATGCATGACGCTGCGGAGGGCTTGCAAAGGGGAACTCATTGAAATGCAAGGGCACGCATCTGCACCTGCCCCGCTTGAGGACGCTTGCATTACTGAAACAGAATGACCCGGCATATGAAAGAAGGCCACTATCCCTATCCGTTTTTTTTCTCGCAATTTTCACCCACACTGTATGATTACAGGCATCCAAATATCGTTGTTGTGTGGGGCTTGAATGCCTAAATTGTAGTTGTAAAGATGCGTGTGCAGATGTCATCCCGTGTGGCAGCCCGCCAATGCAAATAAAGCATGTTTTACTGTTGCAGCAATGAATATTTGGCAAACAACCAGAAGCTTTTACTCATGGATCATCGACTTTCTTTGAGTTAATCAGACAGCCACTAGCGTACTTGTTATTAATCTAATAAATAATGCGCATTGATAGGCTAAAAAGTGTTTTAGTCGATTTTGGTTAGGATCTCTAATATATGGGACAGTTGACGTATTGTTGTAAAACACTTAATGTGTACTTGATCATATAATGTAGTATATGATTGTATGTCTTAATGCAAAAGTGGGTGGACAGATTATTGGTCCTATTTGTGACAGAATTATTTCCCATGATTATTATAAGTTAACACACCAGGGGGGAACAAATGTGAATAGGGGGTGGGTGCGATGAGTATCAATGGCCCCCCTTGAGTTGGGTGTTTAGCAGTGATATTTTAACATTTAAACACCTTATTGCAACTGCACGTTCTTTCAATCATTCATTTTCAAGACTACATATCCAGATCAGGGTCATCGGGGGTCGTGGAGCCGAACCCTGAGGACTTTGGGCGTTAGGCACCCTCGACTGGTCGCCAGTCAGTCGTAGGGCACACATAGAGACAGATGACCATTTGCACTCACAATCATGGGTGGCAGGTGGAAAATGTTTTGAGGCATTTTATTGTAAACTGATTATATAACTGATATTTAAAGAGGGGTGTGTAAACTTTTAAACACTACTGCACACAGTTGATGGTCTCAAATTTGATGCCAAACTGTAACATTTAGGATAGTTTCAGCCCTCACGCTTGTGTTTCGCTGTCACAGGTTTGAAGATGCTGTACCAGCCCGAGGTGGTGAGGCTTTACCTGTCTTTGCTCGGCTGCAGTCACAATGCCAACACCTTGGAGGCGGCGGCCGGGGCCCTGCAGAACCTTGCCGCCGGACACTGGACCGTGAGTGCTCGTTCAATTCCTCATGCCAAAGATGCGCAGATTTTCTGGACTCCGTTTGGGTCTTTTTCCCCATAGTGGTCGAGCTACATTCGGGCCACGGTGCGAAAAGAGAAGGGTCTTCCGATCCTGGTGGGGCTGCTGCGCTCTGACGTGGACAAAGTGGTGCGGGCGGTGGCCATTGCTCTCCGTAACCTGGCCATGGACAGACGGAATAAAGACTTGATCGGTAATTGCAAGGGAGCCCGCTCCTTCCTCAGCACACGACACTCTTATAATACAGTGGTACCTCTACTTACAAATGTCCCGACCGTATTTTTTGTGCTAATAAGTCACACCTGAGTATAAGTCGTGTATAGTCTGAGTATAAGAGTGTGCTCAAAGAAACTAGGTTCTTTATTTTTTCATTTTGGACCCTAAGAAAGTTAAGTTTGTTGAATTGTAAGTTTTTAAGTTGGGTTTACATGCTTGTTTTTGGATCTTTTGTCAAGCATTTGCCTCATCCTCTCTCAACTACACCCAACAACGACAAAAATGTGTTATTTATTCATTTTAATGCCTTCCCTCATTTTTGTGTGGCACTCACATCTATACAAAATTGGTACACTTCATTTATTAACAGTTTAGTTGGTAGTATAATAATGACTGTTAAATGAATGACAGAATTTACATGTAAAATACGTCTTTATTTTACTGAAAATCAAGTTACGAAGCTACTTCTGCAACAAAATTAATTTTCTAAGTAGAGGTACCACAATAATTTGCTTTTAGTAATTCCTACCCATGGTTTGCAGGGAGTTACGCTCTGAGGGACCTGGTGGCCAATCTGCCTTGCGGCCAGCAGCGGCCGGCTAAGAATCTGGAGGGAGACACGGTTGTGTCGCTTCTCAACACTATTCACGAGATTGTCAGCGACAGCCAAGAGAACGCAAGGACGCTACTTCATGGACATGCCGTGCAGAAATTGGTGACCATCAGCAGGTCAAGGTAATGACCCAAGTTCTACAAAGGCCTTTTCTGTCAGGCTGTAGATGAAGGAAAATATAAAAATTGCAAAATCAACGTCACAGCTGTTGCCAATATGGAGGGCCAACCCAGGTTTTTCCTGATATTAAGCCCGCCCAAAAATTCCCACTGCCTCCAAAAGGTAATAAGATTATTTCATAAATCGCCAATTCTCAATTAAATTGTACTCTGTCTTTCCACCCACCTTTAAATATTCATAAGAAAATTTGGTGTGTCCAATCACCCTACCACACTTGGAATGTGGGAGGAAACCAGAGTACCCAAAGAAAATCCACACAGGCATGAGTAGAACATGAAAACTCCACACAAGGCCGTAATCCACCAGGGATTCAACCCTCAATGTCAGAAATTTGAGGTGGACTAACCACTTGATCGCTGTACTGCCAGACATTAAAATATATTGTATATTGTAATTAGAAACAACTCTTGAAAATGAGTTTAAATGAATTTACCTTTTAATGTGTGTGTTTTTTTTAATCCAGTCAATCCATACGTGAAACCAGGGCTGCATCCCATGTTCTTCAGACCATCTGGGCATTCAAGGACCTCAGGACTGCTCTCAATAAGGCGGGCTGGAACAAAAGCCATTTTAAGGTAATGAGCATATATTTGTAATGACGGAGACATAAGATTATCATTCTTTAGCAATTCCAAATAGTTGCCAGTTGTCTAGTTAGCACATTGGCAGCCAGTGGCAAGGGAAGGAACTCAATTTTCCATAATATGTGCGCTTAAATTAAGCAAATTTTCAATTTGTGGTAAATTATTTCACAGCCCTAACACATCCAAGAAAGTGATGAAACAAAATGTGTGTTGAACCCAGAAATCCAGGTTTTGTATGATTTTGAGTCTCTTGAGGCTGATTGGACAAGAGTGACTTCATATACTAATCCATACTGCTTATCTTTACAAGGCTCAAGGGGGTGCTGGAGCCTAGCCCAGCCAACTAACTTTTAAGTTCCAGAGTTTTGTTTTTTAATTTAGATTTTTTAAATATTTGCCAATGTGGTCCTCATAGAAAATAATTGTGGATGAGGAACATTTTTTAGTTTTAATTGTATAATAGTTTGCAAGTTTTTATTAGAAAGATTTTTTTGTCACAATGGCTGAAAATAAGATTTGTCTTGTAAGCATTTAAAAATATTTATCTGAATTGTGTCTTCCAAAGCCGACAGCAACCGGAACGACCAAAAAATCGAAGACTATGAAGCAAAGCGGAGACGACATCACTTTGCCTCTCATGGACAAATCCCAAGGTTAGAAGACATTCTTCCATGAATTTTAAATCATATCCTACAATTGTCTATCAAATTCAGAGGGTGGTAAGAAAGCAATTTTGAAACAAATGCAGTATACACTAAACACAATAATATAGTCAATTTAAATATCTATGCATATATATGATTGATATAGTCACACATTTGCCCACTTTGCATTCGGTCTAATTGAGTCGAAGTTGTGGGCTGCAATAGTTTTTGATAGAAAAAAATTAAATATATATTTTAGAAATCTAAATGTATTTCCTTTATAAAGATATTTTGTGACATAAGTCAAAATAAGTCATGTTTCCCTATTGTGAGTTCACCATTATCCTGAGCTTAATATTGAAAGTCGTATTGTGGGGTATTCAGACATTAATAATTCTATTTTGTAAATATTCCGGTAGGTAAAGCTGCATATACTAATTCATGTGCATTCCATAAACTGAGACAAATGTTTTGATGATATCATAATCCAACATACCTGTATTTTGCAGATGTGTTTTCCAGCAGTTTAGAGCCAAATGACAGAGTGGAAGATGGAATTGGACCTATTGTTGAAAGAGACGTTCTCCCGGTAAAAACATTTTTAATCATACCTCTATCCATCTATCTCTGTGAGGTATGAGCCCTCATTCAGACAAGCTAAACATAAATCAAGGAGAATGGTGTAACTGTGACTGTGTAGTGGCAGATCCTTTCATTTCAGCTCATAGAAATGACTGGGGATAGGAGTATTTTTGATTGAAGTGCATGCTCAAAGAATGAATCAAAATAATATTCTGAGGCGCTAAACATTTCCTGGGCGGCCCACAGTGGATGAGTGGTTAATCTGTTGGCTTCACAGTTCTAAAGTCCTATGTTCGATCCCAGGTCGGTGCTCCTGTGTGGAGTTTGCATGTTCTACCTAGGTTTGTGTGGCTTTTCTCTGGGTACTCCAGGTCTCTCCCACATTCCACAAACATTCATGGTAGCCTGATTGATCACTCTAAATTGCCCCTAGGTATGAGTGTGAGCGTCAGTGTTTGTCCGTCTCCTCGTGCCCTGTGATTGGTTACCTACCAATTCAGGGTGTCCCCACCTTGTGCCTGAAGTCCGCTGTGATAGGCTCCAGCACCCCTCTCCACCCTTAGTGGTTCAGAAAATGAGCGAATGAATAAACATTTCCTGTTTTGCATGCCTTTCCTGATTGGCTTCTTTGCTTGTTTGTATCTGTGCCTCCGTGTAGGCGATAAGCGAGAGGAAGCACTTCATCCGAGCCGGCAGGCCTGCTGTGGGCCTCATGGATAACAAACCTCCGCCGCTGGACTCGTGGGTGTGAATGCCACATGGCGGCCATTTAATAGTCTGACAACCAGAAGACCCGGTAGACACCTTCTCTAGTCGCCTACATGCACATTTATGCAAATGGTCCAATGTGTTGGAAAAACAATTCCAGTAACTGTAGTTTTTCTTTTCATCCTAGGGAATGACGTGCCAAATATTTACTTATAGATGCTTAATTCTTCATAGATATTCATAGGTTCATAGATTTAACAGGATTTCCCACACACACATATGTATGTGTGTGTGTATATATATATATATGTACATGTACACACACACACGTATGTATATATATATATATATATATATATATATATGTATATATATATATATATATATATATATATATATATATATATATATATATATATATATATATATATATATATATATATATATATATATATATATATATATATATATATATATATATATATATATATATATATATATATATATATATATATATATATATATATATACATATATATATATATATATATATATATATATATATATATATATATATATATATATATATATATATATATATATATATATATATATATATATATATATATATATATATATATATATATATATATATATATATATATATATATATATATATATATATATATATATATATATATATATATATATATATATATATATATATATATATATATATATATATATATATACACATATACATGTACATATATATGTATATACTATATATAAATACAGAGTGAAGAGGTCTTACAGTTAAGATAGTATGTATATGCAAGCAGTAGACCTACTACTCCCAAAGAGAATCTTGATCCTCTGCACTCAGAAATACCGTATTTTGCGGACAATAAGTCACACCAGACAATGAGGAGGAAAAAAAACACAATACATATTTATAATATGTATAATGTAACAATACTAAAATGGAAAACAACACGGTAAGTAGACAAATGTTCAAATAACAGTTTTTCAGATAAGCCCAAGAAAAACAAAACAGTAAGTGGTTAAAAAAAACAAACATATAATTTGCACTTGGGTAAGTATCATTTGCATGCCCAAGCAATTTGGAAAGGGTGTTACATATAGTCTGGAAAATATGGTACTTCAATCAGATAAAACTGCTAGTTTAGCATTCATTTCTCTTAACTGTTCAGTCTTTGAAAGATTGAAAGAGAAATTGTAGTGAAAATATTTGGGATCAACCAATATCTGTGGTTCACGTTATATTTAAAGTAAGCCACCGGTGATAAAATATGGTGTATTATCACGGCTCAAAACTTCTTTTCTCTTGACTAATAGCCAAAAATAACAACAATACATCACTAGGATTTATTTGGTAATTACCAGTCTTCACAAACTCCATTTGAGAAACTGCCACCCCGTTTTTCTTTGATTCCTGACGAGATGTGTAAATGTGTAAACAAAAGGACTGTTAATAATCGAAATGGATGCATTTATATTGTGATATTTATTATATCTACTAGCCATGTTAAAAAAAAATAGAGATCTTAGATGCGTGAGAGCTGCACGACTGGTCACTTATTGGTCCTATACGTCCATTCAAGCCAAATCTGGTTTGTCGCTCGCCCCCTTTTTTTGCAGCGCGATGTTGAATGAAAATAAACTATGTGCAGAATTTCTAATTCTTATCCATCTTATCTTTTCCAACCATATGGACAAATGTGTCCTTAAAAAAAATGTCCAGTGGGATAAACATAATTAATCTCACATAATTTCTTTTGAAAAAATAGCAATTCATTCTCCACAAAATCCTTTTTGAACATCCCCATTCTTCGTCTTATTTACTGGAACAAAAAAAATGACTTAATTACTTTCTCGTTGTTATTTTGGAGCTCTAACACTCACTTAAAATGCAGCCAAACATCCTCTGTTGATGTTAAGTAGTATCTAATAATATATTGTGTCCTAATGTTGGCTTAATTACCGTCATCAAAAAAAAGTGATTTTAGTATCATTTTTTTAATTCAAAGTACGACATGGTTTATCGCTTTTGACAGTGATGGATGACGATAAGATTTTATTATGATTAAAAAATGGGTTTCTCCTTCCTCTCCTCTTTTAGTGTGAAAAACATCATTGAGCCCATTAAATTAATTTGTCCTGAATTAAGATGATGAACAGCAGTTAGTTTCCTCAATCCTTCCAAGATATTAGAATAGCATATTCAGGGTTCATTATTAGACATTAAAAAGTTAGATTACTGCTATCAGATTATGTGAACAGGGTCCTGCACTTTGGTTTTCCTATAACAGAGGATAACATGATTAATGTAAATTTAATTCATCTCTTTATGTGCATTGCAAGGCAGTACAGTGAGCAGTCAAAAGGTCTCTCAAGCTTCTGTGGGTTTTGCAAGGCAGTACAGTGAGCAGTCAAAAGGTCTCCCAAGCTTCTGTGGGTTTTGCACGGCAGTACAGTGAGCAGTCAAAAGGTCTCCCAAGCTTCTGTGGGTTTTGCAAGGCAATACAGTGAGCAGTCAAAAGGTCTCCCAAGCTTCTGTGGGTTTTCTCTAGGTGCTCCGGTTTCCTCCCACATAACCAAAACATGCATGCTAAGGTAAGAAAAAACTCTAAATTGTCTTTAAGTATGAATGTGGGGGTGAAAGTTTGTCTGTCTCCTTGTGCCCTGCTATTGGCTGGAAACCAGTTCAGGATGTCTTCTGCTTGCCGTCCAATGTTGGCTGGAATAAGATCCAGCACCCTTTGCGATCTTTGTGGGGATATACAGCATCGAAAATGAGTGGAATACATCTATGAATATGCAATGTCTTTTTATACATTAGTGAAGAGTATGTACAGATAAATGCAGTGGAAATGTTTTAATTATATTGATATATACAGAAATGTAATACAGTATATAGAGTGATAGTGGTGTACAAAAATCACAACTGTATATGAAAATCATGGTTAGGTAGGGTTATGTTGGGTTAACTTGGGTTAGGTCTAGTTAGGTTGGGTTAGGTTGAATTTGAATTGCAATGAATTATATATTATGAAAAATTATATTAATATAATATTAAATGCATACTGTGTAATATACAGTGCATTGGGGAGAGAAGGGAGAGGTAGAGTGTTTGTGCAGAGAGGTGCATACATTGCTTCTAACATTGTTATTGGTAGATTGGTGTGAGTCCACTGTAGGTGGTGGTCAGGTCTTGACAGACAAATCAAAGCACACCATCACAATGGTGAAGCTAAACCCCCCCTTGTCATTGTTGTATGAGGAAGATTTATTTGTAACGAGACAAAGGCAAAACTATTGTGAGCGGCAACATTTTCCTTCGGGAAGATTAATGACTTTTGCTACTAAAGGCATCCACTGTGTGGTGATTCAGCGCTGACTCAGCAGCAGATTATGTCGGAATTATCATTGGCGAAAATGCGCACAGTGAAAAATGCTGTGCATTTGGGGATTTCAGGGACAGTATTTTACCTTTTTTTTAAATTAATGTCACATGAAGGCTAGAAAAATCAACACTATTCAACACATTTGTTGCTATTTGCAATGATGGCGATATTAAATAGTACATGACCTGTTTAGTAAACATGGAAATACTATAAATCATTTGGAATTCATCTCTAGCTGTTAGACTCCGAGTAGCACGAAAGAAACAATTTACTGAAGCTGTACTCCTGAAATGATAATAGAGCAAATAATGTCATGAGTCATCATCGAGATAGGATGCTTGCAAATAATTCAAAGTGATAACACTACAACATGAAAAGCGCTGATATTCCATTGCAGATTGAAGACTCCACAAAAATAAATAGTAATATGATATACTATACAGGTGGCAAAATATTACCATGAAATTGCATGTAGATTAAATATCTAGTATAATTTAAATGGCATAGAGGAACTTGGTTTTGGCATTATTTTTCTGGTTTGAGTATGTATTTTCTATCAATTCTTTTGCAAAATATGCAAACGATCCCAAACCTCAACGAACTGGGAGATCATTTGAGTATACGCAGTATTTTTGTAACAATTTTTTTGTGTTGATCATGCGTTATCGTTGAGTTGTTGTGTTTTTCTAACCCCAAATTGCCCTTTCCCCTTATTATAGTGAATGAAATTCTAAGATATCTGTTTTTTATAGGTAAACATTGCCATTAATTTATGCTCAGATTAGGCACAGAACCAAAAAACTACGAAAGTACTCCTCCAGCACTTTGAGAAGAGACGTAAGAGTTAGGATAGGCATGAGTGCCATGTAGTGGGTGGGTTGGGTGTTTTAGAGGAGGGCCAAGGACCCTCATGACATCTCCAAACGTGTCAGCAGTACACATTGGACAACACAACCCTGCCCTCAGAACCAAAGCACGCCTTCAACAAGGGCAAAGCTGGTTTTGCTAGGCCCCCGACGCCGGTTCTTTGCGCATTGCCCACGGTTGAATCCTTTCACCGCCATTCCTTATCTGCGACTTTTTGGATAAGCTTACAACATGGCCCCCGAGTCGGAAATCCTTACGAGTGTCCTTCTTGTCACGTTGGCCACCCTGAGCTCCAGCGGACCTGTTGGGCCTTCTTCGCCTATTGGAGATGCGCGCGATAGTGCCTTGTTTGACACTCAAGAATTCCTCAGTAATTTTCTGTCGAAACTGAACCAAACGGGCCCAAGGAAGCCAGAAAAGAAGCCCCTAGTCTTCCCGAGGGAGCCACAAGAATATATGCTGGAACTCTTCGACCGATTTGCCAACGGCCGCACGCCCGTGACCTCGGCCAACATTGTTCGCAGTTTCAAGAACGAAGGTACTCTTTCACTAAGAAAAAGCTCACAATACTGAACAATTGTGCTTTTTTGAAAAATGGGTTTGGTGATATTTTCATTTGGAATTTTAATGGTATGATTGTATGCGTTATGCTTTGGATTGTGAGAAGTTGAAGTATCTCAGGGCAAGGTTAGAATAAAATACATCTTATTTGATTTACTTATTAATCAGCTTCTTAGACAGTACCACTTCAGGGAATATTCAATGCACATATACTAGCTAGTGCAGCATTAGAAAGCTAGAAATGATCATCAATTCTGGTTTTGATGTCACTACTAGAATTGGTTATCATTTCTGTGATGTCACAACCAGAATTGCTTATAATTTCTGTGATGTCACAACCAGAATTGATTATCATTGCTGTGATGTCACAACCAAAATTGATTATCATTGCTGTGATGTCACAACCAGAAACCATAACACTTGTGAGGATAAACGGTATGTAAAATGAATGAATGAATAAAATGACGTTAGTGTACTTTTTTTTACATGCTATCCATTTCATAGCTATTTTAAATGCAGTATTTTGGAGGCTAAAACCTAGACTTTAAACCTCAATGGATTCTTGTTGATATTTTCAGATTCTTCATCGTACAGAGTGGCGGCTACTGGTGTGAGGACCTATCCATTGCTCTTCAACATTTCCGTGCCGAGCCACGAACACGTCACCCTAGCCGAACTCCGGCTTTTCACCCTGGTCCGGAAGGCCCAAAGACATTTCGCCAGCCGAGAGTGCAAAGTGACCATCTACAAAGTGCACGACGGCATAGTTTGCACCGGTGAGGTCAGAAATGAGGTCGGAAGGCGGAGTCAGGAGGATAGCGGTAACCTGGAGGAACTAGTGACCAAACACATCCACGCCAAGGACAAGAGCTGGGTCTCCTTGGACATGAGTGGCGCGGTGGGGCTCTGGCAGATTTATGGCCGAGCGCCACTGAAGCTCGAGGTCCGCGTTGCCATCTTAGGGCCGGAGGAGTCGGACACGTGGGCGGAGAGCCAGGACCTGATTGACATAGAGCGTCACGTTGGGGAAAAACACAACGCGGCCATGATTGTTTTTTCAGACGATCCGAACCAACGTGACGACACGCCCGAGAAAGCTCACGCCGACAATGGCGAACAAAGTCCGTTTATCCGCGGCAAATGGGACGAACCCAAACTCATCTTTGAAAGCCCGGCTCGGATCCGCCGCGGCGCAAAGAACGAACCATGCAAGAGAACTCCGCTTTTTGTGGATTTTAAAGATATCGGCTGGGATACGTGGATCATCCAACCGGTGGGCTACGAGGCTTACAGGTGCATCGGAGTATGTAGTCCACCCATGACCTCCGAGGTCTCACCCACCAAACATGCCGTCGTGCAGACACTACTGAGTGTTAAGAGTCCAGAGAGGGCATCGCGTGCCTGCTGTGTACCCACTAAACTGGAGCCAATTTCACTCCTTTATTATGATAACGGGGTGATCACCTTCAACCACAAATATGAGGGCATGGTAGTGACAGAGTGTGGCTGTAGATAGTGTCACACACACACACACACACACCCATGCAGACACACACATGCCCACCCTTACACGCACAAAACTAGAGACTTTGCACTGATGGATTCTAACGTATGCTTGTTGTATCCACACTGTAGTTCTAGTGTTTCCCAACATTTTGGAGTTTTAAAAGACAGGAACCAAACAAACAAAAAAAGTATTCAAATCTTTCACTTTGACCTTTTTTTTGTTAAGTCTGAGGGCGCTAAACAACTTCTGGTCAATGTGATGTAGAAATTCGTAATATAGTTATTTTAATCTCATAATTTTAATCTCATAATTTTACAAGTGTTTTTCTCCCAATATTAATTCAAAGATGAAGCTCATAAATCAAGCAACTTCTGCTTCATGTAATGTCAAAATATGTAATGAAACGACCATCGATATCACATATTTTTTGTGAATATTACAACGTATGACTTCTTATTATAATTTCCTGCTGCACATCTGCATGGCATGAAATTACTGCCAAAATTCCATAGGCGAAATATGATTGAATCTGATTGGCTGAAAATAGAGGCACACTGCTTGGGAAACTTTACTGTAGTCACATTATATCTAACATGAATGAGACATTGTGTAAATTGTATAAATGCAGATCTATGGCTTTTATTATTATTTAATGTAATATAGATATCTTGGCAGAGTATATGCTTTTTTTGTTGTAGTTTATAATCATAATATTTAAAAGTTTAGAGTACATACCTACTACGTATGCCAGATGAGGTTTTCCTTCCTTCCACATGTACTTGTGGGATTCATTTTTAAACTTTTTAGCCATAATTTCAAAGTTTATTTAGTTTCAAACCTTTTGAGATGATTTCAGTATTAGAAAGAAATTTTAAAAAAAAAGATGCAATGAAATGGCTGAAACATGTGAGCTTTATTAGTTAGTTAATCAGTGGCACTTTTAAATTGTGTGGTTGTAATTGTTTATTTGTAAACCTTGCAGTTAGATTATAAAAGTGACAAATAATTATGCTTTGGTAGCATTCAATCATAGTGTCAAAAGGCATTTGTTGGTTTTGCATTACGGTGCCTGTGCAATATGTATGTCCTTGTACATATTTATATATGTATATATACACATATTTATATGTGTATATATACATGTGGAAAATAAACACAAACTGTGAACATATTTGATAGAATTTATCGCCTGACAACCCTAATCCCTTTCTTCCCCTCTTGCATCACATGCCCGACGGGCCTCTTTGCCCGCCGCCATGCCGCAACGATAACAAGGTGTCAGAGCCTGGAGTCCTGTGGGCCGTCACTCAGGCCGGGACGCCGCTCCAAGTGGCAACGTTTGTGAGAGGGTGGTGTCAGATTCCTGGTCCGCAATGCCAGCGTTCTTTTGGCGACCCCGTCGTCAGGTTGACCTCGGAGCCCTCCCACTTCCTTTTTCTGACTCGGCCTTGCGCGTCACTCCAATCTTATCGAGCTCCCCGACAACTGTAAAAATGGAAAAAAAATGATGTGGCACATCATCACTTAACTGGTGCTGTTAACAGTAGGAAGAAGAAGATAACAACAATGGTGGAATAGCACTTTGGAAACAGTACTCTACTTCCAGTAAGGCAAGTGGATGTCAACTATGTCCGATTTCAATCCAAGACACATCCCGGAAAATCCTGTCCATTTTATTCATCTATATTCTGTGTTTACGATCTATGTATTTTATGTTTTCCCTTAGTTGTTTCTATATTTTGTAGTCAAAACCTTACAATAATGACAAAGTGTGGCCAATTAATGGTGTAGTGGTTTACTCTCCCGGTTCGAACCTGCGGTACATTGTGCTTTTAAAAAAAAAATCCTAAAACAGAAAGTTGTAACTCATGATTTACTTTCTCCGGCCGCGCAAAAGATGCAGCAGGCCAGATTTGGCCCCCAGGCTGCCACTTAGACACCAAAAGCTACACCAACTAGTGCCCCACTTATACATGGTCATTGGAAGCTTAGTTGTTTATATATATGTGTAGTCAAAACCTTGCAATAATGACACCGTGAAGTGTGGCCAATTTGTGACCTAGAGGTTAACTCACCTGCCTCACATGTGGGAGACCAGGGTTTGCTTCCCGGTCAGCACAGATTTTCACTTAATTGTTTCTGTGTACTTCTTGTCAAGACACTCAAATGATTACTAAAGAAAGTGTGGTCAGTTGGTTGGGGCCGAGGTTATTTCACTGGACTCCCGTCCGGGGGACCTGGGTTCGATCCCCCCTGCTGTCACTTGGCTGATCACTACACCAAGTAGTTCAGAAAATGGAATAAGAAAAAAAAACTTTTTAATTTATATTAAACACTTAGTCATACTTTTCATTAAAAGGTTTTATTCCGAACTGCCGAAGATAGATAATCAATAGATTTGAGTATGGTTACAATTTATGGAAAGTAACTGTCCTTGAGTCGTCATCTTTGCAGTTATGGCTTTTTACCGCCTCCCAGAGGACAGAAGGTAAAAGTGCTGGAAGCCGGCATGCATAGTGTATATTGTCTTTTATACGCATCCCGGCTTTCTTACTTTAGTAATTTCTTTGTAAGAAAAAATAGTATACATAGTCGTTTTTGGTTAGAAAGAAAGCTTTACTAAATAGCAATTTACTATCTATATACATGATCATTTTTTAAAGACCGTCAAGTAAACACGTCGACGTCACTCAACTGCTTCCTCTTCGGTGGCCGCTGGGTCCTAACGCCTGACTCTTTTCGTTTTGCACCGTTTTTTCTCGAAACGGATCAGTCAGTAAAACGTCAAATATGAGTACCCAGGGGCCACCGAACAGAGGAAGCACCTTCCAACTCGAAACAGACCAATAAGTATCAAAACCAGGCGGCAAACGAACACCGAAAGCAGTTTTCGACCTGGTCCGTTTTGAGAAAAAAAGGGTGCAAAACGAAAAGACTCGGGCGTTAGGACCCAGCGGACACCGAGCAAAAAGGGTTGAAAAACTGCCTTTTTTGTTTGGTGTCCGCTGGGTCCTAACGCCCGAGTCTTTTCGTTTTGCCCCGTTTTTTCTCGAAACGGATCAGTAAGTTAAACGTCGAATATTAGCACCTGGGGGCCACCGAACAGAGGAAGCACCTTTCAACTCGAAACAGACCAATAAGTAACAAAACCAGGCGGCAAACGAACAACGAAAGCAGTTTTCGACCTGGTCCGTTTTGAGAAAAAAAGGGTGCAAAACGAAAAAACTCGGGCGTTAGGACCCAGCGGACACCGAGCAAAAAGGGTTGAAAAACTGCCTTTTTTGTTCGGTGTCCGCTGGGTCCTAACGCCCGAGTCTTTTCGTTTTGCCCCGTTTTTTCCCGTGGCGTGACGACGAGGTGATGACGTAGTATATAGGAAGTAAACGGACCAATAGCTAGGACCCGGGAACAACTCGAAAGTTTCGAGCAGCCGCTGGGTCCTAAAGCCCGACGAGTTTTTGGTCTTTATTTTAATTCGTTCGTTTCAAGTCAAAAACTGCTTTCTCTGTACGGAGGCCGCCTGCTTTTGTTACTAATTGGTCCGTTGCGAGTTGATAAATGATTCCTCTGTTCGGTGGCCCCTGGGTGCTAATATTTGACGTTTTATTTACTGATCAGTTTCGAAAAAAAACGGTGCAAAACGAAAAGACTCGGGCGTTAGGACCCAGCGGACACCAATCAAAAAGGGTTGAAAAGCTGCCATTTTGGGTCGGTGTCCGCTGGGTCCTAACGCCCGAGTCTTTTCGTTTTGCCCCGTTTTTTCTCGAAACGGATCAGTAAGTTAAACGTCGAATATTAGCACCTGGGGGCCACCGAACAGAGGAAGCACCTTTCAACTCGCAACGGACCGATTAGTAACAAAATCAGGCGGCCTCCGTACAGAGAAAGCAGTTTTTGACTTGAAACGAACGAATTAAAATAAAGACCAAAACTCGTCGGGCTTTAGGACCCAGCGGCTGCTCGAAACTTTCGAGTTGTTCCTGGGTCCTAGCTATTGGTCCGTTTACTTCCTATATACTACGTCATCACCTCGTCGTCACGCCACTGCTGCTTCCTGTTTGATGCTCGACGTTTTGTTCATTGGTCGGTTTCGAGATGTCATTCGACCAGTTATTGGTACTAATTCAGCCCATGTCATTTTTAATGTTAAAAAACGCCTTACTAAGATAAGCATGGCAATGTTTTACAGGAAAGTTTTGAGTGAAGGCTTGCATTCAATATTAAAATCTTTATTTTAACATTATCCAAAGTTTGATTAGACAAACCAAAAATATCCATTTTATCTTAAAAAAATAAAATAAAACAAGATGCTTCCAAAATGCACTGAAAAGCTTTCCACAAATTATACATGGCATAAACTCTTTAAGCACAGTCCTTGATTTTAATACCTCTTAATAAATACAATTGCAAGGCACCTTTCTTTCTTTATGTACATCATTTGACGCCGGCCACATCCCGCAGTGCATCCCAAAACAAGCCGGATGACACGGAGACAAAAAAACAGCGTCAGGAGGTGGCGAACTAGCAGTTGGTAGGGGCCACTTTATGTCGCGTTCTCGACCGCTTGCCACCTCAGAGGTGGGAAACCGATGACTTAACCACTGGGCCCCCACCCTGCGAGAGAAAGCAGTAGTACTTTTACTTTTATCTCATTCATTTACCTGAGCAATATTGGGGAAAAATTTTGCAGGCACTTGGATTTGAACCCAGGGCCACACGTATGGTAGACTGATGACTTATCCACTGGGCCACCACCGTGTGAGGGAAAGCAGTAGTACTTGTACTCTCATCCCATTCATTTTCCTGAATAATAGTGGGAAAATCTTTGCATGCACTAGGGTTTGAACCCAGGACCATAGATGTGGGAGATTGATAATTTATCCACTGGACCACCACACTCTTAGAGTTTGTCATCATTAGAAGGTCTTGACTACAAATAAATAGTCTTGTGGAATGTGGGGGGAAACCAGCGTACCCAGAGAAAACCCACACAGGCCTGGGGAGAACATGCAAACTCCACACATTTAGACCGAGCTGGATTAGAACCCAAGTCCCCTACTGTGAGGATGACACGCTAAACACACCTTTAGCTGCAGTAAATGTTTGATAGCCATAAAATAATGATTGAGGGTTGAATTGATTCAGACGTAGCATTAAGTGAGAAATGCACGGCCCGCCACTGCGTTTTGGACAAGAAAATGTTTATTACCGCAAAGACAGTCACAAAGTTGTAGGAGGAGGGGAGCAACACTAAGAAGCTAGCCTGAGCTGAGATCTGAAATATTCAGAAAAAACAAACTACATGTGTCTTTTTGATAGTTTCTATAGTCAGCAATACGACACACTAAATCTTTATAAATATAAAAGTCCCCCGGTTATTTTATGCAAAATACAACAATACAAATCACCCTACACGCTTGCCAAATTGAAAAGATATATATATGTATATATAAACAACAGCACACAGAGAAAAGACAAGGAAATTGTGTGGGTATATTAGATATACATGATTAAACAAAGGCCGGGTAGGGTGTATACATTGTAGCCCCAAAATTGCTAATCAAGACGAATAAATATACCTTCACTTGGGGGTATTTACATTTTAAATCTCAGCTGAAATCAGGAGGAAAAAAACAATCAAAAAAAATGAAAAAACGCCTCTTGCCAAAATGCTTGTGCTTGCATTTAAACGTGCTACAGATAAACTTACTACAAAGACAGTCCGATGGCACTTCAACATTCAAATACAACCACAGCGAAACCCCCCTCCCCACCCAAAATAACAAACAAAAAAACCTAAACTAAATAAAAATGTCACCATTATAATGAATTAGTGAAACAAACCTAAATATTACTTATGGTGACTTCTGTCCATAGTTCTGTACAATGAAATAAAAAGAGGCTTTTTATCCACCACAACCATTAACAACCATTATGAATAATAAATAATAATCCCATGCTGCCTCGGCCTCCCATCGGCACAACAAAATGTCTATCGAGGGCGTCCATCTGTCAAGTTTGGGATGGAGCCGACCGAGTTAAAGGCACTGGAGTGTTGCTGAGGGTCAAGTGAAGCTGCCTGTCGTCTGTTTTTTTTATCATTTTTTTTGTCATTTTCAACTTTTTGAAGTGTTTTCTGCTTGTAAATTTTCAGCTCCTACAAACAGGTCTTTAGCGGCAACACAATGAAATGAGTTGCATTGGCAGCAATAACAGTAAAAAATAAAAATAATAAAAATCACTGCCTGGCACTAAAGTTTATTGGGCAAAAAAAAAGAAGAAAAAAAAGAAATGAACCAACAGTTTCTAGCAGCACAGACCGAAAAGCACTTGATGATCCCAAAGCACATCCGTACGATTTAAAGAAAGCAAAGCCTTACTTTTTCCTCCTCATGTCAGGCACAAATACAAAAGTTTTACCATCAAACGTGTTGTGGATTTTTATACAAGAAGGGAGTGAAGATTTACACTGAAACCACTGAAAGTCTCCCCTAAAATTTGGAGTAAGGCAATGATCTAGTGCGGTCCTATCTGACTTCTATCTCGACCCCTTCCCGACCAATTACAACTAAACAAATCGTCCCGAAAAGTCATCCCGTCGGCTATTTCTGTCGTCCCTTAACTACGACACGGACTGTGTGGTACACATAATAAATATCAATAAATACATATGAATTAAAATAACAGTTTTCCCTTTAGGAGGATTAATCTCAGTAGTGTCCACATCATAGCAGGCTTTAAACAGTTCAAGTATAGATGGTCCAATTCCATTTGCCTTTTTCACTTTTCAATCCACTTCACACAGCTACCTCGCAAAAACGTCCACAATCAGTAAAAGTAGAGTAGAAGCATTGTATATATACTATACATATAGATCTAAATTCATATATCTCTTTCAATATCAGAAAATATTACTTTTGGTCTGTTCTGTACAAAGATGACCAAAGAAGGGGTTTGTTTGATGGATGTAAAAAAACAAAAACAAAAGCCAACATGTGTAAGAGGTGCAACGAAAAAGTGGATTTTCTTTCCTCTATTCAGCACAGTGGCGATAGTTTAACGTGCGTGGTGGGGAAATAAGGTTTGGACAGGCTATGCGGCACAGGTGGCTGGCACCGCTGGTTTGAGGTAGGGTGACTGACTGATGGATGTATTCCAACGACGCATGAAACAAAAAAAAATGGCCTTCCTGTTTCCGCACGTGCTTCGCTCTAAATGTTTGTCGTGAGTTTGCCACAAAGGGCGAAAGTGAATGCCAATGTCGTACAGTGGAAAGTAAGGATTGGTGGGCAGAAGGTAAAATCAGTGGGCAATAAAAAAAATGGAGTGAAGGACTAACCACTGAGACGTGATTGAGAGAATTAAAGAGCTTAGTGGCGTTAATCTGGACCAAAGCAACAGGCCACGTCTGAGGCGGCTTTTCGTCGGTGCGAAACGTCCAAATCTTGAGCTCAAGTTGGCAGAAAGCCGTCTCTGTGGATGGGATGCAGCCAAACAAAATGAATAGTAAGAAGCGAGCCAAAAAGAGGGTGTAGCAATGCAGGGTGCAGAGCCCCCCACCCCCAAAAAAAGTCAGGGGGCGCATTGGGGTGTGTGTGTGTGTGTGGACTCTGGTGACAGCTGCATGTAAGGATAAGGCACTGTGATAAAGCCGAGGTACATTAAATCCCTGACATTCCTTCTGCTCTGTAACATGGCACAACGACTATTGGCTCTCCCTCAGCCACCTATTTTTTTTTAATTTTTTTTTATTTTTAAAAATTGTTCTAGTCGTCCGCAAGATTTGATTAAGACATAAGACCACAAAATAACGGAGTAAGAGGTGGGCGGGAGACGCGTCCAGTGTTTAATGATTACATGGACAAAAGGCAAACGTTATACTAAACGGAGTGCATAATAGACTAGCAGGGGGAGGGGGGGGGTTATTTACGGGCTAGTCGGCCTGACTTCTATTTACAAGAGTAGCAGCGGCAGTGCGCATATTCCTACGGGTGGGGATTGGGGTCCGTCTTGGACCCAGGGGTGAAAAAGCTTTTTTTTTTTTGATGCAGCTTGTGGTTAGAAGGCTACAGCTGGTCAGACTCTGAATGTACAATCCTTAAATAATAGTTGCAATAACTCAGTGATCCACTTACAAAGTAACTAGAGGGATCTGATCAAGTGAAATTATTGACTTGTATGTCCAATTTTTTTTGGCAACAATTTAGTTTGGTGGTGTGCAGTGTAATTCTGATTTTCTTGAATAAATGCCATTGGGTTAAAACAAAAAAAAAATGCTGGGATTTCCCAAAAATATTGGAAATCGTAACAGTCTGCAGAGAACTGAAACTTAGAATTAGATTCCCCCCCCATTGTGTAGAACAGAAACAAACAAAAGGGATTTCACAAAAAGTTGAAACGAAAATAAGCGTAGGCTTTAAATTTCAAGTGGGGGATCGGCTATTGGAAATAAATAGATGCTTTTAAATAGAATATTTTTTGCCACTGCATTTTCAAATATACTACCCCCAAAATGTGAATTTGCCATACTTACTGGATAAAAACAAACGTGATTTGGTTAAATCACAAATTACTTTGGATTGGGTTCAAAATTTAAAAAAAAACTATGCAGAATGTTCTGCAATTAAAAAGGGAAAAGGCCAATACGTGGAGGCAAATAATGGGCGGAGATAGGTTCAAAAAAAGGCCAATTCGGGTTGCACAACTGGGAAAATGTGAGGGTCTGCGGTATTGTGATTATAGGTGAAATTTCAGGATAAACATAAAATGTGCCACTGGTGTTCTTCTTCTTTTAGTGCAACATTCACAACAAGTGGTCGATCGACGAATAGAGCAATTCATCTTCTAGTTCAATTCCAATTAAAAAAATGCACTGATCATGCCGTCTACAATTTGTTTCCTCACAATTTAAGTACTGTCTTATTTATCCTGGAATTTCACCTGCAATCCAAATATCCCAAACATTCTGCCTTGAACGAGGTTAGGAAAACAAAAGCGTTGTTATTTTAGCTTACTAACACAAAGATAGCACCATGAGTTTTTGGGTTATATTAATTATGAGCACATCTACAATATATACAGTGGGCCACGGTTGAGCTCACAGACATCAGTAGTAAAAGTAGATTTTCATTAGACCCTGTTTTTCTAGTGTTACTCTGCCTCGGGCAAATTCTGCAATGACTAAATGCAGGACGCAAGATTTGGAATAGAAAACAGTATCACACTTATCTGGCGTCAGACAACCCAAGTGCAGACAGACAGACAGTCAGAAAGACAGACAGTCAGACAGACAGACAGTCAGACAGACGTAAACATGGCGGCCTGTGGATATGTTAGGAGAGCAAGATGGGCTTGGGCGTTGCCATCAAACAGGGGCGTATGTGTTGCCTGTGGCGCTGCAGTGGCGAATGTTTGGGGTACCGGGCGAGGGGGTCTGAATGTGCTCGCCATGGTCCCGGGGGGGCTGGGGCAGGGACTGCAAGACGCTGGGTTGGACCATACCAACCACTGGGTGGCATCCGTCTTCCAAGGAGCCCACTTGGATCACCTGGATCACATCGTTCTCTGACTTTTCCCGTTTAGCCAAAGGCTCCCCAGTTTCCTCGGGATCTTCGTCTAAATCGCTGTCCATTCCACTTGCTTCATCTAGAGTGGGAAGAGAATGCAGGTTTCCTTGTTTTTAGTGGAGTTTCTCCAAGTTTAAAAATCATGGAACCAATGATAACCTAGACTAGCAAAAGTGACTTGGTGCACAGGACTGGATTGGGGTCAGAATGCAGTCGCCAATTTTAAGATTAGCTTGGATAAAACCATGACAGAGTTGACTTTTGACCTTTATTTGCACCAGTCTGAGTCAAGTCACTTGATTAAATTTTCACATACCAAGTCTAATACTAAATCTTATGCCGAGCTCAAACTACACGATTTGGTCGCTCAGTATAGTGCCAGATTGAAAGAGACAGTGTCAAGATTGTATGACTCAAGTACAGACAATATTTAGAAGTAAAAAAAATTCGCGGCAGGACAAGCAGAAGTTTTGACACGCCAGACTATCTGCATCAAAGTCATAAGGCTTCCTAGGCGCCGGATAAGCAGTTTAAAAAAAATCTCACAGTACACGACCATCATGCTTCTCTTCGGTTTACAATCGTGTAGTCGGAGCTTGGCATACCTTAATCTATTACTAGAAAACACACTAATACAAGCAAGCTACGTTGATTTCGCACTTTAGTGTTAGGATGGAGGAACCACGTACCTTTATCAATGTTTGTAAGCGAAAGGCTGTTCAGGCTGTCAAACTGAAAATGGAAAACCGCCCAGAAATTGGAATTGTTGTTAATCTATGTAGTGTAAAAGTTTCCTGCCTCATGCCGAGTGTCATACCTCGCCCATGACGCCAATCGGAGTCTCTCCGGTAGCTTGAGCCACCCGGTGCTCCACTAGGTAGAACATATATTCGTCGTAGAGCAGGCGGATCAGGTGAAAAGAACCAAAGCTGGCGGCACTGCGCAGGGTCAGGTCCCTGATGACCATCGAACTGGTGAGAAAAACAAAGACACCCATGTTTCTTTTGGGATCTACAGAAGCCATTGTTTGGAACCTCACCCACCTGTAAAAGGACCATTTGAGTAGAAACTGCCGTGCAGCCTTGGGGAAACTAGGCAGCTGCTCATAGGGCTTCAGCACTTGGATGACCACATTGTCCAACCAAGCCGCCCACTGTTCCAGAGAGCTTTGCTGCTGTAAGGTAGCCTTGAAATCCTGCTCCAAATGCTGAACCATACCCTCCTCGCACTGGCACACCCACGAGGCTTGCTCCTATCCAAACACACACACGGGGAGTAAATTCCTAGATTCTCTAGATCACATATGTCAAAGTGGTGGCCCGGGGGCCAAATCTGGCCCGCCACATCATTTTGTGTGGTCCGGGAAAGTAAATCACGAGTGCCAATTTTCTGTTTTATGATCAAATTCAAATGAATATTATAGATGTATATTGAATTCCCTGACTTCCCCCCTTTTAAATCAATCATTGTAATTTTTAAATCCATCTTTTAAGTGTTTTTAGGTCAAAAATCATTTTGTAAAATCTACAAATATATAAAAAAGCTAAAATAAACATTGTTTTAGAGCTATAAAAAACTGAATATTCTGGGCTTTTAATCCAGTTCTCTTAATCCATTTATTTAAAAACAATCTAAATATTTTATCTAAAATGGTCCGGCCGGCGTGAAATCAAGTTGACGTTAAAGCGGGCCGCGAACCAACCCGAAACAGACACCCTGGATGAACATAAATAAAAGCACCACGTGATGCGATACTGACTTGTACATTGGCAAAGTCCACACGGTTGAGGTCGCTCAGCATCTGGTTGATCTGCGATGTGTTTTGCAATACAGCACGTGCCGCCTGAGCCAGGTGGTTCAGAGATGTGTATCTGCGGAGTGTTTGCGCAAAGGCACTAACAGCAGCAACCTGATGGAAAAAAGGGAGCACACAGTGAGCAGTGTGTATTAACAGCTGGAAAGCAATTTCCTATTGCTGTCCTACTGCAATTTGATCTTTTCCTCCCACATTCAAGGTCCACTTTTCCCTGTTCTTTCTTTCTTTTTCATCCCATGCACCCTTCTATCTGCATTCTCTGAATAAACAATACAATATAAACAACCACAATGGAGCAAAATTGTTTAAAGGAGCCACATATAAAAAAAAGGCACTTGAATTAATAATAATAATAATATTTAATAAATGGCTCAAACATTTCAGTAGATATTAAAGAAATGTATTTTTTTGCAAATACCCTTTTTGGCTTCCCTACTGCACAAAAACAGAAATGTGGAAAAGTGTTTCCTTCTATAAATTGGGAGGTAAAGAGACAGTTTTGTAGCTACAAGCTGATTAAAAAAAACAGCTTTTTGTCTGTACAACAGCTTAAATGTCCATGTGATTTACTATTTTAATATTACAAATAAAATTGAACTACACTGTCAAAATATAAATAAACATGTATTAGGTTACAGGACACAGCAAGGAATGTAACGTAATGAAAGAAATGGTAGTAATGGGAGAAAAAAATTGATACCTTGGTCTGGATCATCCTCTGTGGAATCGCATTCATGGCATTATTGAGCCAACTTTCCAGGCTTTTGGCAAAATTGCGAATGGCTTGAGTCAAGGCACCTGCCAAGTCAAAAGGATAGAAAGAAAAAAAATTGATGGCAACTTTGCCAGGGACAGGATGTGCCATATTATGACTTATGGCTCACTGGGAATGGGTCTCAGGACATCAGGGATGAGGATCTCCACAAGGGCCTGGTACATCAAATGATCGCAGGTGCTCATCCACTTGAGCACAGCTTCGTGTCTGCACAGCGCCAGTAGCCGGAGCTGCGGTAATCGGGCTTCGATCTCACTTACACTGCTAAATATTGAATAAAAACATCTCAATTTTAGAGCAAACTGTGAAAGGGGGCCTTTCTAGCAACTTTTCCTCACCTGTTTTCTGTTACGGGGGCGCCCCCTACTGAGTTGAGTGGAGTGTAACGCCAGAATGTTTGCCAAAGCTTCTCGATGAGACTGAACTGCAGATTGATGACTACGTCTAGGATGGCCTGGGAATAAAATCAAGGCAATGCATGAGCTGTCAGACGCGAAAAATGCTTACTTTTGATTATATTTTGACTGAATCTGAATGAATATGAGGACAAGATTGGAAAAAACAGGCAGTAAAAACCTCAGTGATTCCTTCAAACTAGGAGCAACAACATAACGAGAAAACTCAAATGCAGTTGTGGCATTTCGTAAAAAAAGATTATTCTCTAAACACAGACAACCTTGTCTAGTGACAAAATTTGATGTATGTTCATTTCAAATGCAGCTTACCGAGAAACAATCCCAATTGTTGCCTGCACGACTAGTAAATTTTGTACAGTTAAAACGATGGATTTCCTTTTTTTGATTTTTTATTTTATTTTTCTAATGCTAAAGAATTTCTCCTCCATACTTAAATCCAGTTGTTGGTAATAATGCAGAAATAAGATGTTCAAGTATTTAATAGTAACTCAGTTTGATATAAATGAATCCAGTTTAAGTGGGCGGGGCTGGCTGTCCTCCTAATTGAAACAGTTAACACGCCCATAGTCGTCAATAGGAATATTTACCCTGAGGTTGAATTGACATTGTGCATCCCTACTTTGTTATACTTGAGCCCCTAAAATCTTAGGATGTGGCAACTAAAAGACAGTTAGCAAGGAGACTGGAAAAAGTATGCTAAAATAAAAATGTAATATATCTGTTGTACCTCACAATGCTCCCTATAAAGTGACTGGAGAGCCTTGATGTCCTCCGAGCTGATGTTGTCTGGATTGTTCTGCCCAAGGTCCAAGTCCGCAAAGTTGGGAAGTGCCCGTGAGGCATCTGTTGCCATAGTGACAGTAAAATCGACAGTTATGGCAATGAAGCAGATAATGGGCGATAAAAAAATAATTTAAAAATAATGATGTCTTTTGATTTGATACTGTGACTGACCTAAAAACTGCTGGTGGTGCTGACTCTGTGCGATGACAGTCTGCTCTGCTGCGCCTGGCTGGTTGTGGCCTCCACCTGAATAATTTTCTGTGGGGCTTGTGTCAAACTTCTGTACCGGTTTAAACCTTTAAAAAGTAGAACAATTGATTAAAAAACAACAACTGGAAGCCACAAATGAGAGTATGTGCGTACGCGAAAACCAGCTAGATTTGGGCGTGTTCCCTCATTTGTCATAAAAAAAAAAAAATCTGCCAAAAAAAATGGTTGTCAGATATCCAAAGGATAAAATAGATATCTTTTTCTTGGAAAGACAACTGATCATTTGATAGAAAATGTTAAAGCTATTCAATTTTCATAAGGAATCCTTGTGTTGTTAGCAGTTCCTCTAATTATTCCAAGACCTTTTAAGACTAGTGATGTTCAGCCTCCCTAAAGTTAAGTGCCTAATCATTTTTGTATATTCAAAACAGCACAAATGTGATGTATGAAGACTGAGCCAGCAGATGGGCCAATACAGTTTTCAGAAAATTGGCCAAAAGAAAGATAAGATCCATGCCAGGAGCATTTGATTGGCACTTTCAACCTAATCTGGAACAATAAAGCTGTAGTGTCAACTAATGCATCTTCACCTCTGTTTCTGTTGAACGGGCTGCTGTCTGAGGGCCATGTACTGCATGTCCTCTTGGAGTCTGTTAAGTGGAGAGTCAGGCTTCACACGTATACCGTAGTAATGATATTTGGAGTTCCCCCTGTGAGACAGAAGCAGAATGTCACCTAACATGAAAAGCCAGTACCCAAAGAGCCTGTGAAAGGTGACCTTGTTCCGAGGCGCCTTGTGCGAAGTCCCATGAAGATGGAGCGGATGAGTTTTCCAAAGGAGGCTGCATTTACAGGGTCTAGCTTCTGCTCCTGGCAGTGGCGTAGGTAGTGATTGTAAAGTGTGGATCGTGGTAGACTCACACCCTCTGCTGTTTCGTAGTTGTCCAGCAGCCACTGCAGCTATGGATAAAAAGAGATAGACACGCAATGATTAGCAAAAATCTTTGACCCAGTTAAAATGCATGACTCTAACAATGATTTCTTAATTATTCCTTCTCTATTGTTACAACTTTGAGACCATAAAATGATGTGTTGGTTCCACAATAAAACAAAAAAGGTATTTATCACATAGTGAGTGAGGTGTTCACTATCTTGAGGGTTAATAATAAAAATGATAGGAAATCATCAGTGTATGATCAAAAACAACCTGAAAGCTATTTAGCAAAAAAAGGCAAGCAGCCTATCAACTTGGAATGCATTGAAATGACAGAAGCAGAAAAGCAAGAGTGAGCATGAGTCCAGCGAAGGATAAGGTTGAAGCGGGAGGAGGCACAGCATTGCAACTTACATGGCTGTTGAGCAGCGAGCTTCTCTGACTGGATAAACCCTCAGATTTTTGGAGCGTCTCAATCGCCATTTCAATCTGACAAAACCACCAAGCACAGGACAACAAAATGTAAGAGGGAAACCAAAAAAATGACAGGAAGGTAAATTAAACAAATTAACAGTAGGAAGACAGTGGCTTAGCTTAGGAAAATCTAGAAAGGACATCAGGGCAAGCACTACTAAACCCAAGCAGAGCAGAACTAAAACAAAAATAAAAATGCAAGTTGAAAAATAAGAATACTACTTCATTGGTCTGTTTGGTTTAAATCTAAAAGTGAGATTTGTGGAGCTTAGTCTACAACAAATTCAGTATGCAAAAAATATAAATACTACATGAACATTTAATATTCTAATACAAAAAAGTGATACCATTTTTAAATGGAACTTTTTAAGAGTAACCCTTTTAACCCATTTTTTACGAAAATATTATTAATAAAGGGAATAAAACTGAAAACTTCAAAGTGAGAAGTAAACAAAAGAGAGATAGCAAATGATCAATTCGTCCAGATTTCATTGTTAGACATTTTACTAAGACATGTCTCTCTAGCAGCTAAAATGGTAATGGCATTACCTTTGAATATCCTTATACTGAAATTCCAATTGCCATGGAGTAAGTAGGCACCGTCTAAAGTTGTCCCACACTAACATGCATATTCTCTCATAACTTATTTCCATTAAAACAAAGGCTAATGGAATAATTAATGCACATCCCGCAGGAACATTTTGTATGAACCCAATGACTCAGTGGTCTCAAACCAGTCCTAAAAGGGCCGCAGTGGGCGCAAGTTTTCATTCCAACTCAACAAGGATACCTTTTGCAAGTGGAATCAGATAATTAGAGTCAGGTGCTACTTTTCAGGTGCTTATTTTAAAGACACCTGATTGGTTAAAATGTCACCACTGGATTGGTTGGAACCAAAACCAGGACCCACTGCGGCCCTATGTGAAACCTGGTCTGAGACCACTGTGTTAGATAATACAGTTGTATGAAAAGTGGAGCATCATTTTCAGGTTTTTTCTTAATAAATAATTGTTTGCATGACTCACAATAAACAAAATAAAAATGCAAATCAAGTCACTCATATTACAAGGCAGCTTTGTTGGAATATTTGCTCATAATGAACCTTAATCAAATTACTGTATAGAAGTGACTTCAAAAAGCAGTGAGGAAGCCAAAAGTCATGTACATTGAACTACTTACAGTTGCTGGGGAGGCCCTTGCAGTCTGAGCAGTAGGATGGGTGCCGGCGTTGTCCATGAGGTAGGCCGTAGAACCACTGCCGATTACCTGCCCCCCTGCCAGGCCCATATTTATGCCCCCGCTCGCACCGCCGCTGTTATTGCCCATACCATGGGAAGTGACCACTGTGGACACTTGGGATGAGCTCCCCTGTGTGTCGAAGTAATTACCGCCACTGTTCTGGCTGTACAGCTGTGGCTCAGAGTAAGAGTAGGTTCTTCTGTTTGGGAAGACAGCAAAATGGAGGGATGTTTGTACTTGATGTCTACAAGATACAAAATAACTGAACAGCCTCTTTAAGAGTTTGGAGTCAGCAGAGCACGTGATGCGCTCATCAGAAGCCAGATTCGGCTTGTGAGCCATACATTCCTGATTCATGACTAAAGAAAACAACTAACATAATTCAAGAACACCCTTATCCCAGAAATGTGAGGCCAAGACGCTAACCATTCATTCACTGGGGAGTATTGCAGCAATTTTGATCATAAAAAAATGCTCAGTTTAGCCAGAGTAAAGAATGAAGAAGGCCCAATATGATATTTTTTTTTACAGTTTTACAGTTGTATGGGTTTGCGACTGATTTAGTGTATTGGGCATGTGTTTGTGAGATGGACCGAAACAGTAACCCTCCAAGTGTGTGATTGTAATACAGTTTGTGTATGACTGTGTGTCCATGCTGTTAATGCTTAGTGTGAGAGTGTGAAAGAGACAGACAGTCACAGCGCGCGAGCGAGAAAGAGCGAATTGGCGGCTCGGCTTGTTACCGTCTCCGCCCTCATCGGCCTTAACTGTAGCTCTTAAAAAAAAAAAAAAAACAACAAAACAGGAGGTCTACTTCTGGTCATGTTCAGGTGACCGCACACAGTTGGGCACAAACACACTCTGATTGCCATCACCATGTGCCTGTGACATGAATGACGGGGCAAGATGGCTCGCAGCCGAACTGACGGGCTGCCAAGACGCAGTTTCTCAGTGTGTGTGTGTGTGTGTGCAACGTCTGTAAGAGGTAAGGGCATGACTCACATGTTGCCGTTGGTATAGACGGCGCTGTTCTCCTCTACGTACTGCACCTGCGCTGGGTAAACATGCTGGACCTGTTGAACAGTCTGTGTCTGGAATGTAATTGCCAAAAAAAGTTATTATAAGATCTTGAGGCTATTGCCGTTCACATGGGACAGAGGTGGCGTTACCTGTTGCTGGACAGGCAGCTGCTGGGTGGAACCGGCTGGCTGGACAGGCACGTTGGTCTGAATAGGGATGGTGGAGGTGGAGTCCGCGCCAGCTTCAGGGGTCTGCATGGCGCCTGAGGTCACAAAAATGTGCGGGGTAATGCTTGTATTAAGCTATAGCAATCATTCTAAGAGTAGGGTGTACAATTTTCTAGTCAGTGGGAGAGAGGATCGGCGGCAGCTTGCTTGGTAAGGACCCTGAACATGTGCGGGAGGATAGGTACTAGATAAGATGGGCTGCCAAGGCTGCAGAATCCACCTTCTTTATATTTTTTCTGGCCACGTAATACATTTTGTATGCATCTGATATCATAGCTGACTCTGTGAAATATTCCCAATGGTGGCTGTTTTGTACACTATTAAAAAATATTAGACTAATTATGTTGTTTTAAACAAGACTATTTCTACTATGGTAAACTTGGTCAAAAAGATTACAGTTCCTCTAAGTCATGTTTATCAGAATTTTTGTCCGGGCCTGTTTCAATAGTAGATATTTTTTTAAATAATTCCCTATGAAGTAAATTTCTTGTAGAGGCTGATTTCAGTCACATATATAGTTTTTTAAAATGTATTGGTACTTCTGTGTTTTCCAGGTATTTTTCAATGAGCATTGTGGGTTTGCGGGTACCAACAAACTTGTTCACTTCGTATCCTGCACTGTAACAGCCGCAAAATTTGCATTGTTATATCGGTGATGGTATGATCTGGCTCAACTTTAGGTGAGGCTCATTAAAAGTCTTGTTCATCTTTGCCATATCGATGTTACCTGTTCTGTGCCGAGTGGTACTCAATGTACTGAGCAGCTCACACATCACATGATCCTGTTTCCAGGTCAGCAGCTATAAAAGTCGGTTAATATGTAACAAACTCCAAATGGACGTCTCTCTTCTTGGCTATGTCAACTGCCGCGTGGACAAATTGTTTGATGAGAGAAGTAATTGGAGAAGCAGTTCTGGCATGAATGTTGCTTATGTATGTAAGAATACAGCTTGGTGAGAAGGTGCAATTTCAGATTAATAGTAGAGTAGTATTTAGTAGTAAGACGACGACAAAGCATTCGTCTCCTGGGTGCTGGAAGTGGGCAGAGCGGGGGCTGCCTACCCCTCATCACAGTTTCCATGAACAAATGCAAACCTCTCTTGGTTAATTAAGAAGGGTTTCCTTACTGCTTCCACTGTCTCTCAAGGGAAGGCCCACTTCTGGGCTTCTTTCGCTTGTATATCACAGTAGGCCTTTTAAATGTGGGTGTCCTTTTAGCTTTTCCTCACGTAAGCAATCAGCATTTGACCATCAAGTTGGAACGCAGAGTCCATCAAGGCACTAAAAGGTAGAAAAATAGGACCAAAAAACATTTTCTTTGTCCAATGAATCCTTAAATCTAAAGCGACTCTGCTCTTTACTCAGAACGCTCATACTTTAAATCAGCCTTCTTCCAAAAAAAAAGAAACAATATAAATGTCTTGTATGTCAGGACAAAAAAACGCTTAAGTTTAAAATGATTATGTAAAAATACTGCTGGTTTTTGTGGTGTGAATTGAGAACTGTAATCTGGGAGCATAGAGCACTCATGTCGCACTTTGCTTGAAAGTCAGAGATAATCAGTCCTTAAGTCACTCATATCAGAAGGCACCACTACATTTCTAACACCTCTAAGAGTCTGTTTGGAACCATTACTCATACCTAATATTGTGTTCAGGGCCATATAATGCCTAGACCAAGTCTGACAAGGACCAGAATTCATCAAGAGCAAGACTTTTGTAAGTCAAGTAAACAAAATGCAGTACCAAATACCCTATTCATAGGTTTTGCCAACGGGAAAAACAACAGCTATCATAGCAGCTCCCACAAAAGCAGAAAGTGAAGTGAAGTCCTCAAGGGTTTGTCCAGTTCTTTTTTGAAAGTTTGAAGATTTAACCCAACAAATAATTGAGGGAAGCGAGAACTCCTGCATCATACAACTCAGCGCCCAGGTTTCCCCCTAATCCTATCTAGTACCTCCCCATTAAGGCACACTCCCTTGTGGCCCACTTAAACGCTGTGCACCAACGAGCAAGGGCAAGCCCAGCAAAGACATACAGGAACAAAAGAGATAAACCAGTCCCAATGTTGCACCCTTAACCTGCATGCCCAATTCAGTTCCTCTTGCTACCACAATGGCGACATGATTGAGTTTTCAACTTTCAGAAAATGCACATCAATTTAATTTTTTAACATCCTAGTCATTAATTTTTTAGTATAGTTGGACAACCTTAAGCCAAAATGAGGTAGGAATCTGGCTATAACATGGTAGGGAAATGGGCAAGTTGGTATTTATGATAATTTATTTTTTCGTGGTTAATTGTTTTCTGAACTGCTTTATCCTCCCTAGGATCGAGGGGGTGCAGGAGCCTGTCCCAGCTTACTTTGGGCCAGAGGTGGGGGTTACTTAGGGCCAGAGGTGGGGGACACCCTGCCGATCTTGTGTCCAATCAGCTTACCATGCGTGGGTTTTTTGGGTATGTGGGTGGAAACTGGAGTACCTGGAGAAAACCCACGCAGGCCAGGGGAGACCATGCAAACTCCACATGGGTGGACCTACCTGGATTTGAACCCAGGGCCCCAGAGCTGCGAGTCTGACGTCCTTATCACGCAAGCCTCCTCCTTGTATTATATTCAAACCTTTTAACATTTTATTTTTGTTGCTTTTAATTAAAGTTAAAATATTTTATGCTTTTCAAATAGCTTTTTTCCACAGAGAGTATAGAAAAAAATCAGTCCCAAAAATAGGACACCGGTTATGTTCACTTTCACCGCCAACCTGACATGTCACTGCGCTTGGGTTGGGGCATAGCGCAAACAGAATACAAGACATTCTGCTGTTCCATGGATGGCTGCACGATTGAATTAATCAGCACGCTCTATTAGTGATTGGAAATGTAACTGTATCTGGGCAGCAGGTGGCACGGTGGAATTCCTGCTGACGGACCACAGGTAAAAGGTAACATGAGCAGATAACGAGCTGTCCAACAAAATTAAGTACTGTGTGTTTTGGTAAATAGGAGGAATAGGGCAGGTTGGTCTTTAGGGTATCAAATACTAAGTAAAGTTTCTATTATTTTCTACTTTAGTCTTTTAGACTAATTGAACTTCACACAGTGCTACAATGCAAGGTCTTTGAGATGTGTACAACAAGGTGGGACCACCTGTCTCCCCATCCCCCATTTCCTGATCCTCTCTCCCCAGGTAGGAACAAGGCAGCAGCTGGCAAAATACATCCTAAACAACAACAAAATTACATGGATGTTAATCAAGATTTATTAACAATACTCTGATGTGACTGCTTTTGTAATCCCAAAATAAATCAGGTCGTGATGCAAAAACTAGGATGTGGAAAGTTGCAAATTAATTATGATAAGTACAGAAGATGCTTTGCGATATGAGTGAATGACGTAAGATTTTCCTGATATGCACTGACATTCAGCCAACTGCGGTGATACTTTTTCCGAGACTTCATAATGACTCGTTTTTTCTATGACGTCATCTAATAGTTAAAATGTAGAATTCCCTAATTTTCCCAACAGCACAATCATATAGACAAATACATTGGACACACATTATGTGGTAGAAAAACCAACGCCTTCTATAAAGTATGGTGGCAATACAATTGCTAAATTACTAAGTGAATTTTACTATAATTACTATAATTTATTGTCTATATATTTGAAAGATGCCACCTGATGGTCTAGTGGTTCTATCACCATGCCACATGTGGCTCCTGAGCCATAGGTTCCATACCCCTGTACTTAAATATATTGGCAGTCACTATTGTCTATAGTAGAGGTGGCAAACAAGTTAGACACAAAGAGCCAAATATTTGAAACTCTCTGAGTCAAACAGCCACACCTTATGTCAGAAACAGCATAAAAAATCCAATAAGCCAAATTAATTTTTAAATATATTTTTTTAAATGGGCCCTGATGAATTTTAGTGTTTTAAGAAAAAAAAGAGAACCAGGAAATGAGGCAAAGAGTCACAGTATATACAAAATATGATATGATAAGAAGCAAAGAGCTGCGCATTCATTTTGTCCGGAGGCACATGCGGCTCGAGAGCCACATGTTCGCCACCCCTGGTCTATAGGTTGCTTGCAATAATCCGGAGACCCACTAGGTGTTCCTTGTCTGTTTGTTTGTTGTTGTATTTGTGCACTTTGCAGCGAAGCTTTAAATCTCATTATACTCAATGACAATAAAAAGCATTCAATTCAATACATACAGATATTTGTTACCAATGCAATCACTTGTATCGAAGGAGAAAACTATTAGGATGCAATCAAGTATTTGATACTTTAAACTCTGACTGCATAAAAAAACAAAAATATAAATCTGTCAAGCGGATAATAAGCAGCATGTTTGTAAAACTAAATTATACGAGATTGCAAGGAAATCTACATCTTGACGCTATGTCAACATGGTGTCATATGATTTATAACTAATATTGGTCCTGCACTAAGAAGCCACGCCAACATCGAATGGACGACAGGTGTTGCTTGTTGAAAAAGCATACCTGTCAACTGGTACGTTCTCGCCGTAATTGGTACAACTGAAAGCCCATTTTTATATTGGTACGCTGTACACATGAAAATGGTACGCTAAACGGTGATTTTGAGAAAAAAAAATAAATTAAGGCACTTTCTAGCCATTTTTCACCATCCGCCATTGTTTCTTCCCGGAAACGCATGTCTGCCAAGTGATATATGTACCGGCGCCTCTGATTGGCTAAAAAAAAAAGATCATGATAAACATTTCGTTTTGTAACACTTTCACCATGTGATTTCCGTTTTCAAAAGTAAAGTGGTAAGATTTTCCATGTATTTATACATATATGTAAGGGCGAAAACAAAATTTGGTAAGATCACAAATGGTTCGAGGTTGACAGGTATGAAAAAGGTTCACTTTGTCGAAAGATCGGACTCGAAAAATTACGAGTTTATCCTTGTCCGAAACCACAAAGCAGGTCAAGCAGGTGGAGAAGCTAAGGAGCGCCGTTGCTATCTCACAAGACAAAAGCGAAAGTAATGGCTTAGCAACTGTATTATCAAAGCCTCGGAAAACCCCGCTTTAAAAATAAACAATAAAAACAACGCGATCCCCGGCGTGGTTGTCGTATTTAATGGGGGATTCTCCTCACATTTGCCTCCCGACATGAGCATTGTGAGTGGGGCGATGGGGTGGGAGGGGGGTCTAAGACACCTGCTCCAGCTGACCAGCTAGCATCAGGGAGGTGGAGGTGAAGTGGAGGGGGGTACGGGGGTCGTTAGCCCGGAGCTAAGTGAGTGTTATTTGACCATTTCTATCATGAATCAAGGCATCGAAAACGCATTTGTCTCTCGTGGGAGAGTTAAGCGATCGCCACTTGCTTTCGATGATGCGGGCTCGCCAAAACACGCAGCCTTGGCGGCATTAGCACGGAAGGCTAACACGTTACAAAGAAGCACCATCGCTAGCCAAAACTGCTACAAGCCCCACACAGCCAACCGAGACAAGAGAAAAAAGAAAAGAAAGAAGGAAAACCACGTTAACTCCCAAGCATCGCGTTAGCCTTTAAAGAACGGGAGACGCATTTGGTGTTTGGATTTTCGCGATCGAGTGAAATTGCAAAAAAAAAAAAAAGGTTGTTTCCAAACCTGCTTGTGGAGCGGTGGGTGAGTATGAGGATGGTGGAGGAGGTGGGAATGATGAAGCGAGAGGTTGTTGTTAGTGGGTTACAGTCGCCACGACTACGGTGGCTATGGCGCTGCCTCACAGGGCAACAGTTGCTAGAAAACTCCCCGAGAACTGGGAGGAGATTAGCTCGCTCTTACTTGGGCGTCGACGATAAAAAAAATTAAAAATAACATAAATATATTTTTTAAATTAATAATAATGATACTGCGATCGGCTGGCCACATATTAAGGGCATCCCCTGCCTCTGTCCCGGTGTCAGCTGGGATCGGCTCAAGCACCCCTCCGCAACCCTAATGAGGATAAACCAGTTCAGAAAATGAAATGAGATGAGATAATAATGAAAATAAGCAATCGCCAGAAATACAATCCATTTGTTCACTGACTATATTTATAGTCTGTGGGGGAGTGCTCTCATATGCTGCTTAATAATAATTATATTTTAAAACTCAACAGGTGCATGAAAAAATATATAAAGATAATTGTGTAAAAAAAGTGGGGTTACAAAAGGAAAAGTCATTGTAGTATGTGGGACTCCTTCATCTGATGTACATAAGTATCATCTCATCTCATTTTCTAGGGTCGTGGGGGTGCCGGAGCGTATCCCAGAAGACTTCGGACCAGAGGCAGGGGACAAGGAGATAAACAACCATTTACACTCACACTCATACCTAGAGACAATTTAGAATGTCCAATCAGCCTACCATGGATGTTTTTGGAATGTTGGAGGAAATCGGAGTGCCCAGAGAAAACCCAATATCTGTTTAACTTTTCATTCCTTTGCATAGTTATTCAAATTTTTCTCAATCATTGTCAACATTAGTTTTATCATAGTTGACTGATTTTCACAATATTGGAGTACATTGACAGCAGTGCAGTACAGCATGCCAAATTGTTCCCATTGTTGTTCTCCTGTTCCTGCAGTTGTCGAAAACTTTTTTTAACCGGGATTATTTTTGCTTTATATATTGCTACTTTTAGGCAAACTACTAAAAACTATCTATACATGTACTTTGTTTAAAATGTTGCTTTGCAATGCAGCAAATATTGAATCTTGATTTGCAAAAAAAAAAAGTGTTCAACCAGTCTACTGTGCATGTTTTTGGGAAATGGGAGGAAACCGGAGTACCTGGAGAAAACCCACACAAGCACAGGAGAACATGCAAACTCCAAACAATGAGGAGTGACCTGGGCTCAGACCCTCAACTTCAAAAGTTTGAGACCGACATACTAACCACACAATAACATCTCTTGAATAAAATAAAAATTCTACCTTAAAACAATCACCCTGTATTAATTTTTCTGAGTAGAAATTATGTCTCAAAACACTGCATTGAAATGGTTAGTCTATCTTGTTACTATAGTTACTAATGTTAGCCCCTAGAGGGAGAGGGGTGGAAAATGATTTACCACATGTATGAACAAAATTATTTTGCACTCAATAGAGTTAAAGTAGGCCCACAAGCATGAAATTAACCAGTTTATAATTTTCAGTTTGGTGGCCCCAAAAAACAAAAATAAAATGCTGATGCAAAAGTATCCATAGTGGAGCAACTTCTGAATATTTTTGACAACATTGCAATTTTACATCATTGCTTTTTTGAATCCCTAATGATGGTCCAAATATGTCCTCCTAGACTAACTGCACTCATACCTAGAGGTAATTTAAAGTATTCAACCAGCCTATTCTGCATGTTTTTGGAATGTGAGAGGAAACTGGAGTACCCGTAGAAAACCCATGCAAGCCCGGAAAGAACATGCAAACTCCACATAGTAGACATCCTTGATCTTAAAACTGTGACCCCAATGTGCTAACCATTACACCACCGTGCTGCCTTGAACATGATGTAAAAACAATGTACAGAGAGAGTCAGGTAATATTTGGGTGGTGTCACTCCTCTGTGTGGTTGTGGTTCACTTGGCTTAAATGCGGGTCAATCATGCTCAAGAAGTCACTTCCTGATCCTTGGATGTCAAGTCCTGCAGATGAATGCACACCATTAAGGAGATCTGGCAACATTTTCTGTAAAAATGGCCCAATATTCCTTACCTGTGTTGCACGCCCTGCCACCTCTAATGGTGTCCACTCGCATGAGATGATTGGTCTCTGCCTGTGCTGACATGCCATCGTAAGGGAAAAGCAGCTCCATCCCCACTAAGAGATCTGCAAATATCCAGGTGAATTTTTTCTCTTTGCACACAAGTACTAGGAATATATGTATTTTCAATTTAATTTGCAAGCTTGGAATGACTTTAGATTGTTGATTAAGGAGTGAATGCGACAATTTTCTTCATGCAAAAGAAAAAAAAAGAAAAACTAACTTCTCAAGGATAAATGCCGAAGGTTTAATAGAAGTCAGTCACCTTGGCTTGGAAATGCTTTTTCGAGCTTTCAATATTTTTTATAATTATACCCATTCAGAAGCAGGTATTCTAGATGAGTGACGTTAAATAGCTAAGGTTTATAGGCCACTTGTGAGCGGAACTTGGTCTCAAAGGTTGAATATCATTTCCGGGCAACATAAAAAAATAATCCAAATAAGATGAAAATAGAAGGACATTTCTATCTCATCCATATTTGCTCAAGAGTAGAATTATTTTGTTTATTTTATCTTAACATAAAAGTTTTTACCAATTTCCAGGGCTAATACTTTGAACAACATCTACTACAGATTTGGTCTAATCTGTAAGGGGTCTTTCTAGAATCATGGATGATGCTAAATTGCTACATTTTTCCCCTGTTGTATTATGTGGGCACACAAGTTTTACCCATGGATTAACCATTAAAAAAAGTGGTACGAGGGTTTGTTGATCACTGCTTACAGGCTTCATATCCTATGATAATGCAAAGCCTTTAAACCTATTCTTCTTGCAAGGCTTCAGAGAAAATTATGTTTTATATTTTCCTATTTTTTTTAGACCTAGGTATAAGGTGGGAATATTTTATCTAATTAATAATGATGAGTTGAGACGCTCCATTTTCAGATACTCGCCTCCATCATGCAATCATCATCACGGTTTGCGTATGTGACAATAACATTCTCAAAACAGATTGTCAAACCGCCACCCACACACACATTCGCTAATAAACTTAAAACAATGCGAAACATGAACTGTGACCCTTTCTTTGGCAGCTTGCCATCAGAAAATTTTCAAAGACAAATTACTACGCTTGTGGTGGGCTCCTACGTTACCTGAGCTGTGGTCTGCTGTGGGCCCAGAGGTATAACCGAGTAGATCGCATGTGCCGTTGGTAGGATGCGGGAGGCGGGAGAGTGGCGAGCTAGGGTCATTACAGTAGAGCTGGCAAGGGGGACCATCAACAAACCTGAAATATCACACAGTTAAGAACATAAATACTCATTCCATCTTCGATCCATTTTTCCTTATGAGGATTACAGGTGCGGTAGAGTCTTTGGGGTGAGAGGCGGGGTCATTTCTGAACTTCGTGCCCACCAAAAATTTAGGGATTAGAAAAGTTCTCATGTAAGAGTACTAATACTTATAAGAAATGTACATCCAGCGATGAAATACTTAAGTAAGAGTATTATTTAGTGCAAGGGTGTCAGATGTCAAATGGATTAAAAGAACTGTATTAAAAGCCCTGAATATTCAGTTTTTTTATAGATCTCAAACAAGGTTAATTTTAGCTTTTTTAAAATATATTTTTAGACTTTAAAAATGTTTTTTTTAACTGAAAACAGAAAAAATAGATTAAAAATTACAATTCCCGCCCCATGTATGCGGCTATACTACAACAACCACGGTAAGAAATTGAGTCCCATCTTGATGTGCTTTGTGCAAATGATTACAATAATAAATAGCTGCCTTTGGAATATATACTTTTTTAATTTTAACCAAACTTTATGGATATCCTCTATATTAGCAAGAATGACATTACTCATTACTCAGAGTTTGACACATGCAGCTCTAATTTACATTCTCCTGCTGTGGTTGGCCTGCTATAGTTTTATTCAATAAAGAATTAAATTCTGCACATGCAAATTTAGACAGCCTCCTGTTTGCTTCACAAATATGTTCCAAATTGAGTTATTTCAGACCAAAATGATTTGGTGCAATTGAGCTCTAACTAACTATGTTTACATAAATGAGTCAATTTGCAAACTAGACTGGCTCCCTTTCTCTGTTTGATTGGTCAAATGTGTTTACGCGTCAGCAAATTTTCATCACAATGCACCAAATTTGGATTTGAAGGCCAAGCCATCTCTCAAAAAGAGTGACCAAACAGCAACAAAGATTTTAGAATTGATTTAACCTGACGTCATTACAGCTCAGGCTTCATTCTCCCACTAGAGTTTAAATGGTATATTCCTTTTCATCTTTTGCATTGTATTATTTACTTATAGAATTCCTCGGCTGCTCTTGTCGGTAGCTTTAGCATCCAATAATGGCTCGTATTCTAGACCAATGAGGCGAGGAGAGCACTTCTTTTACAGGGTGATTGTCTACCCAGAATCCTGCAGTGCAGGTTTGGGGCCTACTGCTGCTTGGAGAACAATTGCAGCCAGCGAGGAGTCGTGAAGCATCTGTCTGGTTTAACATAGAAATCCTTTACTATATAGCCTTAGAAGAAGAGAAATTGGGTTGCCACATACTTTGGATTTGAAAATCAGCTTAAATGGTTAAACCATAAACTTAGTAACTAATTTAAATAAAAATGAACACAAAATGTGTGGCAAATGTACAGTTTGAGTGTTCTTTTGTGAAATACAAATGTTCTTTTAGTGATGCATCATCGTCAAAAGAAAACAAATCCTTCAATAAGACCTCTAGATGATAAGCATCATGCTTTGTTACACTAAAACTGTAAAAGGTATTATGAAGAGTTTCAAATAACATTTAGTCACAGCACAACACCATCAGGCTTTTGTTAGAATGAAAGGAAAATGTGAGGAAAAGCCGCTGGCTCTGCATAGTTTATTCTTATAGTTTCACAAATATTATATTTTATCCTCATCATATTTGGTATATATGTGATTCTTCTGCCTGAATTTGGTGCGGGCAGTCTGGGTTTGATTCCCTCTCAATGGCGGTGTGCTTGTCGTGTTATCAGATATTTTTTTGGGAGACTATGAATGGCAGTCTTTAAACTTTGTTGGCAAGTACTAAGTCAACTACCTTTGGCAGTTTTTTAAAGTTATTAGTCAAAACACACCGAGAACATACCTACCAAATTTAATTCTGATCCATCCACTGATAAAGGAGCAGTTGCAATTTTAGTTAGTGTCCTCATCAAGAGAAGAAGAACAACAACAAGAAAGTCAGCTACAACTTCAGACCGCTCATGTCATGTTATTACCTCTGATTTTCTTGCAGGGTGCCCAAAAGAGCAAAGTGAGGATTTTCGGGGGACATTCCTCCATGTGGAACAGCTGAAGAAGACAAAAAAGACAGGGATAAGCAGACCACTTTGTATTGGATATTCCATAGTGTACATATACATACTGTATTTGATAGGATTATTAAATTGAAGGGAAAATACTTTTTAAAAAATTATATATAATTATTGTTTTTGTATATACTTGTGCATGCTGTGGAGGATTTTATTAAATTGCTTGTCCTGGTTGATGGTGATACTCCGGTGTGCAGATGATGAACTGTTAAACAGTCTGTCAAAGGCTCCTGGGGTACATCATTTTTGGATTTTATCTGAAGAAATGAAAAGTGAAACATAATGAGTTTTAGTTATGTGACATTCCTCTAACTGCAATATTATTGCAGTTCAATGAAAACTATGTTAATGAGTATGAAAAGCCAACATACTCGTGTTTAAATGGCAGGTTTTGTGAAGAAATAAACTCATTTGATAATCATTTTGGACCAGGAAAGTGACCTGTAACCTTTGGATGCTAACAAACTTTCCAAAGTCTTCAAAGGTGAACTCTAACGTACAATCCAAATCAGGTGAACCAGTAACGGGAGCCAAATTGAATCATTTTATGACGGCGTGGGTTTGACGTGTCCAAGAACAACGTGTCAATGCACAAACAACTCATCGCTCATTCATGTCAGGCGTGCCAGTTTATTCCGTACTTAAGATAGCGGGTCGGCGGAGAGCCAGATGTGCTCATCAAAAGAGCCAGATTTGGCTTGTGAGCCAAATATTCCCAACCTCTACTTTAAAATGTCCTACTTTCTTCCATAGCTGTCTCTCTGCAGCAGAGTGGGATTTGATGTGCTTTCTCAAAGAACTGGGATCAGTGTAGCGCTTTGCACAGCCAGGCACTTGGCAGGCGTACGGCTTCTGAAAGCACATAGCAATGTGTTATTTTTATAACTTTTAATGTCATGCAACCTGTTGAAAATGTCTCACTTACTGTGTCCAGGTGGGTGCGCTGGTGCTTGGCTCTGTCACTTGAGTTGCTAAAGGCCTTGAGGCATCCCGGGTGCTGGCACGGGTAAGGCTTCTCGCCCGTGTGACTGCGTTGGTGGATCTTCAGGTTTTCTAGGCGAGAGAAGGCCTTCTTGCAGCCCTTGAACTGTCAACAAAAAAACAAAACAACAAAAAAAAAGGAGAAAATGAGAAGAGCAGGGCTTAATCATGCTGTGGTATTTTTCTGGCAAGCATTTCTTTTTGAAAGATGGTCTGACAAAGAAGGACCTCAGCCTCTTTTGTCCTCTTCTGAGAAGCACGGCAAGCTGTGTGCGTGTGTGTTTGTTGGAACTCAGCACATCACATTCTGCATGACCTTGGTTTGTGGGTGGAATGCAAATCATATATTAAAAGCATTTTTTCATAGCCAAAATTCCTGTAGTTCCTTATGAAGACTAAAGCTGGCGACAACGCTTTATTGCTTACTCATAAATTAGCACAGTTTGAACTGATATTTGATATTTTACTTGTCGTTTTTTAAGCAAATGAATCATTCTTCATTGCATTTCTAGCGTTTTGGACCAGTGTGTGAAACCAAATCATAATGCTGCAATACAAACATATCATATTTATCCATAATTAGCATAGATCATTTTATCTTACTAGAGCATCAAATTGAAATGAACACATCATGGCATCGGCTCTTTTTTGTTCTTTCCTGTGAGTGCAATTTAATTAAAATTAGGGCGCTGTGTTTATATATATATATATATATATATATATATATATATATATATATATATATATATATATATATATATATATATATATATATATATATATATATATATATATATATATATATATATATATATATATATATATATATATATATATATATATATATATATATATATATATATATATATATATATATATATATATATATATATATATATATATATATATATATATATATATATATATATATATATATATATATATATATATATATATATATATATATATATATATATATATATATATATATATAATTCTAAAAAAGGCATTGTTATAGCAGCTCATAAAGTTCAAAAAACAAGAAATGCTTTTGGATGGAACCAATTATTAAACAATGACATTCACAAATATATGATCTGGTACAGGCTTAGATTCACAAACCGGATCAAACGTGATGCTGTGCCAGATACAAGTTTGGGCTTGTTTTTTATGGTCATTGAGTAACAAGAGAAGCTCCTATTGTTTTCCACAAAATCTACTTTACTTTCCACGCAAATCATTCTTCACTGACACACATTCCCCAACAGAAACAACTAAGTTTTGACTATGCCAAATGTATGCAACACAATCTCCCTTTAGCTCTGCCCAAAATTTGCAGAGAAGGCCTACACCAAAGTGTCCATTTGGCCTTCGGGTCATAGTTTGGACACCAATGGCTTTGACCCTTGATAAATTGCATAAGGAAACTCAACCACTGTGCAAACAAACATGCAAGTTTGTGCATCACTGTTGGCAAAAGGGTCGGATTAATATTTACAGAATATATTCTCACAAAAAGTGGCTATCCACGTTGTTAATAATTGTCTTGTTGATGGCAGACATATGAAGCGTGTCTTGGCCAGAGTTATGCATTACTTGTCTGCGTCCTATGGAATTTGCCAATGGCTGTGAGCGATTAGGAACAGGTGGAAACAAATTTAAAGTGGGATTATTCAACAGTGGGAAATATTTCACGGTACATTAAAGAAAATTTGAACATTTGAACCCTCAATCAGCCCAAATGGTAGTTGGTTAAGTACAACCAGTTTTGGAATATGAAAAGTACAAAGAAATAGTAAATATCTGAAGACACCAAAGGTTCATGTGAACAATTTTTAACCTACTAAGTCTATTCTTAACTCTAAGTGAAACCCTACCCAAAAACAATCGAGACCCTGTCAACTGAATATAAAGTAACATCATTTACTGAATGACACTTAGTGACATAAATCATGATCATACTTATAGAGGAGTGAATTTGTTATTTTCATATATGCACCATAGATTAGGCTGAGATGGAATCACTCAGTAATTGCTTCCATCCAGCAGTGTATATAATTAATAAAATGATAATTTACCGTGCACTTATTGGGTTTCTCTCCTGAATGGACCCTCATGTGGATCAGCAGCTTGTAACGGGCATTGAAAGGTTTGAGATTACGTGGACAGCCCGCCCAGTAGCATATGAAGTCTTCTGCCTTCCTCTGGTCCACATGAAGCTTTTCTATGTGCCTCACTAGTTCGTCCTTTTGGTGGTAGACTGTGCTGCAGTCTATCCACATGCAGCAATGGGCGCCAACATCTTCCAACTCGCCCTCCTCTTGCGCCAGCATTGGAAACTGGGGTAAAAAGTTTTTGGGTGGAATAACAACACTCTGACCTTCTTCAGTACTTATTTTTTGGTGTTTTCTTTGAAACTGGATGTCCTGGTGGGAATGGTAGGGTGGAGGAGGTACCTCAGGAATAGAAGCTTCCTTTCTAGGCAGTGAAGCTGGTTCCTGTTGCTGAGGTGACATCTTATTGTCGGTCTCTTCTCTACACGTTTCGGAAATCCTTCCTAGTGAACCTGTTTCCTTGTAATTGTGAAGGCGCTGCTGTTCCACTACCATGTTAGTCATTTGCAGAACTTTTCTGCGGCTGCGCTCAGTTGGTGGAGGCAGAACTAACGAATTCTCTGGGTGAGGGTAAACCTGGGGAATGTAAGATCCCCTCACACCCAGGAAATGGCCATAGCCCTCAGACTGTACTGGTGAGATTGTGGATTGTGAGGCCGGTGAGTTATTGACATAAGCCACAAGTGAAGTAGGCGAAGTGCGTATGATGGAGTTGAAATCAATTCCCATCACGTCTGACAAAGGCGACATGGAAAGAGCTCTTTTCTTTGCATTATTCTGTTTGGGGCTCCCAGTATCTCCTCTGAATAGGTAAGATGGCAGGGAAGGTGATGCACTTGTGTTCCCAGAAGTCTCGGTACCAGACATGGCCGTGGCACAGGGTAGGTTGAGCTGTTCGCTACCCAGGTTGGAACATGGTACTTGCCCCAGTGGGGGAAGCACGCGATAGCCAAATGGCCAATCATTTCGTCCGCTAAACACTGGCTGGGTTTCGATGGTGGTGGATGCCAGCGAGCCTCTGGACAGCATTGACCTGAAACAGAAAGTTGTTGACATACACGTTTTCTGTATCCTCAAGCTTTATAAGGCTCACAGGGAATTCCAACCTGGCATCCGGAGGCTTAGATGCAACATCGTATTCAAGACCAGGGTTGAGTGACATCGGAATACTGGTTACCTTGAGGTTCAAAGCTGCGGAATGCCTAAGAACTTCAATGAAAGGTCTGATATAAGCATACACTGCTGGACAAAAGGCTTCAATATGAATAGTATGACTACATAATAAAGCATATTTTAAGATAGATATACTCAGCAGATCTATAGAGGCGCTGGATGTGGGTTATAACCGCAGTTAAAAACAATCAAAGACCAGACTATGCTTTAAGAAACCTAACTGCCAGAAGTCCAAACATACATAAATTGTGTTTGTTTTTAGCGACGGAATTTCCCTTGACAACCTGAGTAGGCGCAGACACCTTTGGCTCTGTTAATCACTAAAGAACCACTCAGCTCATTCAGCATTCCCATCAGAAGAAACTTACTTGAAGGACCAGTTTCATGCCTAGTTAATTATTAACAAAATAAGAGACCAAGCGGGACAAAGATGCCTGCATGAGAGAGCAAAGTGAGAAGTATGTAGAGGTTGATTGCATATTTCAACCTGGAGTATGTGGGATGTACAGACTATAGACGAGGGAGGAAAAATGTTTTAATTCAAATGACTTTTATAACTGAGTGAGTCTGTCTAGCATTGGGAATAAAGGTTATTGTGAGGGAAATAACGTTGTTAAATAGCATGACTAACATAATATACACTGAGAGTAAAACTCAATTTCTTTCAAAATATGGTTACCTCTACTGTTGTGGTCATGTTTTAAGTAGTTGTTATCATGTCTACTTATTTATTTATTAATTTTGAAGAAAGTATAGTTGTAAACACAAAAAGTTATTCTGGCACTCATTTAAATTGTTAGAAATAACAATAAATAGATCTTGATTGTTAGCCACAATGATATACACACATATATATACTATATCTCATCTCATTTTCTGAACCACTTTATCCTCACTAGGGTCACCCACTTTTCCCACATGCCCATTTTCTTTTATTATTATATATACTTTTTATTTATTAAAACACATTGTTCCACTCTAAACATATTGGTTTTTTTTTAGCAGGACCTGAAAAATGATATCTAAATGTCCCACTGAAAAATTGCTCAGGAAAATCTTTTGAAGATATTTTCGCAATTATGCTGATATTCACAGTGTTGGAAAAAATGCTCAAATTTGGCCCTATTTCTGTTGTGCATGTGTGAGCTTGAATTTATAATTTGGCTTCTATTTGGTGAAGTCTGCACATTAGTTACCTTTACTGGAAGAGCCGCCTGGAAGTGTAACATCATGCTGGAATAGCAATGTCGTCGGCTTGACGTCCCGCTTCCCATTTGTCAACACTTTCCTGCGGAGGCTCAGGCTTGGCAAGGCTTGGTGGCCAGCGTTCTGCTTCCTGCCATCTGTACCTGAGAAATGAAGACCACCCAACTGAGGAGAAGTCCCAGGCAGCTTGATGGCATGGGACTGGTGCCCTCTCATCCTGCGCAGTGGTGGTGGGGACAAGCCACATGGCGATACAAGGATCTGGCAGCCTTTTCCGTTCATGACTGATTGCTCAGAAATAGTTCATGTTGATTCTGGCATCTTTTTGTCGACATGCTCCTTCTTGCTTAATCCTTTCCTATGAAGAAGAAGGAATCAGTAAAAAAAATACTAAACCAGGCTGACTTTTGGACTTTGAACATGAAGAAAGGCACTTGGTTGCATTAGTGTAAAATCCATCTACCCATTTATCTATTTTGAGCCAGTAAAAAGGTTTTAAGGCTAATGCAGGGGTGGAAAACAAGTCAGAAACAAAGAGAAAAAAATATGAAATGTGTCATAAGCAGCATAAAAAAAATCCTATTTGTCAAAGTATTTCAAAAATATAATTTATTATATGACTTTAATGGGCCATGATGAATTTGAGTGTGTTTTAAGAGAAAATAAAGACAAGAGAACCCAGAAACGACGCAAAGAGCCACACTATATACAAAATATGATAAGAACCATAGAGCCACATTCATTTTGGCCTGCACCCACATGCGGCTTGAGAGCCACGCGCTCACCAACCCTGGATTTGTACATATTCTGGTTGTAGTGGCCCATTTTTTAATCTCATCTGAGATTAGGTTAGAGCAGGATACACCCTTTGTTGCTTGCTAGTCATTCACAGGGCACATTTGGACAACAATTTGCACAAATATTCAACATTTTAAGAGCATTGAGGTTGGGATTAGAGCCCGGAACCTCAGAACGCTGTGGCAAAAAGTCCCAAAAATAAATCAACTTTCCTGCCAATGCTGTAAGATCTATTTCTTATATTATGAAGCAGTAAGACGGAAGAAATTGACACATGTGATAACCAAGTACCCAAATGTCACTGAATTCTAATCAAATAGGAATGTGCAGATGAATTGTACTTCATGAATCTATGTGCTGAGAAGGTTTAACTCACTTGATGTTGTTTTGTTGCTGCTGTTCTCCACGGTGACATGTCACGATGGACATTTCCCCCTTCGCTCTGAATGTAAAGTGAGCAACAACAAAAGTGCAACAGGCAACGTGTTGGGATGGGTGGAGGCGCAAATCTTAGCGTCACACTTCTGTCTTCAGGAATTTGATTTTAAATTCAGGATAACTTTATGAACATTGAGAATTTGTCTGCCTTTTGAAAAATAATGATGCATTGGAAATGCAAATAAAATCACCTTCAGAAATGATATATTCAAAATAAATGACAACCCTTTTAACCATCATTTCAATACAGAATTTAGTGTGTGTTTTAATTCTTTCAACTTCTTTCTATAACTTCATTTCGAAAAGCAGTCATTTCATTTTCTTCTGCACTTTTAGGACTAATTAAATTTTGACAGTCAACATGAATTAGCATATCGCAACACAAATGTCAAGTTATTTTAAGTCTAAGGTGGCGATATCAAATATAGCTGCATCTTTGTGAGGAAAATATAAATGTTGAAATTGAACATCAAACTTTTCTTGTATTTCTAGACTTCATTTCACAAGTATCATTTATTTAATTTATTTTCTATTCCTATTACTAAAAACATGTTTGGAAAAGAGAATTTATATAAGTACCATTTAACAATATGGTTGAATCCTGGGCTCTGGCCTTTCTGCATGGAGTATTTTTGCTTTCCCAAATTCTCACCTTTTTCATGATTGCACACATTTAAAGACCCCCAACCTTTACTTATCTCTTGATATTTTCATTTTTAAAATGCAAGTCTCCCATTCTCCAATTAAACAATCCAATTCATTCCTAAACACCCAGACAGAATTTATGAAACTGCTCTACTTTGTAATCATACAGTCTATCACTCTCTTCTGGCCTCCACATTTATATCAGATGCTTTCAGTATTTCACTAAGCAAAAATCCCCCATTTTTCCACTCTCCACTTCATGCCATCATAAGATTTCTCTTCACTTTGCTTTTAAAGGCTTGCTTTATGGACTTAATTATGAGGACGGTCTACTCTTTCGCCTGCAAGAGGTGCTATTAGCCCAGCAGCGGGGTTGCTGCTACGTGAATTGTTTGCAGAAAGTATAAAAACGTTAACTATTTCTACACAGTCGCCTGATGATGTAGTATTTCACTTTGGCCTGCTATTCCTAGAAAAAGGCATGCATTAACATTTTGCTACATATCGTAGTTCTATGATTTCACCGTGGATTCGGTGAAATTATGGTATACAGCCGATGACGGCAGTAACAGTACTAGTACACGTGGCTAAAGCTACCTGTACTAAAGTCGGCAGAAAAGTCGTTTGAATGAAAATAAGAAATGAGAAGGACAGACGTGAGAAACAAGGTAAAATCTAATTTGTGCAAATTGTAGTGACATTGATGAAGATGTTTTATGTGTGGATATGTATAATTAAATGTTATTATGTCTAGATCATGTATGGGTAGTAGAAATAAACCTGGTGATGGCCGGTAGGAGCACTTCTGATGCTGCTCAAGGTGGTCCTCATTGTGCTTAGGGACGTTGTCAGGATAGCCAGACATATGAAAAAATAGTGGAAACATTGATGGTAGGCTGGTTGGACACTCTAAATTGCCCCTAGGTATGAGTGAGTGTGCATTGTTGCCCCCCTCCTTCCCACCCTGGGATGGGCTCCAGCACCCTCTGTAACCATTGTCAGGATAACCGGTTTAGAAAATGAATGCATTGTAGTTCTGGTATACAATTGCTCTGCATTGTATGTACTACTGCACATTCAAACAAAAACTGTAAGTGAACTTTGAGAACATTTGTGCATAGTTGAGTCATAAAAGAGATTGATGGCCCTGGTTATGGTTTGTGTGTGTGTGTGTGTGTGTGTGTGTGTGTGTGTGTGTATGCAGGCTAAATGTTTGAGCATACCTCATTCAATGCAATACAAATGATAGTCAACTAAAGAAAACAATAGCTTTTTGAACAGCTTTTCACAGGACAGTATTGTTTTCGCAATGTATTTAACACCATTTTACATGTCAAAATATGTGCGAACTGAGCACATATTTAGAAACAAAATTAGAAACATGAGTTCATACTTCACAGAGAGTAATAAAAACCCATAATTCAAAAAAGTGATGCTTGTGCACTTTAAATTGTGGCTAGTGTATACATTTCAGATCCAAAAAAGCATGCATCCATGCAGACGAATCAAGTCGACATATTTGTATGACAGCCCAATCGTCTTTGTATTCCAACAGGAAAGCATTTCTTGGCTCGCCTCTGCCTTCCTAACCGATTGTTGTGTTTTCAAATGTCAGAGTGTAACAGGAGGGAATAGCTTCAGAAGCTGCGGGAAGAATAATATCACATGTTTGCTCTTCTAGTCAACATCCAAACGCCCGCAGCAGTGCCTTGGTGGATGTACTCCTGCAACTACTAGACAATTCTAGTGTCCTTTTCCCCCCCTCCTCTCCTTCTCTTCACCTTTTCTTGCCTCTCCCACATAAAACTACAATATGTCACGGGTAAAATTTGAGGCAGATGATTCATAAACGTGCAGTTGAAAGCTCAGCAGTGGATAAAATGCACTAATAGACTCTCCACCACTCACAGGATCCATTTAGGAAACAGTATCTGCACTCCCGGAGGTGCTGTAGCATCCATTCTAGGTGTCAGGAAGGGATGATTTCTCTTGAAGTTATACTGCAACGTTCACTTAAGGTAATACATACACACACATGGACTCTGAGTGCACAACCGTGATTAATTAATCTACTTTTGATCTGCTAATAACGCAAGGTCAGAGAGAGCTGAGTCAATCCTATCAGGAAGGCCTCACTAAGTGTGGAAGATGTCAGCGTCTTGGCGTCATTCGTCTTCATAACGATTCCACAGTAGAGGTGAGTACAGTACTATTTTACAGTCTACTCACATTCCAATATGCTTAGTTTGAGCTTCACAGTTAGGAATAGTCAACAAAATCGTTCAATCTCGTGGCATGTGCTGAAGACTAAAATGTCCTCGCAATTAAAACTAGTCAACCAGAAATTAGTAACTGTGAAGCTCCTGATATTTGTTCATAATTTGGCAATTTATCTTCCTTGACATTTAAGGTAAGGAAATGTACAATTTGAAAGTGTGACAACCTAGCAGCGTGAAGTGTTTAAGGTATTTTATCGGAAAATGGTCCAATAATCATGTTTAATTTGAGTATTTTTTCCTACATTGTGTTCAAGAAAGACTAGATTATATGATATCTGTAAAAATGATTCATGATCATTATTCTGTGGTATTTGAGTGGGTTAAGATGGATTGCTCGGAAAATAGTCGGGCAGAGAATAGTACATATAAAGCACAATACAGAAATACAATTAATACGATTAAAACTGTAAATTTTTCCCCACTCTATGATCTAAAAGATAATGCAATCTTTCTTTGAGCACTAACTTGTTTGGCAGACAAATCTGGCTGCCAAACGTAAAAGTTTACATAATATACTTTGGAAACCAGACCAAAAAAAAAAAAAATAGCTCCCTTCCATGCATCTACTACCTCCCATTCTGTCTGTCACAAGATGAAGACAAGTGTGAGGGAGATGTTCTTCTGAGCGTCCTCCATCTCTATCCATCACTCCGACGCAGATGTCCCTGACAAACATTACGTTAAAGGTGATGTCCTCTACGGGCTTTGCTGCTTTATATAAGTCTCCCCAGTATTGCAGTGTTTCTGAAGAGGATGAATCTCAGTAAAAAAAAAAGAAGCGGCACTGCCTGTTTGGAGCTTATCGCCATGGCCACAGGGCTCCTTTTTAATTTTAGCGCACAATCAAAGCCTTGTGTTGCAAATGATTCTCGCTCACACAACTGCTTCTTGAGTGCCATTAACATTGGAGCATTAAGACGGAAGTGAGGGTGGAAGCACAGCGTTTCTTGAGAAGGGAAGGCAGTCTATGAAATGAAATTGACTTTAACAGCAAGGTACTGAACATTCTAGTTACAGCCTCAAATGTCAAGATCTCAACAGCTGAAGCTTATCTGAACAAATATTCTTTAAAATGTCACTTAAGAGATATTTTTTTTTAAATTTCATTTAGTACTTTATAGAGCCAAAACATTCTCGCATGAATTTTCTCTAGATTTTCGCCAGACCTCCCGCGATCCTAGTGAGGATAAAGCGGTTAAGAAAATATTTTGATGAATGAATGACTTTGAATGCAAATAAATCTTGCTCAAGGCATGTACTATGAAAGCGACAAGTGCAGTGTTTCAAATAACTATAAAACATGGAATTACAGTCCGTACAATAGTTTGGTATAAAACCCTACTCAATTGTCAGTAAAATGTAAAATTTAGGGATGTTTTTATAACTCGTAACTTTGAAAAAAGGTTTACGATGACATATAGTAGATGGACTTGAATCTGTCATTAACCCCAGCCAAGAGCCCCCTGGTCAGTTACCCCCTGGCATCCATCTTCATTAAAAATAGTGCACTCTGAACAGATGGTCATTAACAGCGCTGCACCCCCAACCCAACACCCTTTTTTTAAGCAAATCTCTATATGGGAGGACACTACCTAGAGGACACCCATCATGTGTCTGAACCTGAGAAAATAGTAGTTGGTATACCACCTGCCAATGGGGCTGTGGATGTGGAAACCACTGAACAACCATGCTTCCAGTTGGGTTGATTTTCAGACATTTTGTATCATTTTTCTCCAATAATTCTGGCTGAAAAATGTAGAGAACATCCTCATCATGGAATTCTTCCTAAATATTTCAAGTCACGAGATTAAAAGCCCAGGTTTGCAGCCTAGATGCATCGGGAGGGATGTTTTCCACAGCATGTTATACTTATAAAACTCCGTGCAGCCATTAGACAAATAACAATTCAGAACAAATTCCACGAGAACAGACAATTCCACAGAGATTATAACTCGATATCGCCCTCCAACCCGAAAAATGTTGTCCATATCCTTATTTTTATGGACCTTCCATGACATGATTTTCATTTCAAAAAACAACAAGCAAGACATTTGTTATAAGGCAATAGAAGTTTGTGTGTCTGCCTCCTGGGCATGCATGATAGATATGCATTTGGACAGTATACATGGAGCTCTTGTTACATGCCAGACAGACATCATCAGGTAGACAGGGGGTGTGCACAGGGGGTCAGGGGTGACAGCAGGGCATCGGCAAGCACATCATTTGTCTTCTGCTGATTGTTATCCTCTACTGTCACCCTAACAAGGAGATGACGGCGTAGATCACGCTCACACACACACGCACACAGGTGAAAAGGGCAACAGGCTTCCTGTTAGTTATGTGGCCAAAAAGCTTGTCTTCTGTGATTTTGCCTCAAGTAATTGGTCTCATTAGTGGATCTAGGTACAGTAGTATATTTTCCAATTACGTCAGTGGCTAAGACTTTTTTGAATAGCAAACTTCATGCATTTACTTCAATTTTTTTAATGTACTATTTCTTCTTCTGCAGTCTGGTATTTTATCTGTTTTCATTCAGTGAATTACTGTTCCAGACTACTATAGGTGAAATGCGCCATATTGATTCGCCATTTTTGTGGTGCATACGGCATCTCTTGGTGTGTGTGTTTTTGGGTGAAGATGTTTTTGGTTGAGGGTTTTAGTAGAGTTTTGCAGTTAGGTTAGAACTTTATTTCATCCTGCATTTGGGAAATTTCTTGGTTGCAGTAGTAAGACAGACAAAACATTGTAGACCTCAGTAAAAAAAAAAACTAAATACCAAAATTCAATAAAAAAAAAAAGACAGAAAAGCAGCAAAAACACAAATCAAGGAAGATGAACTACCGATACTGGCTGCCACTTGAGTGGCGCCATCTTGGTTGCAGTAGCAAAAACACATTCAGACACTAAAAAAGACATTGTAGAGTTGGTTAAAACTGGAACCACACGAAGGAAGTCTTCTGCAGACTGTGACTGAATTGAGAGGTGTATTTGTCTGCATTTTCTGAGTGTAGGGTGTATGGCAATTTTGGTAAATGTTAAAAGGATTTGTCCTGTGTGTGAATATTGATTATACGAAATGTATATGCCAGTTAACTATGTGTAGAATGCATAGTACACAGTGAAACCTTGTGAAAATTAGCGACATGGATGATGAATGTATAAATAAATATTTTTTAACATTCATTTAGTCGGTTAACATCCATTTGCCTTATATTTTCTGCTTTTTTGACCTTTAGATTTTTGAAACGCTACCTATTGTAATATGTCGGCGTGACTGACTCCCAAGAGGGAAATGGAAAAATATAATCATGTAGGAAATATGAAAAGCAATCATATTTTCTGTATCAGTAAGCAGGTCTGATGTAGCCGGGGGTCGTTCTGGCTCGCTGCTGTTGCTTGGGGAGCATTTTTGTAGCCCCCCTAGGCTCACCTAGTTAATTAAGTTGAAAAAAAAACATATATATAAATATATTTCTGCCTTTGGAGCCGTGCAACTTTCACGACTAATTCTCCACACTGTGAATTAGACACCGTTTTTTTTCTATTTGTGTGCAACATAGAATCCCCTCAAATTTGCTCTCTGCTGTAATTGTTACGTGGAAATATGCAGCAACACTTGAAACACATTGAAAGAAAGTTGGAGAAATTGGCTAATAGCTATAGAAGTAAATGCATTTTGACCAAGGAGATAAAATAGTAGTATTGTTTAGAATTTATATATATTAGTCACCTTAATGTGGGTGTGTATGTCTATCAAATACATTCACTCTTGCATTAAGCATATTATTCATTCCTGTAGTGACAGAACAGGCTTCCACACTCAAATTCTTGTGTTTCCAATTCATCTTGTGATGCAAAATAACCTGCAAGTACGTAAAAAGTCTTGGGTGCATTTTGTTGTCGTGATGACACAAATTATCATGTTTTTTTGTACTATAATGAACATTTAAATTCCTTTACTGGCTACCGAACTGAGTCCTAGTGTGCTATTTGCGAACAGAACAAGTCTCCAAAACATGCATACCCTCTCACTGCCTGTGTCTTTAATGAGCACGTGTCATCCTCCGTGTATCATTGTGTATGCAACCTCGGTTAGGGTTCAAGTGTCATTTTGCATTTGCCCACACAACCGAAGGGAAAACAATATTCCCTCAATGCATAAATAATGGACATGTGACAAGGCCTGCTTATTTTCCCACTGATTGGAATAAACAAAATATATTCGTAAAGAAACATCCTTATCATGGTTGCATGATGGTCTAAGCATTCTGGGAAATTTTTTGACAAGGGGCTTTACTTCAATATGTTGTTGAAAATTTCCATAAAATTCCAACAAACTGTCCGCCACTTTACGTCGACCAATACTTTGACTTTTAAAGTGATAGGGCAGGTTAGCATAAATAAAACAATTTCTTGCTATAACTGAAAGATTTGGCACATTTTTAGCACCTCTTTTCATCTATATTTTATGTATTTTGAAGCAAATAACAGGAATTCCTTTTCAATGCATATTAGAGACATTCCAGGGCTCCATCTTAATGAACCCAAAATTAAAAGCAAGTACCCTTGACAGATGGACAACGGTACTTTGACGATATATATCAATATTTGCCCACGCCATCTAAAGTGCATGGAATGAAAGTCATCTCATTTAGTTTTTTGCTTGGTTAACGTCTAAAGGCTATTGAGTTTTTTGGAACTAATTCATAGTCGTTTTCATCATTTGCCATGGGAGCAGTTGTGTTCAACTTTTTTTTGTTTCCATTTCGTATAGACAGTCCACAAAACAAATGGCTAACCTCACTCTTAAACTGTTTATCTTTTATCAGACTCATAGGGCCACGCGAACACATCGAATGGCGCTTTACGACGTGCGGCGTTGTGACAGGTAGAGCTTTTGTTCACTACCTTGCGTGGGAATAATAGATCTGTTTAGCGTTAATCAATGTCTTGTGCGGGCTCATTGAGCAGTGCACTCAGCATCCCGCGTTTGTGTCAGAGAGCCTTTTAATCTAATTGGACATTAAACTCCTGTCATTATTCGTCATGCACCCAAGACTTATTTACGGCACAGCCGCTTGCTTGTCTTTACCTTTTCATTACAGCATGACAGTCTACATCAGCAAAGTCATTAAAGGGAATGAATCAAAGAGGCACACGCTGACGTGGGGCCGAAATGTGTAATTTAATAAAATGCTTGCTTGGCCCGCACATCATTCATATTGTTTGTGGGTACAGCCTTGCAGGTGAGCTAGTTTCTCTGCCACTAAACTACAGAGAGTGGATAGATAAAAGCTAGACACCGCTGTTCAAATGACAGGTTATTCTAATACGTACAATGAAAACCTAATAAAGCAGATATTATAATTAGTGTTGGGGCTGCGTTCAGAGTCAACTAATCACATTCAGACTTATGTTAAATGGGAGTCAACATACATCGAGCACAGTTTAACGTGGGATCTATTAATGCAGTGGTTGGACACACAGGTGGACGAGGGGGTTGCCAATGAGGACATTCCTCTCAGGGACTTCAGTGTTTGTGTGGTTAATGAAAGTTATTCCTGTGCAACGATGTCTCGCGTTCTCAAGGAAGGACTTCGTACTAGTGAGAAAGTCATTGAAACTCTTCACAGAACTTGCTGCAGTCTTCCCTCATTTATCGAGACTTCACTTATTGTAAATTCCCTTCTTTGCGATTATTTTCTGCTGTTAATAATTAGTACTATTGTTTTAAGTTCATAAAAATGGCAAATTCCATGCTGAAATTTGTAAGTGGAAACCACTCCCTGGTCTTCCACTTGCTACTAGGACTCAGCACCTTGCAAAATTCAAACATATTGTCAAAAAATAATATAGTTTGGAATTTCAAAAGGTTGTATTGAATACTGCTTCCAGATTGTCAAATGTGGGGATGTCATGTGACATTGTTTGTTAGTCTGTTTAACAACTTGTGATGCTATTTATATTGATTACGATGCACTATGCAGGCATGAAGCCACTTGCTAGTGTAGAGGTTCACTCGCCTGACAAATGTGGGCTCGGTTCCCGCTGTTGGCTGTATGATTCTCAGTGTGCATGGTCATTTGTCTCTCTGTCTACCCTACGGCTGACTGGTGATCAGGCTGACCAAAGTCAGCTAGGATAGGCTCCGGCAACCCCCGTAAGCCTTACGAGGCTGCGTTCATACATTCCATACTACTAACTACTGTGGATGTTTGTTTGCCATCTGTAAATGATCCTTTATTCCTTAAATTATACATGGTTAGTTGTAGCTTAATGAAGTTGTTTTCTTAATGGAGAATGAATATGTTGTTTATTGAGATTATTCTGTGTTGCTACTGTTCCACTATGTACACTAGTGTCCTTGAGTTAGGGAAAAAAAGGGAGATGAGCGTAAAGTATGCACGTTTGCGTGAATACTGTGCTTGTTTCGTTTATTCACCCGGCCTTATTCGGGCAATACAATACAATCAAGAATAGAAAAGTGCGCATTGGTGCAGTATTGCTCCTGTGAGGGGAAACAATGTCTACATTTCTTTTTGGTGGTGCCTTGAGGGCCACAGTTTCTTCGGTCTTGTTTAATCTAACAAAAGGGCAGCTGGAGGATGTTCGAGGGGGCGTCCTCGTTCATTTCCCAGCGTGCACGCTGCGACTAGAGATCGCCTTTCATGGCTGTTTTAGCAAGCACTTTAAATGGAAATGTACTTGACATATAAAGTGGTATAATTATTGAATGTTTGAACTCCACTTAGTATCTCTGAGAGGAATCACCTTATGAATGACTGACCAGCGCTTTGCCTGCTTAACATCCTTTTCCGGATCTGTAATTTTGAATTGAGTGTTTTTCCACAATTCTCCATTGCTGTACAGCAATTACAGCCAGTGAACATTTCATTAGGCTAATATGTCTTGGCTGAGCTGGTGTGACATTATTGTGCTGAGCGTACTGTTTTCATCACATTGCATGGCAATAAAAATAAGGGGGCGACACACCCACTAAGCCCTTCAGAAAGCAGCAAAATTAATTAAGTTTGTGAATGCAACGCCTTCTTGGCAAATTAATTTGTTGCAGGCAGCTTGTAGTAAATAGTTGTTTGCTTTGTTTCATCAACCGTTGCTGTCTACAATTTTTCATTGATCTAACTTGGAAAGTGGGGATTTCTTCCATAATATGGTACTAGTGCGTCAGTGTATTGGTTATTATAACACATTAGAAAATTACAAAATGTAATCTGTAAAGTTCCTGATGTAAAAACAGCAACACTCTTTCTTACAAATAATTCGTCATTCCATAATATTACACCCAAAACTCTTAAATGTTATGCTCTTGGAAAGAATCTGTTGATTGGTCACGCTTGGCATTACCAGGTGTACCGATCAGTATTATCAAGCATATTGGATCAATGCGCCACAAAACGGCTCAAAACAATATCTTTGTATTTGTACAGAACATTTTTAAACTTAATATACATCATGGCTAAAGTATTAGATGGAGATAACCTCGGAAAATGGAATACAGTATATTATATTGACATACAACTGATGGAAATTGACAGAACTTTATTTATTGTCGCCCATGGATAACAGTAACAACATAACTCACAATGACAAATGACAGGCTAACATTTTGATGTATAATGGTGATTCGAGATAAAAAAGCTGGTATTGGCTGAAATGAAACATGTACGTCAACTCACTGCTGTCGTAAAATTGACAAAAACCCATAAATAATACTAATGAATGAACACCTAGTAAGCATTTAATGATTATTCCCATCACATTTTACTCATTGATTCCTCTTCATCTCTGTGTGGAGCTCACTTCCCACACAGCATGCTGCGAGACTCAATCCGATGCACTTTGCACGGGAAATTAATTCTATTATTAAACACGCTGC